>NW_026652276.1:39148237-39304315 GCF_009828535.3 Hylobates moloch | reverse complement strand
CAGGCTGGTCTCAAACTCATGCCCTCAAATGTTCCACCCGCCATGGCCTCCCAAAGTGCTGGGATTACAGGTGTGAGCCACCATGCCCAGCCAAAGTTTTAGCATTTTCTGAGGCACTCAAAAGTTGAGAGCACCAGAGTCACCATGGGTATAGAATTCAGATTGGGACTCATGATCATGATCTTGGTGATTGGAACTTGGCAAAACAGTACAGTATTGCATTATGGGAAATTTCACTGAGTATAAAGGAAGACTTAAAAAAGGCTTCTAAAGAGATAAGTAATGGCTCATTAAAATCTAAAATAAAGAAATAGGAGTAATATTGTGAAAAGATTTTATGGAAAGACTTCATACCTTTTATCTGAGTCAATGTTTCTGACCTTCAGATAAGGTCTTTCCAGCCTAAACTGTACTTGGCCATTGTAGTAGTTTTCTGGAGAGCTTGTGGGCAGTTACTATTATAGATGGCTATGGATGGGATATGGACTGCATTTCACCTACTCTGGTCCAATGTTTTCTATGTACCATGACAAACATTACAAGCAATCCTCTTCTAAATAAGCCTGTTTAGAATAGAACTAAGAGCACATGGAAGCTACTGTGAATAACTTAGTCAAAATGTCTTTTTTTTTTTTTTTTTTTTGAGACGGAGTCTTGCTCTGTTGCCCAGGCTGGAGTGCAGTGGCGCCATCTCAGCTCACTGCAAGCTCCGCCTCCCAGGTTCATGCCATTCTCTTGCCTCAGCCTCTGGAGTAGCTGGGACTACAAGCGCCTGCCACCATGCCTGGCTAATTTTTTGTATTTTTAGTAGAGACGGGGTTTCACCATGTTAGCCAGGATGGTCTCGATCTCCTGACCTCGTGATCTGCCCGCCCTGGCCTCCCAAAGTGCTGGGATTACAGGCGTGAGCCACCGCACCCGGCCAGTCAAAATGTCTTCTTATGGAAATGCAATGGACTGGATGACAAATATAAAACACTTAGGAAATTGCTTCAAAATTAATTAAAGGGTGGGCAAGAAAAAAGGACAGGAAATTGAGTGATTGATGTGTGTGTACAGTAGCTATGTTTTTATCAGCTTACACTAACTTCCATTAAATAGCCTTCCTCTCGAATACTTAGGTTCTAAACCCTGTAGGGGTAACAGATTTTGCTTAGTAATCAAGTAGAGCTTCAGATTATGTCACCCACAGAAAGAGGGAAGTAGAAAAATGAGACACTCCCTTATTGATCACACAGAGCTTTCTGTATGTCTGCCAGAAAGTAATTCTGGGTTAAATTATGTCACAAAATATGGGATAAGTATGCAAATATATGTAAGGATAAGGTGTTCATAAGTAAGTGTCTCCCTCATTCAGATAGAAATTTCTAGGTATTTCAGGAATACTATTGCCAGTTGCTTCGGGAATATTCTCTCATCATTTTATTTTTAGGAATAATATAAATACTGCATAATACTATATAGCAAGTGTATAAAAAAGTGGGTCTGAAGACACTTGTACAAGCCTTAAGTATTCTGAGTTTTAGGAGATGATGGGAAGATAGACTTTTCTGTTTCTGCAGAGGATGGGCTTAGCAAATTAATTATCCTGCTACTTCCTCTTCAAGATTTAATAATGGAATTAGGGAGTGTCCATTATTTTGTATGAATGAAAAAACATTACATTTTAGCCTCCAAATGAAGAAAAACAAGTACCAAGTTTCTCTGTGATTTCATTAAAGCAAACTGAGTTCTCAAATCTTATTCTATCTCTCTAACCCAAAACAAAGCTGGTCTGGTTCTAATGCTGTTTTCCAAAACAGAAAATCCTCCTTGCTACTATTTATTTCATTTAAAAACTGACCCCAAACCACAACCCAGTTTACATGCTATCTATCTATCTTTTTTATCCACATATAAAATTCTCACAGCCAGCAAGGCAACTTAAAAGGGTTTCCAAAGAAATGAGCTCAACTCCATATTGACAGAATTATTCCTAGCCGTTATTTTGACATAAATTTCAGTATCTAAATATCGCAGACTCTGTAGTTTCTAATATTTTCCACATAGAAGTTTCTAATATTTTCCATATAGTACCAACAGCTGCAAATCCAAGATATGAAAGATGTGTACTTATTCAAATGTGGTCTTTACCATCTGTCTAAAGTTGGCTGACAGGTGTTATATTCACAAACACCGTGCTTTTGTGTGTGGGTTACAATAGAAACTCCTTTCCACAAAGGAAATACGTTGCAAAATTGATGTCTCAAGGTCACTGAAGTGACATTATAACTTCAGTCAAGCATTAAGTAGTTCATCATCTGAGTGTCCAATAGCATCTGGGTTTGAAAGTGGATCCAAGTCTGCAAACAGATTGAACCAGGCTGACATGTCTTGGTTGCCATTGTTGGGGGCTATTAAAAAAGAAAAAAAACACATTAAAGAGATTCAGTTTTGAAATCACGTTTTTGTACCACATTTATGATTTTGAAGTAGGTGCTTCTTTTGAATTAAGAAAAAATTAAGATAACTGACAATAATCTATCAACTATAGTCCCCTTAAGATTTTTTTTTTTTAATTGGTAGAGACTGGGGTTTCCCTATGTTGCCCAGGCTGGTCTGGAACTCCCAGGCTCAAGTGATTCTCCCACCTCAGCCTCTGAGAACACTAGGATTATAGGCATGAACCACTGCTCCTGGTTTAAGATAATTTTGAAAGGCAAATGCAGATAACTTGTGCTTTGATAAGGCGCCTATATTTAAATAATTGTATGCTGCTCTGAGAAAGGAATTGAGTTAAAAGTGAAAAGGCAAGCAATACTGTGGTCTCCATAGAACATTTAAGATCACTTATAGAAGACTCTCAGATAAGGTTTAAAAGTAAACTTGTTCATATCAAGTAAGAAATGAAATTTGTAAACACTGCTTCAAGTTGATTTATGTTTATTATAAAGGTGGTATTACAAAAATATTAGACATAAGGAAAAAAATTACCCCTAATCCTACCACATTAGCACTCCCAACATTGTCATTTTGGTTTACAGTTGTTATGTCTTTTCCATGTGCACTTTAAAACTTCTTGATGTGCGCATTTTACAGTATGCATTTTATCTCAGGTACAACTTCTTGTTCATTAGATCCCTCACATCTCCTTATGGAGACTGGAAAATTTTATTTCTCAGGATTCTACAAGTTGCACTGTGGCAGATATTCAAGAGTGTACATTTGGGCTGAAGGTTGGGACTAATAAAGAATGCACAGTGGCACAGACAGTGGGTCATCTCAGAAGTCTAGGCCCCTGAAAGCCAAGGAGCCCAGAAGGCAGGGTTGAGACCCAGAGGACAGTCTAAGAACTGGACATGAAACCAGAGTCACAGTGTGGAGGGTAGAAGGCAGTGCCAAGGCAATCCTCGTTCACATCACGGTAACACTCACCACAGGCCAGAGGGCTGGGGTTTGGGGTATAGGGATCCAGGGCCCCAAGGATCAGGGCAGAGTGAAAGGCTTCACTCTGTGTGTCTAGTTCTGTTTCTGAGTACCCTGAAGTAGTATCAGTGATACCCACACAAAATCTGGCTTTGAGTCCTGGGCGTAACACCTGCTAATGAGTAATAGTGGGCAAGTCATTTAACCTCAGGGGCTCTTGTCTCCTCGTCTGTAAAGCAGTAACCATATGATTCATCATTATATCAGGATACATGAGAGTAAATAGGGGCACTATTAGTCATTATGCAAGAAGAATAGATGTCACTAAGATAATACCTGACCTCCTTCATGCAGCTATTGAAGAGTCCTGAAAAGTATGTAAATATTGTACAGCATTATGCAAATGTAAGGGGGTTTTATATTCATCAGTCACAATGGGAAATAAAGGTCTGCCGTTACTTCTTTTATAGAGGCTCTCCTTGTATACACCATTACTGCCTCCAGAGATTCTTATAGGATAACAAGCAGAAAATGAATTCTATACAGAGAGAAAAAGCCCAAATTAAACGTAATTAATTTTCATAAAGTAAATACACTCATTAACAATATCAGCATCAAGAAGTAGAACATGGCTGGGTATGGTGGCTCACGCCTGTAATTCAAGCACTTTGGGAGGCTGAGGTGTGCAGATACCTGAGGTCAGGAGTTTGAGACCAGCCTGGCCAACATGGTGAAACCCCTGTCTCTACTTAAAAAATTAGCAGGGTGTGGTGGTGCACACCTGTAATCCCAGCTACTTGGAAGGCTGAGGCATGAGAATTGCATGAATCCGGGAGGCAGAGGTTGCAGTGAGCCAAGATTGCACCACTGCACTCCAGCCTGGGTGACAGAGTGTGACCCTCTCTCAAAAAAAAAAAAAAAAAAATGACTACTCCTCTGAAGCTCCCCTCGTGCCTGATACCCTGACATCCTTCCAGTCACTATTCACACATCCCCAACCCCAGGGAATGCCAGGGTAAATCCCATTCTGGTGTATTATTAACAGTCTCACAGTAATGCTAACTAGCATATATTTTAGTCAATGGATAGATGCGTTTCTGTTAGGTATGTACTTAGGAGTGGAATTGCTTGGTCACAGGGCATATGTATGTTAAGTTTTAGTAGAAACTGCCAGTTTTCCAAGTGGTATTACCAGTTTACACTCCTACACGCAGTTTTTGAGATTCTAGTTAACATTCTTGTCAATTAAGGACTTTCTTTTCTGTTTCATTTTAGCCATTGTAATAGGTAGGTCTTGAATTCCATTTTGCTTTTAATTTGTACTTCCTTAATGACTAATGAAGTGAGGCTCTTAATGAACGAATTTTAAAGTTGTTAAAATTTTCAATTTTATGGCCAGGCATGGTGGTTCATGCCTGTAATCCTAGCACTTTAGGAGGCCAAGGCAGGTGGATCACTTGAGGTCAGGAATTTGAGACCAGCCTGGACAACATGGTGAAAACCCGTCCCTACCAAAAAATACAAAAATTAGCCAGGTTTCATGGCGTGCCTGTAATTCTAGCTACTCGGGAGGCTGAGACAGGAGAATTGCTTGAACCCGGGAGGCAGAGGTTACAGTGAGCCAGGATCATGCCCCTGCACTCCAGCCTTGGTGACAGAGCACAACTCTGTCTCAAAAAAAAAAAAAACCCAAAACATCAATTTTATTAAATTTTTTTGTTGTTGTTTTGTTTTTTTGTTTTTGAGACAGAGTCTTGCTCTGTCGCCCAGGCTGGAGGGCAATGGTATGATCTCAGCTCACTGCAACCTCTGCCTCCCGGGTTCAAGTGATTCTCCTTGCCTCAGCCTCCCAAGTAGCTGGGACTACAGGCGCGTGCCACCATGCTCAGCTAATTTTTGTATTTTTAGTAGAGACGGGGTTTCACCATGTTGGGCAGGCTGGTCTTGAACTCCTGACCTCGTGATCTGCCCACCTTGGCCTCCCAAAGTGCTGGGATTAGAGGTGTGAGCCACCGCACCCAGCCTGTTAAATTCTTAAGTTTAGTTTTATTGTACCTTCTTGGTGAGAAGTTTTTTTTTTTCCCCCTAAATTTTTCCTCAAAAATCAGCCTCAAGAATTATAGGTAAATAGTGCCTTTGCTTTTTTGTGTTCGTTTCTGAAATTTATTTACTTTATAGTGTCTGTTTTAAATGATTAAGCACAACTTGTTTTAGCTGGTTTTTAAAAAGAAAAGTATTACTATAAGTACTCTGAATCCCTGAGGGATGGCTGTATTCTGAACCTGCCAGTGTGAAATCTGTGATTTGCTTGGAATCGAGGGTTTCCCCTACTGGCTGACCTCAAAGTACTGGGAAGAATAAAATAGATTCCAGGAGTCCACACTGATATCAATGAATAAGTAAATAAGTAGGGAAAAAGGGAAAGCTTTCCCATTCAGTAGAACACTAACTCATAAATACAGAGGGAATGAGGAAATAGAAAATCACCGTTTGGCAACAACTATGGTAATAAATATTTCATGGAAGAATTATCAGTGAATGCTAAATTAGTGGGCAAAACTTCAGTAGAAACAAACCATTTGCAGTATTTCAAAACACTTCCCACAAGACACTTACGAATTACAAAGGGAAAAATACAGCAGTCACTTTGTAATGGAGAAACGTGGCAGATACCACCATAACCAAGTGATCAGGCTTAACATCACCAGGAATGAAACAAAATAGACATCATGCACCCCCTGATAGGATTTACTAAGGCACAACACCATTCCTGCACTGGTAGCCCTGCCAAAATGCATAACCTGGGTCTAATTATGAAAAAACATTAGCTAAACCCAAATTCAAGGAATATTCAAAATAAATGACCTGTACACTGCAAAAATGTCAAGGTCATGAGACATAAAGATTGAGGAACTGTTCCAGATTAAAAGAGACTAAAGAGACTTTACTAAATGCAATATGTGATTCTGGGTTGGATCCTAGACTATGAAAAACTAAAATGAAGTTGACACATTAGTGGGATAATTGACAAACTCTGAATAAGGTCTACAGTAGATAATGGTCCTATGGCAATGTTAATTTCCTGATTTTGACTTGTACTGTAATTGTGTAAAAGAATGTCCTTGTTTTTAGGAAATAGACAATGAATATTTAGTGGCAGAGGGGCATCATGTCTGCTACTTAAACTATTTCAGTTCAGAAGAAATTTATATGTATATGATAGGGGGGTGGGGAAGAGAATATGAGTGTAAAGCAAACATGGTAACATTTTGGAAACCTAAGTGAAGAATGTATAGTAGTATTTTGTATTAACTTCTGTAGTCTTTCTATAAGTCTGAAATTATTTCAAAATTTAAAGATACTGATATCACAAGGATTCAGAAGTCAGCCTGAAAGGGCTCCCACTGGCCAACACAGGAACAATGTGAGCACCGAATCAATAAGTTCAGTGGTGATTATAAACCACTGAAAACATAGGAATCAGGCCAGGTCCAGTGACCCACACCTGTAACCCCAGTACTTTGGGAGGCCGAGGCAGGTGGATCACTTGAGGTCAGGAGTTCAAGACCAGCCTGGCCAACATGGTGAAACCCCATCTCTACACAAAAATTGGCCAGGTGTGATGGTACATGCCTGTAGACCCAGCTGTTAGGAGGCTGAGGCAGGAGAATCACTTGAACCTGGGAGGCGGAGGTTGCAGTGAGCCAACATCACACCATTGCACTCCAGCCTGGGCGACTCTGTCTCCAAAAAAACAACAAAAGAAAACATATGAATCTATATTGATAATAAATAAATGAGTTGAGGATAAGAGAGGTCTCTTGTTTACAGCAGAGTATTGAAGACCAGTGAAGGGAATGAATTATATCTCAGTAGGCTGTTTAAAAAATGTGATCCATGGATCAACAGATAACCAGTTGTGTTGTATCTACTAAATAGAGTATTATTCAGCCTTACAAAGGAAGGAAATCCAGTCAGTTGCTACAGGATGAACCTTGAGGACATTATGCAAAATGAAATAAACCAGTCACAAAAAAGCCAAATACTGCATTATTTCAGTTGTATGAGGTATCTAAAGTAATCAGACTCAGAGAAAGCAGCATGGTGGTTACCAGGGACTTAGGAGAAGAGGTTGTTTAATGGGTATAAAGTTTCAGATTTACAAGATAAAAAAGTTCTGAAGATCTGTTTCACAGCAGTATGAACATGCTTAATATTACTGAACTGTACTCTTAAAAATGGTTAATATGGGCTGGGCGTGGTGGCTCATGCCTGTAATCCTAGCAGTTTGGGAGCCTGAGGCGGGCAGATCATGAGGTCAGGAGATTGAGACCATCTTGGGTAACATGGTGAAACCCTGTCTCTACTAAAAATACAAAAAATTAGCCGGGCATGGTGGCATGTGCCTATAGTACCAGCTATTTGGGAGGCTGAGGCAGGAGAATCGCTTGAACCCAGGAGGCAGAGGTTGCAGTGAGCCGAGATTGTACCACTGCACTCCAGCCTGAGTGACAGAGCGAGACTCTGTCTCAATTAAAAAAGAAAAGAAAAAGGTTAATATGGTAACCAACTTAAGTGCTTGAATGCATTGTCAATAGGCATCCTGTAATCAGAAAGTATCTTGTATCCCTAATTTTATATCCATTACCAACAAACCTTAACACAAACTATAAAAGATTACAGTACAAAATGTAGTACGCTTTGCCAAGCTCACAGTTTCTTTCTTTCTTTTCTTTTGAAGTCAGTCTTGCTCTGTCGCCCAGGCTGGAGTGAGTGCAGTAGCACGATCTTGGCTCATTGCAACCTCTGCCTCCCGGGTTTAGAGCAATTCTCCTGCCTCAGCCTCCCGACTAGCTGGGACTACATGTGCCTGCCACCACGTTGGCTAATTTTGTGGTTGTTGTATTTTAGTAGAGTTGGGGTTTCACCATGTTGGTCTCCAACTCCTAACCTCAGGCAGTCCGCCCGCCTCGCCCTCCCAAAGTCCAGGATTACAGGCATGAGCCACCGTGCTTGGCCCCAAGCTCAATTTCTATTAAATCCTTTCCACATTGAAGGATAAGCAGTATAGCTTTCATTTTAATAATAACTCATTATTAAACTTTTTTAGGACAATGAGGTGAAAACAATATAAAGTGATCCTTTTCTAAATTTATCTGAATTCAACTGATTCTTAAAGCAATGATGAAGAATATATAAATAAATAACTTACCTCTTGTTAATTTCTTTGGACTCTGTGAAGGCACTGGCTGGTTATCAGTGTGTGAAAGACGAAGCTCTGATTCCTCTTGGGAGGCCCAGCCTGGGATAAAAGAAGTAAAAATTGTCCATTGTTAATCAAATAGGAAGCAGCATCAGAAAAACAAGAAAAGGTAAAAATATCTAAGTCCTCCAGTCTTTGTATCTGGGTAAAATTCTATAGTATAAGAGGTATAAAATACTGAAAATGTATCTGTAGTCATATATTTTAATCATCTTAGTTTCAGATAGAGTTGGATCCGACTTCCTTACATTTTTCAAAGTGGCTTTGAAATAAATATGTGGGATATTTAAAAAATAATTGAAATGCAAAAGCTATAGGAAGAAGTTCTAAAGAGTCAAGAAGGGAAGGAACAGGCCTGATAATTGGAATGTTGAAACCTATAAATATGCTCATACCCTTGGACTCAGTGATCCCATTCCTAGCAATTTTTCTTAAGGAAATAATTTAGCTGAAGGAAAAAGCACATGCATGATTTTTTTTTTTGCAGCATTATCTGTAATAATGAACAAGTAGAAACAATAAGGAAGGAATCAGGTAGCTTATGTTGTATAAAATGACAGTATTTTGTAATTAAAACACGTCATTATGAATACTCTATGGGAATGTGGAGAAATGTTTGCTACAACATGAAAAACCATTTATGCTATGATTAAGGCACAGCACTAGAAAGGAATTTAGATTATCTTCCCTAATCCCTTCCTTGTATAGAGAAGATCTGAGGCCCAATGTAGATAGGGTTCCTCAAACACAGATCTTTTAATTCCCAGGGAAGCTCCCTTTCCTGGTCTGTACCACAGGAGAGCGAAAAGTAGATATAAAGGAAAGACTGGTAAAGTAGAGTTCTGCACAAAGAGGCAGGGGCAGATTTTGGTCCTGTCTTAACTATTTAAACTGTCTGATGACCTTGAGCAAGCTACTCAAATACTGTGGTTTTCCACTGTTCAGCTATTAAATGGGAATATCCTGTCTGCCTACAGGTAGGGATCAGAGCACATATTTTGAGTAGTTAAAAAATATTTTTGATAATTGCATTGCCAGAAACTAAAAGTTCAGTGCTGCTAGAGACGTGGCAATTTATGGAGGAAGAGGGAGGAGTTGATAGTGGAGAATGAAATCAGTTTGTAAATCTTTATAGCTACTGGGTCATTGGTATGCCACACAAGAATAAATATTTTTAAAGATTTTACTGTAGCAAAAACACCTGAATTATCCCAGATAGAGTGCCTCTTTATCAAATAATATTGTCTATTCTTACTTTTATTCTATTCAATCAATTCTTACTGAGTGATTATTTAACTAACATTTAGTTTATTAATTGAGCTAACAACATGCTGCTGTCATAGAAGGTACAAAGATGACTCACTCCACATATCATGCCCTTGGGATGCTTGTAGATAAAGCATGTACCTCAGTATTTAATACAAAGTACAATGCATTAAGACACTGAAGTGCCGTGAGGGGTCCCCCCGTCCAGGAGTTAAAATCTAGGATGTGAGAGACTGGGATGTAAAGCAAGATAAAGTAGGATTAGAACCATGAAAGTAGATAAAGGAAAGCACCATGGGAGGAGGGAGAAACCATTTCCATTTGGCAGTACTGAGGAGGACTTCAAGGACTGACAATCATGCAGAAAACACTGGATTGGGATCTAATACTCAGGCCCATGTCCAAGCTCCATTACTGAACATCAGAAGCAGAAGAAGCAACACAAGCACAGGTAGATGCATCAGAGGGCTGTGGAGCACTCAGTGTGATTATAGAAAACAGCAAGTATTCTTCCTTCACTTCAATAGGGGATAGGAGATATGGGTGAAAATGCGACATAAGCACGTTTTATCCCTGGAAACCATGGTGTTTCATTTTATAAAATGTAAGCCAGGTGCTGACATCAGAATCTGCTGCTTGGAGAGAGAACTCCACAGAAGTGTGGAGGATGAATTGGGGGTTGGAGACCTGTTAGGAACTCTTGCAGTAACCTAGGAAACCAGTAGGCTCTAAATGTCTCTGGTGTTGAGGCAGAGAGGAGTGGGAAATTTGAGACAGGTTTCAGAAACAGAATTGACAGAATTTGGTAACCAATATGGATGAGGGAAGCAAAGTGACCCCCAAGGTGCAGGGTTGGACACAGGATGGTGGACTCTTTCTCCTGCTGCCTTGCCCAGAAAGGGAACCAGCCGCCAGAGCTGTTCTTTTTCCTCTTGTCAACTCTGAACACAGCAAGTTTTGCTTGATGGAAGAAACAGTATTGATTGCCCTAGGTAGGAGTAATTAGCAGGTCAAGTGTTTTAAACCAGATGCTTGGGAAAATCAGTGAAGAAAACATGGGGTCTGGTGAAGGTGGGCAGGGAGACAGCCTGTCTTGCTGACAGCCTGTCTTGTTGACAGATTCCTGAGGTGACTAATATTTTTCCAGTTGATTGGTGGACTGCAGATTTTATCTAGTAGTGCTGACGTTAAAATCTCCTTGTTGATTCTAGCATCAATAAGCACACCGTTTCGCTTCACAAAGATAAAGCACATATATCCAAATGTTTCATAGACACTTACTGTTGAACGCTCCAGCCACATGAAAGCCAAGGTCAAAGAGTTGTGAAGGAAGGAATCGAGAAGAATGAGCGAGGGGCTCAGACCCCATGGAAGGCTCTTGGGACGTGAGACTGGCACTGGGGCTCCCAAAGGCAGTCTGGTATTCTTGGGTAAATTCACTAGTACTTGAAGAACCAGAACTTAGGAGGTTGTTCAGAAATGAGAATTCCTTCTCAAAATCTTCTCCTTCCAATGAATCTACAGGTAGATCTTTTGCAACTATTGAGTGTAAATAAAAACAGAAAGGCTTTTTTGATTTTAGGAAATGACAGTAAGACCACAGGATGAATCAAATTTGTTTCATTGTTTTCACACTGTATTAACATAATTGTAAACAAACAAAGTGACTGCAAGTTTATGTGAAAGTTATTTCTAATTAGGCAGGATTTAGGTCAAAATGGCCACATTTCACAATGAAGATATAACCATTATGAATGCTATATATGAAATAATTAAGCTACCACCTAAGTCAGAAACCAAAGGAGATGCAAAAGAAATAGAAACAAATTAATAATACGAGACTTTAATATACCACTCTGACTAAAAAACAGGCCAAGAGGACAACAGATAAAAAAGATCAAAAGAGCATAATCAATAATGTAGTTATTTTGGATAACACAAACCCTGGTAATAGAAACATTCTTCCTAACCACACATTGAAAATGTACAAAAGTTGATTATACTAAGGCACACACACAAAAAAATTGTGTTCTTAAAGTAGGAACATTACAAACAACATGCTCTGATCATAATGCAATAAAAAGGCAATTCTAAAATGAAACTATAAAAACAAAAAGGTTGTTACATCTGTAAATCTTAAAACCTTCTACCAAACAATGTTGAAAAGGGAATGGACTTTCGGAAAAATAATGATGAAGGAAATATTTTATATCATAATCCATGGTGTTAAGTAAAATGTATAGAAGACCATGATTTGGACTGAGCTCTTGTACTAGACCCAACAGACCAAACCAAAATGGAGTCACTCATGCTAAAGTTCCATATCACCAAACTGTCTGGCCTTTCAAGAAATCAGGAGAGGGACATCACAGCCAAGTCCCCAAGCAGGCCGCAGGCCAGTCCTAGCTGGCATGATAAGGAAGTCCCCTCTGCTTTAACCCTTACAAGAAAAGTAACTGCAATGATCAATCCACTTTTTGTTTTCCCTGGTCCTTTTCTGTCTATAAAACCAACCTCCTCAGAACACTCATTCCATGTCACAGAATGGGGTGTTGCCTGATTCTAGAATTGCAAATAAAAGCCAATTAAGGTCTTTAAATTTGTTGTAATTTTACCTTTTGACAATAGAATACTTAAATGGCATGGACAAAGGAAAAATCCTATCCCTTAAACATTTTTATCAATAAAAATGAAAGGGAGAGGCATCACTGACCTGCACCCCAGCATAATTGGTGAAAGTTATTTTTCAAAATAAATAAGCATTTAAAGTCTCTGGAAATGGTCCCAAGAATATGCAGCAAATGAAGAAATATTTACTTAAGAAAATCTACTATAATTTAGGAAAAACAGCAAGAGTTCGTGGTATTTGAACTGAGAACCAGTCCCATCTTCCCGCTTTCCAACTTAGCAAGATGGAGATTCCACTCCAGTCTGGTGCAGCCAGAACACAGGGCTCCTTCTCTCTCCAGCTGTCAGTCAAGGGCTAACTTCCCAGGAGGAGTAAGATGCCAGCATTTCACATCCTGTCCCCAGTTACCTGAGGCTAAGTCCTAGGTGAGTGCAGTCAATAGATGATAGAGGCTCCCATCTCCTCCCCAGATCCCTCATGGGTTGGGAAGTCTTGAGTTTGGTGTAGAGTGCTGAGAATATAGGGCCCCTGACCACTTGACCCTGCTAGTAAAGTAGTGGTTTCATGAAGAAACAGGCAAGCCAAGAAGACCTAAGGCTACTGTCACTCTCCTCACCTAGCACTCAGCTCCTAGAGCAAGGATGACACTCAGAAAGAAGTATGCCATTGTCCCCACTCCCAGCTCAAGCTCTGATTCAGAGATTTTCCTTGCAGAGAGTGAGGGAGAAGCAGACCATAAAACTGATGGTTCCTAATCCCTTTCCAAAGTCACTGACTTCATTTGTAACAGAGTGTAGAGAAATTCAACCCTAAGGATACTTTCAAAACAGTGGAGGTTTTAGTAAAAGGCAACTGGAGAAGACTTACAGTCTCAACATGTAGGCTAAACTGTAGGCCAGCTACTTTGCCTGAAGGAACCAGGGAAAAAGCCAGCTGGGGTCACCACAAATTTCAGTGACCTTAAGAACTATTTCTTTAAATGAGTCCAAATTTAAATGAGTCCAAATGTGTGGAAAAATTTATGCTCCAGACACTGTTGAAATCAATAGAGCAATCAGCTGGAAGAAGCAAAAATGATAACTTGGACTTATAAAGAATTTTGTGCTTCCAAAGGCAAAATTGAGAAAATAAAAAGACTGGGACAAAATATTTACAAGTCATATATCTGATAAAGGGCTTTATAAAAAACATATAAACTCTTACAACTTAATATGATAAGCAACCCAATTAAATAATGGTCAATAGATTTGTCAATAAGGAAGATATACGAATGGACAATAGCACATGAAAAGAGTCTCAACACCATCAGTCACTGGAGAAATGCAAATCAAAGCTACAAATTAAAAGCACTAGAATAGCCAGGCAGTGTGGCTCACGCCTGTAATCCCAACACTTTGGGAGGCTGAGGCAGGTGGATCTCCTGAGGTCAGGAGTTCGAGACCAGCCTGGCCAACATGGCAAGACCCTGTCTCTACTAAAAATACAAAATTAGCCAGGCATGGTGGTGCATGCCTGTAATCCCAGCTACTCAGGAGGCAAAGTTGGAGAATCGCTTGAACCTGGCAGGCGGAGGTTGCAGTGAGCTGAGATTGTACCACTGCACTCAAGCCTGGGCGACAAGAGCAAAACTCTGTCTAAAAAAAAAAAAAAAAAAGCACTAGAATAACTGTTACTTAAAATACACCAGGCACAGTGGCTCATGTCTGTAATCCCAGCACTTTGGGAGGCTGAGGCAGGTGGATCACTTGAGGCCAGGAGTTCGAGACCAGCCTGGCCAACATGGTGAAATCCCATCTCTACTAAAAATACAAAAATTAGCTGGGTGTAGTGGCACGTGCCTGTAATCCCAGCTACTCAGGGGGCTGAGGCAGGAGAACCACTTGAACCCAGGAGGTGGAGATGGCAGTGAGCTGAGATCGTGCCACTGTACTCTAGCCTGGGTGACAGAGCGAGACTCCATCTCAAAAAATAAAATAAAATATAGACAATACCAAATGTTGGCAAAGATGTGGAGAAACTAGAACCCTCACACTTTGCTGATGGAAATAAAATGGTGCAATTATTTTGAAAAAAGTTTGGCAGTTCCTTAAGAAGTTAAATTCACCATACAACCTAGCAATTTCACTCCTGGGAATCTAAGGAAAATGAGAATGTATGCCCGCACAAAGAGAAGTACATGAATGTTCAGTAGTAGTAGTAGTATAATAGCCAAAAATTATAAACAATCCAAATGTCCATCAACTGGTAAATAAGTAAACATAAGATGGTATATCCATACAATGGAATACTATTGCTTAATAAAGAGTAATAAACTGGCCGGGTGCAGTGGCTCACACCTGTAATTCCAGCACTTGTGAGGCTGAGGCGGGCAGATCACAAGGTCAGGAGATCGAGACCATCCTGGCTAACACAGCGAAACCCCATCTCTACTAAAAATACAAAACAAATTAGCCAGGCATGGTGACACGTGCCTGTAGTCCCAGCTACTGGGGAGGCTGAGGCAGGAGAATCGCTTGAACCCAGAAGGTGGGTTGCAGTGGACCGAGATCGCGCCACTGCACTCCAGCCTGGGCGACAGAGTGAGACTTGGTCTCAAAAAATAAAAAATAATAAACTATTGATATATACAACAACATGGATGACTCTAAAAACCATTAAGTGGAAGATGCCAGAAATAAAGGACTGCCTTTTGTTTGGCTTCATTTATATGAAATGTCCAGAAAAGGCAAATTTATAGAGACAAAAACAGATTACTAATTACCTACGGCTTGGAGTGAATCAGAGATTAATTTAAAACAAGCGTGAGAGAATTTGGGGGGTAATGGAAACATTCTAATATCCAACTGTGGTAATGGTTGCATAATCTAAATTTTCTAAACATTAGGAACTGTTAAAATGAGTGAAATTTATGATACTTAAATTATACCTAAACAGAGCTGTTAAAATAAAAAGAAATTTTGGACAACTCTGTTGCAAATAGATTTAAAAGTCTAGACAAAATGAATAACTTCTTAGAAAAATATAATTTATTAAAATCAGTCCCAGTACAGATTAAAAGCTTAAACAGACTGATTTCTATAGAGAGAGACAAAAAACACACACATACAAGAAAGCATTAGACCTAGACGTTTTCATAGGTTAAGAAATGAATAAGAGGCCAGGCGCAGTGGCTCACACTTAGCAAATCCCAGCACTTTGGGAAGCCGAGGTGGGTGGAGCACCTGAGGTCAGGAGTTCAAGACCAGCATGGCCAACATGGCGAAATCCCGTCTCTCCCAGAAAAAAAAAAAAAAAAAAAAAAATTAGCCAGGTGTGGTGGTGGGTGCGTGTAATCCCAGCTACTCAGGAGGCTGAGCCAGGGAGAACTGCTTGAACCTGGGAGGTGGAGGTTCCAGTGAGCAGAGATCACACCACTGCACTCCAGCCTGGGTAACAGAGAGAGACTCCATCTCAAAAAGAAAAAGAGAAGAAGAATGCAAAAAGAGCCAGGTGTGGTGGCTCATGCCTGTAATCCCAGCACTTTGGGAGGCCGAGGCTGGTGGAGCACCTGAGGTCAGGAGTTTGAGACCAGCCTGACCAACATGGTGAAACCCTATCTCTACTAAAAATACAAAATTAGCCAGGCATGGTGGTGTGCACCTGTAATCCCAGCTACTTGGGAGGCCAAGGCAGGAGAATTGCTTGAACCTGGGAGGCAGAGGTTGCAGTGAGCCAAGAATGTGCCATTGCGCTCCAGGTGGGGTGACGAGTGAAACTCCATCTCAAAAAAAAAAAAAAAAAAAAAAAAAGAATGCAAAAAGAGTAGTAAAATATTAGCAAGCAGAGTAGTATAAAATGACAAAGCTGGACTTACAACTGGAATGCAAACATGATATAATATCAGGAAACCTATTATTATAGTTCATCATATTAATATATTTAAGAAGAAAAAGCAAATAATTGCTGACATAGATACTGAAAAAGCTGCCAACAAAATTCAACAACTATTTGCCGGGTGTGGTGGTATGCACCTGTAATCCCAGCTACTTGGGAGGCTGAAGCACGAGAATCGCTTGAACCCAGGAGGCAGAGGTTGCAGTGAGCCAAGATCTCACCACTGCACTCCTGTCTGGGTGACAGAGTGAGACTCCATCTCAAAAAAAAAAAAAAAAGAAAAAAAAAATTAACAACCATTCCTAATAAAAATTCTTAAGAAAGTAAGTATGGATGGATGCTTCCTTAACATCATGAAATATATCTGTGTCCAGCATCTTAGTTCAGAAATATAGGCATTTCCACTAAAGTCAGGAAATGTTCACTACTAGTTAACATTGTTCTGAAGGTAGTAGCCAATGTAATTAAACAGGAGAAATCTATGAGTTGGTAAGAAGAAAAAAACAAGATTATCTCTATTTTCAGATGACATAACTCAAATGATAAAAGAATTCAGCTATATACCAGGATATAAAACTAACATGCAAAAGTGAATAGCATGCATATATACAAAATAACCAATAAAAATATATAATGGAAAAGAAAACCTCATTTACAATAGCAACCAGAAAGATAAAATACATAGAAATAAACAACAGGAAATGTTCAAAACCTGTATGAAAAAAAAGTCTGAAAGATATACAAGTAAACTTTAATAAATGGAAGGATGTCCCTTGTTTTTCATGAGGATGTCTCAACATGATCAACCTGTCAGTTTTCACATTTAATGTGATTACAATAAAGTATTGAGCTTTTTAATAAAGTCCCACAATTTTATATTCAAATTGAAAAAGTAAACATGCAAAAATAGCTAAGAAAATAATAAAAAAAAAAAAAAGGAGGGGGGATTCTAGCCTTACCAGATACTAAAACTACAAGAAAGTTTCTTTTCCTTTTTTTTTTTTTTTTTTTTGGAGACAGAGTCTCACTCTGCCATCCAGGCTGGATTGCAGTGGTATGATCCCAGCTCACTGCAACCTCCGCCTCCTGGGTTCAAGCGATTCTCCTGCCTCAGCCTCCCGAGTAGCTAGGGCTACAGGCATGCGCCACCATGCCCAGTTAATTTTGTATATTTAGTAGAGACAGGGTTTCACCACGTTAGCCAGGCTGATCTCGAACTCCCGACCTCAGGTGATCCACCCACCTCGGCCTCCCAAAGTGCTGGGATTACAGGCGTGAGCCACCGTGCCCAGCCGTAAAACTACAAGAAAGTTTCTATAATTAAAACTATGTGGGCCGGGCACGGTGGCTCACGTCTGTAATCCACAGGCGGGCGGATCACCTGAGGTCAGGAATTGAAGACCAGCCTGACCACATGGAGAAACTTTGCTTCTACTAAAAATACAAAATTAGCCAGGCATGGTGGCGCATGCCTGTAATCCCAGCTACTTGGGAGGCTGAGGCAGGAGAATTGCTTGAACCTGGGAGGCAGAGGTTGCAGTGAGCCAAGATTGCACCATTGCACTCCAGCCTGGGCAACAAGGGCGAAACTTCGTCTCAAAAAAAAAACAACAACAACAACAACAACAACTATGTGGCACTGGTGCATGCACACACCATTTGAAATACAAAGAAAGTCTAGAAATATACCCAAGTAGAAACAGAAATATAGTATATGACAAGATGTTATCTCAATACTAGGACAAAGATGGCATTTTAAAAAATTATATAAAGGGCTGGGCGCAGTGGCTCACATCTGTAATCCTAGCACTTTGGGAGGCTGAGGTGGGCAGATCACTTGAGGCCAGGAATTTGAGACCAGCCTGGCCAACATGATGAAATCCCATCTCTACTAAAAATACAAAAAATTAGCTGGGCATGGTGGCGCACGCCTGTAATCCCAGCTATTTGGGAGGCTTAGGCACAAGAATTGCTTGAACCCAGGAGGCAAAGGTTGCAGTGAGCCAAGATGGTGCCACTGCTCTTCAGCCTGGATGACAGAGCAAGACTGTTTAAAAAAAAAAAAATTATATAAAGGATAGCCTTTGGGGGAAAAAAAAAGGTAACATTTGATCCATTGCTAACACTGTACACATGAATTAACTTCAAATGAATTCAAGATCTAAATGTAAAAAATAATACTACATAAATACCAGAAGAAAGCATAAGAGAATTCTTCTATAATCTGGGTTTAGGAAAAGCTTCCTGACTATGACTAAAGTCCAGATCCAATAAAAGAAAAGACTAACCAATTGGACTGTATTTAAAGCTTTAAAAAAATTTTTTTAACTTAAAAAAATTTAAAGAAACAAAGTCACAAGACAAATGACAAACTAGGAGAAAATGTTTACAACCTAATTGCTTGAGAAAGATATTCAAGGTAGTTATTTAATGCTTAGGAAGTACCTTAAAGTTGATTTAGTCTTGATCCTCATTTTACAGATAAGGAAACCAGAATGTTGGGGGCATACTTTTGTTTATTAAATAGTGATTTTAATTTATTTAATGTTGAATGACATTTACTATTTTGCTAATATCTAATGACACTAGATATACAAACAATTGTATTCATTCATTCAACAAGTATTTCCTGAGGCTTATACTGCTGGTGGTTGAGATACATGAGACAGAAAAACAGACACAGCCCTAGCTGTCCTGGTTATACGGATACATTCTGATAGGACCCAAACATACAAAACAAATAATTATTTAATTTCCATTGTGATGTGCTACAAAGTAGAGGCACATAATTGCATTCTTATGTAGAGACCGAGACAGTTTCTAATGTTAAGGAAATAAGTGTTAAATGAAAATTGAAGAATTATAAAGAATCATTCATATGTAGAGTGAAATGATTATTTCTTACCATTTTCAGAGTTAGAAAACTGAGGTGCTCCAAATTCTGTCATTTGAGAATGTTTTTCATTGTGATCTTTGTTTGCTAAATCAAAAGCACATAAAAGAGAAGTTGAACAAGAAGAAATTCAGCAAGCTTATTTACTGTAATATTTTATCATTAGGTCAAGTGTTCAGTTGACCAAATCAGAATCAAAAACATACAAAAGGGAAACATAAAAATTTAAATAATCTTATATATAAAAATCACATTTGTGTATGTATATATATGTGTGTGTGTGTGTGTGTGTATATGTGTGTGTGTGTGTGTGTGTGTGTGTGTATATATATATATATATATATATAAAAAACATAATACCAGAGGTATTCAGGTACTCTATTAAGTCTCTGTCCCCTTGAAATGTAAAAGTTTTCACATTCCAAAGCCTGTTCCTTCCTTGGTGGAGCTGTTCTCATTCTAGGTCATTTTATACTTGTTCTGCCTGATCTCCATGCCTTGACACTCTGACACAATGGATGTTCATTTTATATGGAATGAATGAATGAATATGGCCTACGATTTTATTATTAATTGACAAAAGTATGTAATTTATCACATACAAGATGTTGTTTTGATGTATGTAATACATTGTGAAATAGCTAAATTTAGCTAATTAACATTTGTATTGAACACTGCTCTCTTAACAATTGGTTGTCATTGTTGTTTTTGAGACAGAGTCTTGCTCTGTCGCCCAGGCTGGAGTGCAGTGGCACAATCTCAGCTCACTGCAATCTCCACTTCTGGGGTTCAAGTGATTCTCCTGCCTCAGCCTCCCAAGTAGCTGGGATTACAGGCACGTATCACCACACCTGGCTAATTTTTATATTTTCAGTAGAGATGGGGTTTTGCCATGTTGGCCAGGCTGATCTTGAACTCCTGACCTCAAGTGATCCTCCTGCCTCGGCCTCCCAAAGTGCTGGGATTACAGGTACGATCCACCATGCCCAGCCTCTCTTAACAATTCTCAAGAATATATTGTTATTAAATACAGTCACCACGTTTTACAATAGATCTTTTGAACTTACTCCTCCTGTCTAGTTGAAATTTTGTATCCTTTGGCCATCCCCCCAGTGCCTTCCCCACAACTACCTACCACTCTACTCTCTGCTTCTATGAATTCAACTTTTTAGATTCCACATGTAAGTGAGATCATGTAGTATTTGTCTTTCTGTGTCTGGCTTATTTCACTTTGCATAATGTCCTCTGGGTTCATTCATTTAGTCACAAATGACAGGATTTCCTTCTTTTTGAAGGCTGAATAGTACTCCATTGTGTACACATACCATAATTTTATTTATCTGTTCATCTGTTGATGAACACAATGATTCCATATCTTGGCTATTGTGATTAAGGAATATGGTCTACTTTTTTTTTGAGAAAGCGTCATTGCTCTGTTGCCCAGGATGGGGTGCAGTGGCGTGATCAGAGCTCACTACAGCCTCCAACTCCCAGGCTCAAGAGATCTTCCCACCTCAGTAGCTGGGACTCCTCCCAAGTAGCTGGGACTATAGGTGTGTGTCACCATGCCTGAATAATTTTTTTTAATTTTTTGTAGAAACAGGGTCTCACTATGTTACCCAGGCTAGTTTTGAACTTCCGGGCTCAAGCAATCCTCCCACCTTGGCATCCCAAAGTGCCAGGATAACAGGTGTGAGCTACCATGCCTGGACAAGGATATGGTTTACTGTTAACAATTTGTACATATTTGTGGGGCACATGTGAAATTTGGTACGTGTATATAATGAGTAGTGGTCAAGTCAGGGTATTTAGTGTGTTTGTCATCTGAGTACAATATATTTTTTTAAGTATAATAACCGTACTCTGCTATCAAATGTTGGTATATTCCTTCTATTTAACTGTTTGTATCCTTCAACTTACCTCTCTTCATCCTCCTCACTGGCCCCACCACTCACCCTTTCCAGTCTGTTATCTATTCTTCTACTCTCTACCTGAATGTGATCAAAATTTTTAGCTGCCACATATAAGTGAGAATGTATGATATTTGTCTTTTTGTGCCTGGCTTATTTCACTTCAGATAATGACCTCCAGTTCTATCCATGTTGCTGCAAATAATAGGATTTCATTCTTCTTACGGCTGAATAGTATTCCCTTGTGTATGTATACTACTTTTTCTTCATCCATTCATCCATTGATGGACACTTAGGGTTGATTCTATATCCCTGCTATTATGAATACTCATGCAATAATCGTGCAAGTGCAGGTATCACTTTGATATATTATTTTTCTTTGGATAGATAACCACTAGTGGATTACTGCATCAAATAATTCTATTTTTAATTTTCTGAGCAATCTCTATACTGTTTTTCATAGTGGCTATACTAGTTTACATTCCCACCAACAGTGTATAAGAGTTCTCTTTTCTCTGCATTCTCACCAGCATCTGTTATTGTTTGTCTTTTTAATAATAGCCATTCTGACTAGGGTAAGCTGATATCTCACTGTGGATTTGATTTGCATTTCCCTGATGATTAGTGATGTTCAGCACTGTTTCATATACCTATTGACCACTGGTATGTCTTCTTTTGAGAAATGTCTACTATTCATGTTCTTTGCCCCCTTTTTAATGTTTATTTTTCTTGTTGAATTATTTGAGTTCCTCGTACATTCTGGATATTAGTCCCTTGCTGGAAGAACAGTTTGCAAATATTTTATCCCACTGAAGAGATTATAGCTATACTCTGTTGATAATTTATTTTGCTGTGCAGAAGCTTTTTAGTTTAATTAAGTCCCTTTTATCTATTTTTGGTTTTGTTCTCTGTGCTTTTGAGGTCTCACTCATAAATTCTTTGCCTAGAAAAACGTCCAGGAGCATTTTCCTTAGGTTTTTCCCTCATATTTTAATAGCTTTGGCTCTTATATTTAAGTCTTTGATCCATTTTGAGTTGATTTTGTATATGGTGAGAGATAGGGGTCCAGGTTCATTGTTCTACATGGGGCTATTAAGGATATGGTCTACTTTTAATTCAAAGGCTGCTTTATACTTTTTTTTTTTTTTTAGACGGAGTGTAACTCTGTCGCCAGGCTGAAGTGCAGTGGCACGATCTCAGCTCACTGCATTCTCTGCCTCCCAGGTTTAAGCGATTCTCCTGCCTCACCCTCCCGAGTAGCTGGGACTACAGGCACGTGCCACCACACTCGGCTAATTTTTTGTATTTTTTAGTAGAGACAGGGTTTCACCGTGTTAGCCAGGATGGTCTCGATCTCCTGACCTCGTGATCCACCCGCCTCGGCCTCCCAAAGTGCTGGGATTACAGGTGTGAGCCACCGTGCCTGGCCGAGAGAGAATATTTTTAAAGATAATAGTTGAGTCATGCATATTTTATCACACTAAAAAAAATAATGGTTGAGCAGTTTCCAGAACTAGTAAAAGGCACAAATATAAGAAATATAATTTATACTAGCAAAAATTAAAAAATAAAAATTGCACATTTCGACACACTGTGCTGAAAGAGCAGAATACCAAAAACAAAGAGCACATCCTAAAAGCAGCCAGATACAGAAATTGAATTAGAGCAAGACTCTGTCTCAAAAAAAGAAAAAATATATCTAAAGAAGGTAGTCAAGGAGAAAGGAAAATGAACTCACAACGAAGATCTGAAATATAGAAAGAAATAGTAAGACAGGAAAAATATTGGTAAATCTCAATTTTTTTGTAAAACAAGAATGATGTTCTAATTTGTAGAAAATTAGAAAAATCAGAAATGGAAATAAAATGTATAACTTTCAAATCAGTAAATGGCAGGGGTGGGGGAGGATGAAGAAAACTTTTAAAACAAATGAAAAAAAAAAAAAAAACTTCAAATAGTTCAAAATGAACCAAAACAGGAGACAAAATAATGGGATTGGAAGGACAAAACAAATGGAAAACAGAAAATACAGGTCCAAACATAGTGACAATAAACATAAATGGACTAAACTCGCCAGTTAAAAGAATGACAAGTTGACATACTGGGCTTTAAAAAAAAAATCCAACTAAACCTTGTTTATGAGACATATCTCAGTTAGAAGGACATGGTGAGGGCTAGGCATTACACCTGTAGTCCCAGCATTCTGGGAGTCCGAAGCAGGCAGATCACCTGAGGTCAGGAGTTTGAGACCTGCCTGGCCAACATGGCGAAACCATGTCACTACTAAAAAAAATTAGCTGGGTGTGGTGGTGGGTGCCTGTAATCCCAGCTACTCAGGAGGCCGAAGCAGGAGAATCGCTTGAACCCAGGAGGCAGAGGTTGTATGAGCTGAGATTGTGCCACTGCACTCCAGCCTGGGTGACAGAGCAAGACTCCATCTCAAAAAATAATAATAATAATAATAATAAAAAGGACATGGGAAGATTGAAAGGAAAAGGATGGAAAAGGGATACTAAGAAAATATTATTTAATAAAAGAAAGCTAGTTATGCTCTACTAATATAAAGGAGACTTTAAGCCAAAAATTCATTATTATTATTATTTCGACAGGTTGTCACTCTGTCGACCACACTGGAGTGCAGTGGAGCAATCTTGGCTCACTGCAGCCTCTACCTACCCACACTCAACTGATCATCCCCCCTCAGTTTCTGGAGTAGCTGGGACTACAGGTGCACGCCACCACACCTGGCTAATTTTTTATAGAGACGGGGTTTCACCATGTTGCCCAGGCTGGTCTTGAACTCCTGGGCTCAGGCTATCCGCCTGCCTGAGCCTCCCAAAGTGCTGGGATTACAGGCATGCACCACCATGCCTGGCCCCAAAAAGTATTATTAAAGCCAGAAAAGGTCACTGTATAACAATAAAAAATTAATTCACCAAAATGATATAAAAATTCTAAACTTGTATATACCCCTGTAGAAAGTAAAAAGTTTCTTCTTCAAATTTTCCTTCTCATTAAAAAAATAAATCATAAGTGTTAAAAATAATAATTTATTTTAAAGACTAACTTCCGTCAAGCCTCCTTGCTTTGTGCTAATAACTCTTTGTTAAGCCCTAATGTAGCTGTTAGACATGCTCACAGGCACGTAGTACATTCTATATCCTTGCACCTTACCCAAGATATTTGTGCTGGACATGCTCATGGGCACATTCCAGCTTGCAGCCTATGCCCCTTCCCTATTTGGCATAAGCAACTTCCTCTTTTCCTTTATTCTCCCTTGCCTTTACCTATTTAGAAAAATTTTAAACCATTAGCCAATCGGGTTCAGTTTAGATTGTGAGGTCTGGCTCCAGCCAATGGAGACAGGACACAGTAGCAGGGACAAGCTGCATAAGGGATAAAAATTGCTTCCTCCCTTTGTTCAGGTGTGCTCTCACCATTGTTCCATCTGCGATGAGCACCCTTTCTACAAAAAGTAAAAATTGTCTAAGAAAATTAATGTTCAAATGCTGTTTCTTTGTGACACCAAGAAACAAACATTTCTAACACCCCTTACCCCCAGATCCTCAAAATACATCAAGTCAAAGACTACAGGACAAAGTTGAAAATCCAATTTAACAGAGGAAGATTTTAAAACACATTTCTCAACAAGTAAACAAAAATTAGTAAAGATATAGAAGACGTAGAGCAACACAAATAACAAGCTTGATTTAACAATATAAACAGGCTCCTGCATTCAACAGTTTGAGTATACATTCTTCTCAAGAAACATGAAACATTTACAAAACTTGGCTACTTGTTATTCCATAAAGAAAAAGTTCCAATAATTCAAAGAATTAGTGTCATAAGAACACATTCTCTGACCATGATGCAACTTGGTTAAAATCAATAACAAAAAGATGAATTTTTCTATTTCCATAATTTGGCAATTTCAGAAACACAGTTACAAATCATTCATGGTCATGAGTCATGGAAGATGGAATGAAAATTTTTAAATAACTGAAATTGAATGATAATGAAAATACTATATATCAAAATGTATGGACCTTTATACAATGGATTCATTAATAAAAAGGAAGGAACTCCTGATACAAGCCCCATCATGGATGAACCTCAAAAGCATTAAATGAAGTGAAAGAAGCTAGACATGAGAAGACCACATATTGGATGATTCTACTTATAAATGTCCAGAAAATACAAATTCATACAGAGAAAAAGTACAGTAGTGGTTAGCTAGGGGTGGGAACAGGGATTATTGCAAATGGGCATAAGAGAGCTTACTGAGGGGATGAAAATGTTCTAAAATTGATTAATGGAAATGGTAGTGCCACTCAGTAATAAATTAAAAATCACTGACTTATACACTTGAAATGAGTGAGTTTCATTATACATAAAGTATATCTTGATAAAGCTGTTTTAAAAGAAAACTTGTAAGATATAGGAAAATTAAAATTTTGAGGAATATAGCCTTAAAGAAAGAAAGAAAGAAAGATGGCTGGGCATGGTGGCTCACATCTGTAATCCCAGCACTTGAGCAGGCTGAGGCAGGAGATCACTTGAGGCCAGGAGTTCAAGACCAACCTTGGCAACAAAGCAAGACAACAACAACAATAACAAACCAGAAAGAAAAACATCAAAGTAAAGAGAAGAAAATAATAAATATAGGAACTAAAATTTATACAACCAAAAATATTCAATAGAGAGGATTAACAAAGTCAAAAGTTGGTTTGCTGAAAGAATAATAATAATAAACCATTGGCAAGATTAATCAAGAAAAAAGGGAGAAGGAACAAATGAATATCTGAAATTTAAAAGGGGAGATAACTACTGACATGGAAAAATTTAAAAGATAAAATAATAGCATGAATAGATGTTGAGACTACAGCAATGTTCGTTATATTTCTTTTGTGACTTAAAGAAATGTTCTGTATTTGTGGGGTATAGGATCATACGCAAATGTAATTAGCTAACCTTTTGAACACATTTTGAAGCTAGGTTAGGTATACGAGTTCATGATTACAACAGTCTCTTACATTGTTTCTTTTATCAGTATAATCTATTTATGTGTGTACTTGAAAATACCTCGGCGAGGCACTGTGGCTCACGCCTGTAATCCCAGCACTTTGGGAGGCTGAGGTGGGCGGATTGCTTTGAGCCCAGGAGTTCGAGATCAGCCTGGGCAACATGGTGAAACCCAGTCTCCAAAAAAAAAAAAACAAAAAAATAGCTGGGCGAGGTAGCACACACCTATAGTCCCAGCTACTCAGGAGGCTGAGGTGGGAAGATCACCTGAACCCGGGAAGTCAAGGCTGTAGTGAGCCATGATTGCACCACTGCATTCCAACGTCGCTGACAAGAGTGAGACTCTGTCTCAAAAAAAAAAAAAGAAGAAAAGGAAAAAAAAGAAAATATTTTTTCTTTTATTTATTGGTCACCTACTATGTGCTATGGAGTTTGTCAATATTACTATCCTTAATGTCCCTGGTAAGATAGGCATAAATAACTCCTATTTCAGATGAGACAACTGAGAGAGCCATAAATGATATGTTTTAAAAAGCCAGGATATAAACTCAGATTTTTCTGTTTTCAAAGCCTGTACTCTTCTTTACCATAGTGATTCAAATATATGTTGACTGTATATATAACATGTATTTCTTTTTTAAAGATAACACAAATTTCAGTATGAGGGAAAACTCAAAACTTAATCATGCAACCCTATAAACTGGACTTTTGCATTTAAAAGCACCTATCTTTGGGGAGAGGAGACAGGGCAAGCTGGCTTAATAGAACTCTCTAGCCATCATTTCCCCCCTGTACCCTACAGGAACACCAAATTGAACAATTATCCATACAAGAAAGAACCTTCATAACAACCAAACATTGGGTGAGAGATCACAGTACCTGGTTTTAACTACATATCACTGAAAGAGGCACTGAAGAAGATAGGAAAGACAGTCTTGAATTGCCAACACCACCATTCTGCCATCTCTTGGCAGCGGCCACATGGTATAGAGAGAGAATCTGTGCTTGTGGGAGGGAGAGTGCAGTGATTGTGGGACTTTGCATTAGAACTCAGTGCTGCCTGCCACAGCTGAAAGCAACATGGGGCAGAATTCAGCCAGTACTCACAGAGGGGGCAGTTAGACCAGCCCCAGCCAGAGGGGAACCGCCCATCCCACTGGTCAGAATCTGAGTTCCAGCAAGCCCCACCACAGCAAGCTAAAGCACTCTGGGGTTCTAAATAAACTTGAAAGGCAGTCTAGGCCACAAGCACTGCAATTCCTGGGCAAGTCCTGGTGTTGTGCTGGACTTGGAGCCAGTGGAGTTAGGGTACATGTGACCTAGTGAGATACCAGCCAGCCAGCCAGCCAAGGAAGTGCTTACATCACCCCTCCTCCAGTCCCAGGCAGTGCAGCTCACAGCTCCAGGAGAAACTCCTTTCCGCTTGAGGAGAGGAGAAAGGAGAGTAAAGGGGACTTTGTCTTGCAACTTGGATACCAGCTCAGCCACAGTAGGATAGGGGACAAGGTAGAGCCCCAAGGCCCTCATTCCAAGCCCTAGCTCCCAGATCACATTTTTAGACATACCCAGGGCCAGAAGGGAAGGCGCTGCCCTAAAGGGAAGGACCCAATCCTGGAAGGATTTATCACCTGATGACTAAGAGACCCTGGGCCCTGAATAAACATAAGCAGCACCCAGGCAGCACTCACCATGGGACTTGGGTAAAACCCAGGGCTGTGCCGGCTTCAGGTGTGACCCAGTGCATTCTAAGCTATGGTGCCCACAGGGAGAGACTTCCTCTGCTTGAGGTAAGGAGAGGAAAGAGTAAAGGGAACTTTTTATTGCAGCTTGGGCACCAGCTTGGCCACAGTGGGGTAGAGAACCAAGAAGTCACCTGGCGTTCTCAGTTCTAGCCCTTGGCTTCTGGATGGCATTTCTGGACCTGCCCTGGGCTAAAGGGGAGCCCACTACCTTGAAGGGAGAGTCCTAAAAATGGCAGCATTCACCACAAGCTGACTGAAAAGCCTTTGGGCCTTGGGTGAATATCAGTGATAGCCAGGCAGTACCTGCTGCAGGGAGAGACTCCTTCTGCATGAGGAAAAAAGAGGGAAGAGTGGGAAGGATTTTGTCTCACAGCTTGGGTGCCAGCTCAGCTGGTGTAGAATCGAGAACCAAGTAGATTCCTAAGGTTCCTGACTCTAGGCCTTGGCTCCCAGATGGCATTCTGGGATCTGCTCTAGGCTAGGGAGTAGCTTGCCGCCCTGAAGAGAAGGACACAAGCCAGGCTGGATTTGCTTCCTGCTGATGGTAGAGCCCTTGGGCCTTGAGTGAATATTGGCAGTAGCCAAGCAGTGGTAACTGGAGGCCCAGGCTGAGACCCAATATTTTGCTGGCTTTGGAGAAACTCCATGTGTTTGGGGGGAAGTAAGGGAAAAGAACAAGAGTCTCTGCCTGGTAATACAGGGAATTCTCCCAGATCTTACCCAAGACCACCACAGCAGTATCTCTACAATTGTGCAAGAGCCACAGCATTACTGGGCTTGGGGTGCCCCCCCCCGCAATGCAGAGACAGCTACAATGACCAAAGATTTAGATGACAACAACTCAATGCTCTTTGAATACTTGGAAAACTTTCCCAAGAAGGACAGGTACAAACAAGCCCAGACTACAAAGACTATAATAAATACGTAACTCTTCAATGCCCAGACATCAACAAACATCCACAAGCATCAAGACCATACAGGAAAGCATGACCTCACCAAACAAACTAAATAGTGTACTAGTGACCAATCCTGAAGTGACAGAGATATGTGACCTTTGAGAGACAGAATTCAAAATAGCTGTTTTGAGGAAGCTCAACGAAATTCAAGATAACCCAGAGAAGGAATTCAGAATCCTATCAGGTAAACTTAACAGAGATTAAAATAACTTTTAAAAATCAAGCAGAAATTCCAGAGTTGAAAAATTTAATTGATATAGTGAAGAGCGCATCAGAGTCAACAGGAGTATTGATCAAGCAGAAGAAAGAATCAGTGAGTTTGAAGACGGGTTATCTGAAAATACAGCCAGAGGAGACAAAAGAAAAGAGAATAGGCCAGGTGCAGTGCCTCACACCTGTAATCCCAGTACTTCGAGAGGCCAAGCAGGTGGATCACCTGAGGTCAGGAGTTCAAGACTAGCCTGGGCAGCATGGAGAAACCCTGTCTGTACTAAAAATACAAAATTAACCGGGCATGGTAGTGCATGCCTGTAAGCCCAGTTATTCGGGAGGCTGAGGCAGGGGAGAATCGTTTGAACCCAGGAGGCGGAGGTTGCCGTGAGCCAAGATGGTGCCATTGCACTCCAGCCTGGGCAACAAGAGTGAAACTCCATCTCAAAAAAAAAAAAAAAAAAATTAGCTGGGCGTGGTGGCAGGCGCCTGAGGCAGGAGAATCACTTGAACCCAGGAGGCAGAGGTTGCAGTGTGCCGAGATTGTGCCATTGCACTCAAGTCTGGGTGACAGATTGAAATTCTGTCTCAAAAAACAATGAAAAAAGAATAAAAAACAATGAAGCATGCCTACAGGATCTAGAAGATAGTCTCAGAAGGGCAAATATAAGAGTTATTGACCTTAAAGAGGAGGTAGAGAAAGAGATGGGGTAGAAAGTTTATTCAAAGAGTGTAATAACAGAGAACTTCCCGAACCTAGAGAATACCACTATCCAAGTACAAGAAGGTTATAGAATACCAAGCAGATTTAACCCAAAGAAGACTACCTCAAGGCATTTAGTAATGAAACTCCCGAAGGTCAAGGATAAAAAAAAAGATCCTAAAAGCAGCAAAAGAAAAGAAACAAATCACATACAATGAAGCTCCAAAATGTCTGACAGTAGACTTTTCAGTGGAAACCTTATAGGCCAGGAGAAAGTGGCATGACATTTAAACTGCTGAAGGAAAAAAACTTTTACCCAAGAATAGTATATCCAGCGAAAACATCCTCCAAAAATTGTTGCGGGAAGTCAGGTACCCCAAACAGAGGGACTGGCTGAAGCCATGGCAGAAGAAGATTTCATGGACATTTATTAGTTCCCCAAATTAATACTTTTATAATTTCTTTTTTTTTTTTTTTTTAGGAGACGGAGTCTCGCTCTGTCACCCAGGCTGGAGTGCAGTGGCGCAATCTCGGCTCACTGCAAGCTCCACCTCCTGGGTTCACGCCATTCTCCTGCCTCAGCCTCTCTGAGTAGCTGGGACTACAGGCGCCCGCCACCACGCCCGGCTAATTTTTTTGTATTTTTAGTAGAGACGGGGTTTCACCGTGGTCTCAATCTCCTGACCTTGTGATCTGCCCGCCTCGGCCTCCCAAAGTGCTGGGATTACAAGCGTGAGCCACTGCGCCCGGCCTACTTTTATAATTTCTTATGCCTGTCCTTACTGCAATCTCTGAACATAAATTGTGAAGATTTCATGGACACTTATCACTTCCCCAATCAATACCCTTGTGATTTCCTATGCCTGTTTTTACTTTAATCTCTTAATCCCATCATCTTCATAAGCTGAGGAGGATGTATGCTGCCTCAGGACCCTGTGAGGATTGCGTTAACTGCACAAATTGTAGAGCATGTGTGTTTGAACAATATGAAATCTGGGCACCTTGAAAAAAAGAACAGGATAACAGCAATGTTCAGGGAACAAGAGAGATAACCTTAAACTCTGACTGCTGGTGAGGCGGGTGGAACAGAGCCATATTTCTCTTCTTTCAAAAGCAAATAGGAGAAATATCACTGAATTCTTTTTGTCAGCAAGGAACATTCCTGAGAAAGAGAATGTGTCCTTGAGGGGTGGCCTCTAAAATGGCCTCTTTGGGGGCAGCTGTCTTTTACGGTCATAGTTGTGGGATGAAATAAGCCCCGGTCTCCTGTAGCACTCCCAGGCTTATTAGGACAAGGAAATTCCTGCCTAATAAATCTTGGTCAGACCAGTTGTCTGCTCTCAAACCCTGTTTCCTGATAAGATGTTATCAATGACAATGCCTGCCCGAAACTTCATTAGCAATTTTAACTTCACCCCAGTCCTGTGGTCCTGTGATCTCACCCTGCCTCCATTTACCTTGTGATATTTTATTATCTTGTGAAGTATGTGATCTCTGTGACCCACACCCTATTCATACACTGCCTCCCCTTTTGAAAATCACTAATAAAAACTTGCTGGTTTTGTGGCTTGGGGGGCATCACGGAACCTGCCGACATGTGATGTCTCCCCCGGACACCCAGCTTTAAAATTTCTCTCTTTTGTACTCTATCCCTTTATTTCTCAGACCAGCCGACACTTAGGGAAAATAGAAAAGAACCTACGTGAAATATCGGGGGTGAATTTTGCCCGATAAAAAATGAAGGAGAAACAGACTTGCCCAGACAAAACAAAAGCTGATGGAGGCCGGGCGTGGTGGCTCACACCTGTAATCCCAGCAGTTTGGGAGGCTGAGGCAGGCGGATCACAAGGTCAGGAGATTGAGACCATCCTGGCTACTACAGTGAAACCCTGTCTACTAAAAACACAAAAAACATTAGCTGGGCATGGTGGTGGGCGCCTGTAGTCCCAGCTACTCAGGAGGCTGAGGCAGGAGAATGGCATGAACCCGGGAGGCAGAGCTTGCAGTGAGCCAAGATCGCGCAACTGCACTCCAGCCTGGGGGACAGAGCAAGACTTTGTCTCAGAAAAAAAAAAAAAAAAAAGGCTGTGATAAACTATTTTGACATTTAAAATGTGACCATTTCAAAGTAATACATTTACCATCTTACCTTGTTCACTCTCAAAGCTTGCTTCCTCATCAGACAAACCTAGCCTGAAGTAAAAACAAAAAAAAATGTAGATTTTTTGTTATAATACACTTGTGATTCATATTCCCCAAACAGCTTTATATGGTTAAAAAAATTTTCTACTCAGGAAACAAAATCGTTGTCCACTAGATCCCCTAAAATCTACATCTGGTGAATTTCCTACTTCTTTTATAGATCTATACAGACCTTTCACCCCTTATTCCTTCAATAAACATTTACTGAGTATCTACAAAACACCAGGCATCATGCTCAGTACTCAATCTTCAAGAACCTTCACCATCAAAACCATAAGTAAGAAGTTTCATTTTCAAGCCTTGAAAGGTTTTAAGAACACTTGTGAACTCAATCAAGGGAATGAAGAACACCAGAAAAGATGGAGTACCCTATTTTGAACAACGAAGTGATGTTTGCAAGACACGTTAGCCTAAAATATCCTCAATCAATACTAATTTTGGATATTTATAACATCTATCTGATATAATAGACAAAAAGTTAAGACAAAGAAATTGGGCCGGGCGTGGTGGCTCATGCCTGTAATCCCAGCACTTTGGGAGGCTGAGACGGGTGGATCACGAGGTCAGGAATTCGAGACCAGCCTGGCCGACATGGTGAAACCCTGTCTCTACTAAAAATACAAAAATTAGCTGGGCATGGTGGCACATGCATGTAATCCCAGCTACCCAGGAGGCTGAGGCAGGAGAATCGCTTGAACCTGGGAGGTGGAGGTTGCAGTGAGTTGAGATCATGCCACTGCACTCTAGCCTGGGTGACAGGGCAAGACTCCATCTCAAAAAAGAAAAAGAAAAAGAAATTGAACACAGACATAGTCACTACACCTGGGGCATGACCTCACAGTTGCTAGTATTGAAAGTTGTTTTTAATAAATCTTTAAAGATACTTAAAAATCCATACAGTATTTACTTGTAAATACTACACTAATAAACCTACAGAGCAAATAAATATTCATGACCTGTAATGAAATTTTCCCTAACAGTATTATGTTTTTTTAAAGAACTTGGATGGAAGAGAAGGTGAAGAGCTTGGCCATCTATTAGTTAGTTAATAGAGCTACTTGAAAAGTAGCTCTCATAATGCTAAAGATACATAAGAAGATTTTGAATAAAACTCTTGTGAAATGTGAGAATGGAAAAATTTTACTAAATTAATATAGTTCATGTAACATATGATTTTAAATGTCAATATAGGCCAGGCATGATGGCTCACTCCTGTAATCCCAGCACTTTGGGAGGCTGAAGTGGGCAGATCACTTGAGGTCAGGAGTTCAAGACCAGCCTGGCCAACATAGTGAAACTCCATCTCTACTAAAAAATATAGAAATTAGCTGGGCTTAATGCATGCCTGTAATCCCAGCTACTCGGGAGGCTGAGGCAGGAGAATCACTTGAACCTGGGAGGGGGAGGTGGCAGTGAGCTGCAATTATGCCACTGCACTCCAGCCTGGACAAAAAGAGTAAGACTCTGTTTAAAAAAAAAAAAAAAGTCAATATATAAATTCACAAATTTAATTTATAAGTAGACATTTGATCAATGTTTATCTTAAAACATACATTCAAGTTAGCAAAAAAAATTGGTTTGGATTTCCTCATAGAGAAGATTGGAAAACGTCTTATATTACCTTTGTGTCTTAGTTCATTTTGTGTTGCTATAAGAGAATACCTGAGACTGAGTAATTTATAAAGAAAAGAGGTTCATTTAGTTCTGCAGGTTGGGAAGTTCAAGATCATGGCCTTGGCTTCTGGCAAGGGCTTTAGTGCTGCATCATAACATGGTAGAGAAGGTCAAAGGGGAAGTGGACATGTGCCAAGAGGCAAACTCCAAGGTGCGTTGGGCTTTATAACAAACCACTCTCTCAGGATTACCTTCTACTCAACAATATATGGTTTATCACTGTTTGGCCCTTATTTCTGAGTTCGTTAATATATTGAATCTGGTTAAAATGAGAATTAAATAGGAGCTTTGAAAGAAAAACAAAGGGACAAAGGGAAATGGGGCATGAAGGATGTACATAGCAATAGCCCGTATTTTCAGGTAACCAGTCCCAGTCCTATGTATGTTATTCTGGAAACAGATTTCTAATAGTTTATTTCACAGCTGCTGGTACCTGTCCCTTTCTTCTCTCTAGCTACCCCTTTCAAGAGTCACTAGAGGTACTTGTGGCTCTTAATACAAGGCTCAGTATCCCAAATGACAGACTCTTAATCACCCCAATTAGTTTGATACTTCCGTCATGTCCTTTGCCTGCTATGTTAAAAAATGGAAAAAAATTTGTGTAGGATCTGGATATTAAGAAAAAAATGGAAAATATATATAAGGTTTCAAAACAAATTGCTAAGGTTTGAATTTCTCCTCATCAAAACTCTTGTTGAAATTTGACCCCAACCTCAACGTGGGAGTATTGGGAGGTGGAGACCTAGTAGGAGGTGTTTGGGTCATTGGGGCAGATCTCTCATGAATGGTTTGGTGCCTTTTTCATGGTAATGAGTGAGTTCTCACTCCCATGAGATTGGATTAGTTCTCTCAGGAATGCTTCTGAATGGGTTGTTATACAGCCAGCACGCCCCTTGATTTTGCCTCTTCATACAGGTCTGCTTCCCCTTTGACCTTTTCTGCCATGTTATGAAGCAGCACTAAAGCCCTCACCAGAAACCAGGGCCATGCTCTTGAACTTCCCAGCCAGCAGAACTATGAGCTAAACTTTTTTACTTTATAAATTACCCTGTCTCAGGTATCCTGTTATAGCAACACAAAACAGACTATGACAAAAATGTTTAGTGTTGATTGGAAAAATGACATAGAAATAAATATTCAGTAAGAGAAGAAACAATTCTTTCCACATATATCATATGATGGTATCCAGGGCTTCTATAACATGACACAGATGACTTATGCCTGCTTACTTATTGAGCTGTTCAGTAAGAAAACCGCCTATTTGTTCATCTTTATTGTCTTCAGTAAGCTTGCTTGGAGTGTCTTGTAGTTGCTAAGGATAAGAAAGTCAATGTTAAGTATATAGAAAGAATCTGTTTCTTCTTCTCTGCAAAGAAAATGAGAATATAAATTCTAAAGAACCACATGAAATAGGAAGTTCCGAACTAGAGAGTGAAAGATACAGGACATGTATGCTAATGTAATCTGAACTGAGCTACTGAGCTTCATATACTTGTTTCTCCTGGCTGCCTGTGCAAACTGCACATACTCTGATGTGGGGTAGCCACAGATTAGTTTAACGACTTAGTAATAGGCCTAAAGAAGACTTAAACTGTGTTCCTAGCCTGTATCGCAATGCTCTAAATACAGCTAAAGATTTTCAATTTTGATTCTGAGCAGAAATTGGATATAAAATTTGCCTAAATACACAGTATGCCGTACAGCGAAGCATTTATTATATTAAAAGTAAAAACAAAACAAAACAAAAAACAACCTAATTCAAGGGCATCTTTGGGGCTAGAAGATGCCATGTCAGAACATGACTTTAACATCCATCCTAAACCCCAGAAATATGCAAGATATGAGCCTATCACAAATACCACATGCAGCTTGACCAAACCAGCACTTTCAAGCTTTACTGAAAATATGGCAGAATGAATAGTAAGTTAAAAGATACTGAAACCTGGCATAATGTTGGTATCACGAACCATATCCATGACATCAGTGTAAAAGCAAAACAAAGTTTTTCTCTAACTTCTAATACTGTCAGGTAGGTAATCTGGTCATTTTTGAGAGCACATGACCACTTTCCATCACTTGTCCCTCTTAAGATTTTCCTTTCCATAGCCTTTTCTTATCTCCTTTGTATTTAAATTTTCTTTTTACTTTCTCCCTCTTTTTCCCTGTCCTACTAGTATCTTGAGGCTGCCAGCAGTATTTCTATGTATTTCCGTGTTGCTGGCAACATTTACAGTTAGGAAAGTGCTGACCCTTGGCTGAAGGAAAATGTTTCTCAATGTTTTGTAAATTTTAAATTAACCTTGGTAAAAAAAAAAAAAAATAGTTTCAACGTTATCACCCAAATGAAGTGTAATACATCTAAACAAGAGAACATGGAACACAATGTACCTTGAGAGCTACAAAATCATACGGATGAAAGCCAATACAGCCTTCATGAATTTGGGACATCATTCGAGCTGTTTTCTCCCAGAATCCAAGCAGTGTTCTCTGCAAAAAAAGAAAAGATGACACTACAGTTCTGCTTCCCCTCCATAATTTTTTAAGTGCTACATTTCCTTACTAGTTTAGTAGATGAACAGTTGCCAGATAAGAAGCAGCAGGAACTAAATTCAATTTTCCAAGTTTAGGGAACCATAAAGCACTGCAAATAGTACTTGTGCAAAAGAATCGGCATCTGTGTCTGCACGTGTGGGTGTTAACTGTATAAACAGCACAGGAATGCACACTGGAGCCACCTAGAGAGTGACTGCAGCTAAGAGAATGAAAACTTAGGGATCAGAACATCTGAGATATCAAAAAGAGAAATGTTAAAAGCACAAAAATACCAATCTCTGTTAAAGGAGGAACATATGTGCAATCTTTATGTTGATTGGAATATATAAAACTTTTTAATTGGAGAAAAATTACATTTGCCACTAAATCTGGCCTTTCATCTAGAGTTCAAGAAAGATTTGCCAAAAAATGTGTTCTCAAGCTAACTCAAGTAATTGGAAATTTTCCTTGCTGCTTCAAGGTTCCTGATTAAAGTGAGGAGGATGAATGGAGAGAATAAAGGAGAAATGAACTCATAGCTATTGTGTTTCAGGCAAGATGCTAAACAGATATCACACACTGTTATTTTCAAGTGCATCCTTTCTCCATTCCAGAATCCCACAGTACTGAACTGAAATAGGCAGACTCCCTAAAAGCAGGAGTGAATGTCCATTTCCTGTAGTTTATTACTCTTTTCTTATGTAAGTACAGTTTACTCAATTTTTTCCATTTAAAAATATATGTAAAAATCAATAACTCCTACTTATTAATGTCTAACTTTTTCATGTGTGTGTTATTTATATGTGATTTGTGGTAATATAAGCACAAGTGAGACTTCTGAGGTTAAAGTGATATGGGATGGCAACTTGACAGAATGAAAAGAACCTATAACTTAGAAACAGAAAACTTTGGTTTCTAAGCCCAACATTGCCGTTCACTTTAATTCTCATAGGTGTCACTTTCCTCATCCATAAAATGACAGAAAAGGTTTTAAACTTTTGGGGGCACAGAATCTTTGCTTCAGATGAAATTGTATGTAAAACCTCAAACCCAGAAGTGGAACAGCTCTGGTTAAACCAGGGCAAATGGGCCTTAAATTTTGCCTCTTCAACATTCCCCTCTTCAACCTCAAATGGTCCCTAAGTCTCTCTCTCTCCTATGACACCAAAGAGAAGAACTACAGAAGTAGACAGTCTCTAAGGTCTTTTTCAGAACTTTTTGACTCTCTGACTTTCATAACCTCAATAAAGCAATTATAGCAAACAAAGGAATCTAATCACACATAAATTTTTACACCCTTTAGACAACTTTTAAAAAGAAATCTCACCACTCATCTTTACTGCAAGGACATGCTGACCATGGAGGTGGGTACCTGGTAGGTAGTGAGTGAATGAGATAGCATATTGCAGCGACTAGCTCCAAGTAAATCCACTTTCTGACAAACATCCATCTTTAACTTGTCAAAAGAAGCTTTGCTATTTCTCACTTGCATCTGTACCTGCAATAAAAATGCTAATTTTTATTACCGATATATAGTATAAATATAGTATATTATTACAGATATAAATATAGTATACAGGTCCATATTTTCAGAAATAAATTATAATAAAGACTAATTTCTTTTCCCTGTATCATTAATATTTCATGAGTAATGATGAAGATTTTGGCTACTGTTAGTAATTGTAGGAGATTCTTCCCAGAAGATATCTTTATGCTGAGAAAGTATTCCAAATAAAAAGAAACATCTAAAACTATTCATGGATAGCACTTAGCTAAGAGCAGAAGAATAAATGGAAAGGGGACCTCGTTAAAGCACTGAGAAACAATAATATTTCTGAATCATGCAGATATTTATAAACTCCAGTAGAGGCCTATTATATTTCTTGAATAAATGGTGAGTTATACCATCAGGTAGTGTGAATACTCAACTTTTTAATATATTAATTTATTCAACAAATGTAAGGTACCTATTATATGCAAGGCATTGTTCTAGGCACTGAGATATTATGGTGAACAAAACAATGTTCTTCCCCACCATCCTTGGGTAGGGAGGCACAGGAAAAAAAAAGAAGTAAATAAATATATAGTTGCAAAGGTAGCAAATAAGTAAACAGAAATGAGTGACTGATGACATGGAAGTCCTTGGTGAGATCATGCATAATGTTTGAACTGGGACAGAAAGATGATGAGCAGGCTACCCTAAGACCCCGGGGAGAGCATTCCAGAACTAGGGACAAGCAAGGACAAAGGTCCTGAGAGTGGGAGGGGGTGAAGACCTTATCATGTTAGAAGAGCAAGAAGCAAGGAGGTAGAGCACATTCTTCCTGGAGTGTAGGAAGCAAGTACAACATGTGGTTGTGGAGAGACCAGGGATCAGGCCATGTAGGGTTTTTAGGGTCCAGATAGGGACTTGGATTGTATTTGATGTGGTTTGGCTGTGTCCCTGCCCAAATCTCATCTTGAATTCCCACGTGTTATGGGAGGGACCCAGTGAGAGATAATTGAATCATGAGGGCAGGTCTTTCCCATGCTGTTCTTGTGATAGAGAATAAGTCTCACGAGATCTGATAGTTTTAAAAGGGGGAGTTTCCCTGTACAAGCTCTTTTTGCCTGCCACCATCCATGTAAGATATGACTTGCTCCTCCTTGCCTTCTAGATGATTGTGAGGCCTCCCCAGCCACATGGAACTGTAAGTCCATTAAATCTCTTTATCTTCCCAGTCTTGGGTATGTCTTTATCAGCAGCATGAAAATAGACTAATACATTATCATTCTTTTAAAAATTGAGGTGAAAGTTGCATAACATACAATTAGCAATTTTAAAGTGTTCAATTAAGTGGCATTTAGTGCATTCACAATGTTGTTCAATCACTCCCTTCGGCCGGGTGTGGTGGCTCACGCTTGTAATCCCAGCACTTTGGGAGGCCGAGGCGGGCAGATCACGAGGTCAGGAGATCGAGACCACAGTGAAACCCTATCTCTACTAAAAATACAAAAAATTAGCCGGGCGTGGTGGCGGGTGCCTGTAGTCCCAGCTACTTGGAGAGGCTGAGGCAGGAGAATGGCGTGAACCCGGGAGGCAGAACTTGCAGTGGGCCGAGATTGCGCCACTGCACTCCAGCCTGGGCGACAGAGGGAGACTCCGTCTCAAAAAAAAAAAAAAAAAAAAAAATCACTCCCTTGGACTGTATTCTCACTGTCAAAGATTGTAAAAGGGATGGAATACAAGGTTGTTGTGGCCTGAGGCCATGTATTCACCTACTTCATAGGGCTGTTGTGTGTAATCAATGAGGCAAACCACTTAATAGCTGGCCCAGAGTCAGGCTCCATCAGTATTAAATATTATGATTTCTATTATGGGTTCTCTATTTATGAAATGAATGATAAAATGAATTTTATTATTTATGTATAGTACAATTAGGGGCTATAATTTATAATAAGGAGTTTATTTAGCAAAAACATATGTTCATACATAGTTGCTTAGTAAGTCTGTGGCCAAACTTTGTATTGTGACAGAATAAAAATTTTGATAACCTTCATATTTTCTTATAATTAACAATCATTTTACATGAATTTTTACTTAAATTCCTTTTGTCCCTGTGTAATAAACTATTTTCTTCCTGCAAACGAATCTCAAAAGTCCAAGCAAGCAACATTTAAGAAGTAATTTAGATCTATCATGAGACAGATTAAAAAATTAATAAAAAGGTAGATGGTGTGAAGATGCCACTCCAAGAGTAAAAATAAAAGTGTGACAAACTTTTGTACTTCATCTACAGTCTCCAAGCAACCAAGAATGTATAATGAAACATATATTTCTCAAAAAAATCTGAAATTTTGTTATCTTAATTAAATTATTCTGTGGCAGTTCCATATTTCATACACCAAGAAAAGGAAAGGGATACATTTTCATACTTTTCTAAACTTTTCCATTTGCTTTAAGGTGTCTGGGTCCAGCTCTTGGGATACATCTTTCATCCACAGCAGAGCTCCTCTGTATTCTGTGCGCGCCTGCTCCATCCGATTAATTGTCATCAAAGTATCAGATACTGCCCTTTGACTGAATGTTGCTACTTCTTGCTTCAGACGAGACAGAGGAGTACACAGGGCCAATCTAATGGCAGAGAGGTAAAAATCAGAGGGTTGAACACATCATAAGTAAAACAAAACAAAGGTTTAAACCAATGAAAAAGCATCTTTGCTAACAAGATGAATCTATAAGTAAAAAATTATTCAGTTCCCTATAGGAGATTTTGAAAGCAAATAAGGATCATATAGCCAACTCTGAATTATCAATAAAGATGTGTTGGCCAGACACGGTGGCTCACGCCTGTAATCCCAGCACTTTGGGAGGCCAAGGCAGGCAGATCGCCTGAGGTCAGGAGTTTGAGACCAGCCTGGCCAACACGGTGAAACCCTGTCTCTACTAAAAATGCAAAAAATTAGCCAGGTGTGATGGTGGGTGCCTGTAATCCCAGCTACTCGGGAGGCTGAGGCAGGAGAATCGCTTGAACCCAGGAGGTGCAGGCTGCAGCAAGCCGAGATGGCGCCACCGCACTCCAGCTTGGGCGACAGAGCGAAACTCCATCTCAAAAAAAAAAAAAAAAAGTGTCTACACCTCCTCCCTTGTTACTTTAGGAAATATGTCATTTTTGCAATACTTTGGATGTTATTCCATGTATAAATAACCTGCCAAGTAAATCTGCCATTTAGAAAACAGTTCTGAGGGGAACCGAGAACCTGTATTCATAGAGCATAATTCAATTAACAGAAAGCCTTCCATTTGACAAGTTCAGGGAAAACCTGAGTTTTGCTAGCAGAATTAATGAGTATGGAGTTCTTAGCAGCTGAGGATGAGGACAAGATAAGAAGTATTTAAGAAACACAAATTAAATCCAATTCCTCCTTTTTGCTTAATGACCATTGGAGGACCCTGTACTTAGTACCTCCACGTCACTTCCTTCAAGATAGACTTTTGCACTGATGTGATGTTTCAGAATTAAGCTATATAAACTGGACACCAACATTATAGGCCTGATAAGGACTGTTTTATTCTTCTTAAATGCAAAAGATTTGGGCTAGGTTTAGTAATTACAGGAGATTCTTTGCAGTAGGTATCATTATATTAGAAACTGAAATAATAACTGCAAAGTATGTAATTAAGAAGAAAAAATTTCTTCTACTTAAAAAGTAGCACTATATTAATAGTATAGTATCAAAAAGTGAAATTGGAAATACACATTTTTAAGATGTTAGTCATTCTGTGACTGTTACATTAAACCAGTTGAGAAATATAACTGACACTTGTCTGATTTTAGGGGAAATAAAAGAAATATAAATACAGGCCTAAAGGTTATTTCTAGAAATTAAGCAACCAAGAACATCAATCATTAAATAATTATTTTGAATGCAAAATTAGTAATTAAGAATTAGGTGTCACAACATAACTGCAATATATTTCTCTTTAACCCTTTATTAGAATGAACAGTGACCTTTACAAATACGCAAATTTAAGTACACATGTCAAAACTGTCAGATTGACTACAGATTCAAGATAATGAACAACCATGGTAAACCTTTGCTTGGCTGAAGAACAAAGTGCCTTGCCAGTGGCATCCATCATTTTGCCAGCTTGAGTTGCATCCCGTTCTGCTTGAAACTTTAAAAAGAGCCCTAGCTCATTTTCTTCCTCTGATATAACTAGGAAAAAAATTACAGTGTAGTTAATTGTTTCCTTTCATCATTTGTTTAAAACACACACACAACTAAAAATCTCACAGCAATAACTCTGTATACAAGATTTACTTGGGGGAAGAAGTAGAGAGACGTATTTTTTTAATGCAATTCCTGGGCTCCATTTCCAGAGACTCTACTTTCCATAGGTCTAGGGAATCTGGCTTCTTATCAGCACTCCAGATGGTTTCGACACAGTGAATCTATGGACCTCGCTTTGAGAAGGACTGATTTTTAGTGACAAAAATCCCTCAAAACTACAAAATAAAGCCATAAATGATGCATTTTCAAATGTGCAGAGATATATTTTAGGATCATTGCCTCTTACAAAGTATTTGTTCCCTATTTAAACTTGTTAATTTATTCTTGACTCCCTCCTGGCTTCAGTTTCCTATGCTCGGTATCGCAGACTCACAGATGTCCACAGTTCTGCTCCAGCAACCCTAAAAACTGTCATCTAGTGCACTGCTGCTCAAAGTGTGGGCCATGGACCAGTATTGGTCCAGAATCCTCTGTTACCAAGCTGTGACAAGCGAAGAAGTAAGGAAACTGAGAATAACTGTGTAGAGACTTTGAGCATTTTATATTTGTCAAATCTAATAAAGTGAGCTTATAATACATTTTTCATGTATTTTATTTCATTTTTCTAAAAGTTATATTTTTTTTAAAAGATGGGATCTTGCTTTGACGCCCAGCCTGGAGTGCAGTGGCTTGATCATAGCTCACTGCAACCTCGAATTCCTGGGCTCAAATGATCCTCCTGCCTCAACCTCCTGAGTAGCTCAGACTACAGGCATGAGCCACAGTGGTTGGCTAATTTTTAAAAAATTATTTTAGAGGCACAGTCTCACTATGTTGCCCACGCTGGTCTCAAACTCCTAGCCTCAAGCCATCTTCCCACCGTAGCTTCCCAAAGCACTGGAATTACAGGCACGAGTCACAATGCTGAGCTAAAAATTCATTTTTATTGAATTTTACAAAGGTATCAGTTTACAACAGATTGAAAGTAAACCATGAAACAAAAAAAAGTCCTTCACCACAATTTAAGAAACACTGATCTAGTGTAAGCTGATCCTGTAACCACAGTAAGACTAATAAGGGGGAAAGCCCACAGTGCTCCAATTATAAGCTTAAAGTAAATAAACAACAACAAATGTCATGCCTAATTTCATCCTACTTCACTGATAGAAAAATCAAAGTTAAAACTGAAAGGGAAGTGCCTGGCTACTTGTGGGGCAGCAAGTAGGCCTAGTTGCTTGTGGGGCAAGCAACTCAGGCCTCCTCATGCTGCCTCCCCACTACCCCTGTCCCCGCCGCCATGCCTACAAGGGTGACCCAAGGAGAGCACAATGGTGTAATGAGGAAGGTGTCTACACAGTCTGTAGTCTCATCTCTAATAAAACCATGCACAACTGACCTGATCCAGAGCGGATGGGGTTTGGGGAGTCATGCTAATTTAATGCTGATTACTTGAGAGATGTACAGTTTACACATTATTTGAATCAGAACTTCATAAAATATACCTCAATTAAAACTACTAGAAAATATTCATTTGGGTATGGTGGTTCAGAAAGCACTTTGACTACTTGGAATACTTCATTATCAAGTATCAGCTGAACATAAATGATCACTGAAGCTTACCTTTATCATTGCAGAAAGGGCAGTCAATCAGGCTGAGTCTGTGCTGCTTCTATGTTGAGACCTGCCTGCCAAAATCTACAGAGACCCCTCCCTGAGGTGTTCTCCCCCGAGTCAAGAGATTCCCATAAAGTTATGGTGCTGGACTAACCTACTGCATTTGTCTGATGTTACTCCCAACAGATGTATTAATACAGTCGTCTTCAAGAAATCACATATTTATACACAATCTTGAAGCGAAAATACACAATTAAATCTATATATGTGTTTCCCTTCCTTATTCTGAAATGCTCCACCAGAGTGCTAAAAGATCTAGTGATTTCAGGGTATATAAACTTTCTGATTTTCTTCACATTTTCATTTCTATCACAGGACTCATTTAGTCCAGTGATTGCGATATATTTTACCAAGCAGTAAAAGGTCATAAGGTCATTAGTAATCTGACCCCAAATTTCTGTTGTTCCTTTATCCTCCCATTAGTTTCAATGACAAACTCTTCTGCCTATGCAGGCTGTTCTCATTCTTTAAGCTCTTTAAACTCCAAGTCTCTTCTCTACATGTTCAACTCCTATAAATCCTTTAAGTTTTACCTCAATTCCTGTCTATGGAGTTGCCTTTGCCAATTACTCTAATCCACAGTTATTTTTCATTCCTAGGAATTCAGAGTTATGTCTATATCATAATTCTGAACTCAATTACATACTACTTATATTGTCTCTCTTTTTTTGCAAAAAGTTGTTTCTCCAACTATTTCCTTGGAAAAAGCACATGGCAGGTAGTCAAAAAAATACTTGAATAATCATGCTTTATTGGATTTATTTCTTTAATGGGACAATGTATAAGCTTTGATTATAAAGCGATGAGATTAATTTACATAGCTACATGAGAAAAATTATTGATTCATTGAAATCAAATATTTATCAAGCACTGACTACATGCTAGACATTGTTTCTAGACTGGGGACACAGAAATAAAACACAAAAATTCTGTCCTGGCCAGGTGCAGTGGCTCACGCCTGTAATCCCAGCATTTTGGGAGGCCAAGGCGGGTGGGTCACAAGGATAGGAGTTCAAGACCAACCTGGCCAAGACGGTGAAACCCCGTCTCTACTAAAAATACAAAAATTAGCCAGGCATGGTGGCAGGCGCCTGTAATCCCAGCTACTTGGGAGGCTGAGGCAGAGAATTGCTTGAACCTGGGAGGCGGAGGTTGCAGTGAGCCAAGATCGTGCCACCGCACTCTAGCCTGGGCAACAGAGTGAGACTCCACCTCAAAAAAAAAAAAAAATTCTGTCCTTCAGGAGGGCATATTCTAGTGGTGGGAAGAAAAACAATGGACAAAATACATAGAATGTTGAATATTGTTAACTGGACAGGGAGTTTTGAGGGAAAGGGATATTGTATTGTATTGTATTTTGTATTGTATTGTATTGTATTTTTTGTACCCTCTGAGGGCAGAGAGTGTTGCATTTTAGATATGCAGTTCAGGGAAGGCCTCATTTAAAAAGATGACATTTGACCAAATACCCAAAGGAAGTTAGGGATTCCACTATGCAGATATGCCTACCATGTAAGATATTAATATGGCTAAAGAGGAGAAGGTTTGGCTGGGCACGGTGGCTCATGCTTGTAATCCCAGCACTTTGGGAGGCCAAGGCGGGCGGATCACGAGGTCAGGAGATTGAGACCACAGTGAAATCCCGTCTCTACTAAAAATACAAAAAAATTAGCCGGGCGTGGTGGCGGGCGCCTGTAGTCCCAGCTACTCAGAGAGGCTGAGGCAAGAGAATGGCGTGAACCCGGGAGGCGGAGCTTGCAGTGAGCCGAGATTGCGCCACTGCACTCCAGCCTGGGTGACAGAGCAAGACTCCGTCTCAAAAAAAAAAAAAAAAAAAAAAAAAAAGAGGAGAAGGTTTTAGGAGGTGTGATTAGAGAGGTAGCCATGTCCAGCAGGCCCACTGTAATTAAAAAAGGAGAAGAGATCCAAAGATTGAGTTTTATCCCGAACAATCCAGGAGAGAAGAGAATCAGCAAAGGCAGGATGCCAAGAAAGAGTGACCAGGAGGAGGAAAACCAGGAAAGCCAAGTGAAGAAAGTGTATCAAGGAATAGGAAATAATAACTGTGTTAAATAATGTGATAAGCCAGATTTAGACAGGAGTTGGTTAATCATGACCTTGACAAGAGAAATTTGGTGGAGTGATGGGGATGAAAACTTGACTGGAGTGAGTACAAGAGAAATTGGAAGGAAAGTAACAGAGATCATGAATACAGACAATTACATCACATTTTTCTGTAAAGAGCAGCAGAGGAATGGAATTTAACTGCAAGGGCAAGTGAGAGTCAAGAAAGAGAGGTTTGAGTGATGGAAACAAATCCATTTCAGATGCTGCGCAGGCCCGGGCATGGTGACTCACACCTGTAATCCCAGCACTTTGGGAGGTCGAGGCAGGAGGATCACTTGAGGCCAGGAGTTTGAAACCAGTCTGGGCAGCATAGTGAGACCCTGTATCTACAAAAAAATACAAAAATTAGCCAGGTATGGAGGCACACACCTGTAATCCCAGCTACTTGGTAGGCTGAGGCAGGGGGATCACTTGAGCCCAGGTGGTGGAAACTAGTGAGTTGTGATCACACCACTGCACTCCAGCCTGGGTGACAGAGAAAGATCCTGTCTCAAAGAAAAATAAGAATATCAGCAAAAAATAAATCTGGGTCAGAGGATTTGATTAACTGAGGAAAAAGAGAATACTGGGGCCTTTGAGAATAGGTCACTGTAAATATTCATATTTTGCCATAAGAATCTATTCACAAAATTGTTCTACTTTTACATTAAATCTTTCATTTTAAAAAATGCTAATATTTATTTTAAATGGGAATTATCAGATAGATATCTATGATTTCATACCATTGAGTCTTAGCTGGTATTTCTCGACTATCTTCAGAAGTTCAATGCATGTCTCTTGAACGGAGTGAAAAACCTTGAGATATAAATTTTATTAGGACAATTTAAAGAACCATAAACAAATATATGTTATAAGCACTCCAAAAGCATAACATTTTCGTATAAGTATTATGTCTGTTTTAAAAACATTATGTCTATTTTTCTTGGCTATGACATGCTTCAGTTTTGGTTTTACTTCCGATGTAGAAAGCACATTCCCCCATGAAAGCTGGAAAAAAATGATGATAAATATATGGGAGCAAACAAAAAATTAAAACTGAAGAATTTGTCCTCATCTCAGCTCCAAACTATCTAAATAACAACAACATAAATCTAATATAAACTGCATCAAATATTGCCAACCACAGATGAACAGAATGTAGATAACCTTATGAAGTATTAACTCGAAGTCTGGCTTTTCTCTCATACTGGTCTAAACAAAACAGATTAGTGAATTTACTATAAAAATTAAATAATCTATTATAACACCAAATATAAATTATTTTTATATTCTTTTTTTAGAATTTTCTATAGATATTAATTCTTTCATTACTACTGCTACTAACTGCTAACAGAAAAGAAATAAAATATCCAGTAGACTCTCGTTTCAAAATTAAGCAAATGAAAATTTGAGATGCGGCCACACTATATACATGACATAACTCTTCACGCAAATTAATAAATGTAGGTGTTCCCAGATAAACAAGCAAGCATAAGTTTTACAGTACAGATACAATGAGGACTTTTTTTTTTTGAGACAGTCTCACTCTGTCGCCCAGGCTGGAGTGCAGTGGTGCAGTCTCGGCTCACTTCAACCTCTGTCGCCTGGGTTCAAGCGATTCTTCTGGCTCAGCCTCCTGAGTAGCTGGGATTACAGATGCCTGTTACCGTGCCCGGCTAATTTTTGTATTTTTAGTAGAGATGGGCTTTCACCATCTTGGCCAGGCTGGTCTTGAACTCCTGACCTTGTGATCCACCTGCCTCAGCCTCCCAAAGTTCTGGGATTACAGATTTTTTTTTTTTTTTTTTTTTTTTAAGCAAGGCCTGTCTGTTCAGAATCTACACTAAAGAATTTTTATGTGACTTAGTTCAAGAAGACCTTGGTACTGCTATATAATATTAAGCCCTAACCCTTTTATTGTCAGATGCCTAATATCATCAAGAAGCCTGAACATTCTATCTGTGGAGCAGTTTTTATTATTATTTTGATGTTTGATCAAACCTAAAGAAGATTGATAATAAACACTAAAATCTTAAAAGGAGGAGCAGGCATCAATTTTCCTTATGAGTTTAGACATGTTTGAAGTGTATTTGGTATCTGGATTTGGCAATTGTAAAATCTGTTTTAAGTACATATAGAAGAAGATTAGAAAAGAATGCAAAAGGCTGGGCGCAGTGGCTCATGCCTGTAATCCCAGCACTTTGGGAGGCTGAGGTGGGTGGATCGCCTGAGGTCAGGAGTTTGAGACCAGCCTGGCCAGCATGGTGAAACGCTGTCTCTACTAAAAATACAAAAATTAGCCAGCCATGGTGGCAGGCTCCTGTAATCCCAGCTATTCGGAAGCTGAAGCAGGAGAATCGCTTGAACCCGGGAGGCGGAGGTTGCAGTGAGCCGAGATCGTGCCGCCACACTCCAGCCTGGGCAACAGAGCGAGACTCCATCTCAAAAAAAAAAAAAATACAGAAAAGATAGTTCTAAGATGAAGTGACTATGCTTGATTATTTTTTCCATAGGTCTTTGTAAGGTTTACGTACTATTTTTATTTTTATAATAAAACTGTTTCTCCTTCTTAAAAAATAGTACAAATGTGGGAGAAAGTTCTTGGTTGATTCCAAATATTCATCTAATGGGCAGATTTACACTAAATATAAAACATGTCACCCACAGATGACCTAACAATGTAAAACAATACCAAAACCTCATATATTCCCACTTCTATGGGAATATATCTGGAACAAGTTCCTGTTGCGTTAAAACATACAACACCAGTAATAATAAAGTCTTCATTTTTACACATTTGTCATTGAATCCTAGGAATACTTTTCAACACAAATAGTAAAAGCTTGTTAAATTTTTATCTATTTCCATATTTGTTCTGGCAATGAGATAAGTTTACTTTTTGCAGGATGAAAATACTTGATCAAGACCAGTTTAATTAGACCCATATTTTTAAGAATCCCACCATAATGATTATATTCCAAGCATAACAGAATCCCTGCTTAGAAATATTTGTTAAGAGTTAGCTTTAATTAGTATATATATGTTGAGTTAGTAAATCTGCATTTAAAAATTCAGACTTTTGGGCTGGGCACGGTGGCTTATCTGAGGTCAGGAGTTCGAGACCAGCCTGGACAACATGGAGAAACCCCATCTCTACTAAAAATACAAAATTAGCTAGGAATGGTGGTACATGCCTGTAATCCCAGCTACTCAGGGGGCTGAGGCAGGAGAATCCCTTGAACCTAGGAGGCAGAGGTTGTGGTGAGCCAAGATTGCCCCATTGTACTCCAGCCTGGGCAACCAGAGCAAAACTCCGTCCAAAAAAAAAAAAAAAAAAATCAGACTTTTTTATTCATTTATATTACACTCTTCTCTAATTAGCCTAATTACTTTAAACCATTTATTGGTTTAAAATTGTTTCATGGCAATTATTTAAAATAAAAAACAGCCAAAAAGGCATTAGGAAATATTTCAATAACTATCTTTTAATAAAATAGAAACAATAACTATTATCTTCATTTGCTATTTGATTTTAATTATTTCAGTGAGGTATAAGACTTTACATCAAAGTACTACAAAATAGTATGACTTGATATATAATGAGTATATGGTCTCAACTGGGAATGTAATCATTAAGACTTAGCTTGAAAACTATGCGTGCCAGAGAAACTACTTTATTCATATTTTATCTAAGTTAGTGAATACCAATTTTGCAAATTTTCAGTTTGTGAGAGCTGTGACCTCCTATTCAGAGCTCTGACTGACAGCTGGATACAACTAAACATTCTATTATCAAATTTGCATTTATCCCCATAAGCTCTCCAGTGTGAAAACTTGTTGCAGTTCCCCTTGGGGCCCAAATAATGGCTAGTTATATGCAATACACAGAATGCTCAAATTTACCTCAAGTTTAGCATCCAGTTCAGCATCAGACGCCACCAAGTGCTCATCCTCTTTTTTTCCTGTTGCTTTGATAAAGACCTGTTTAGTTTTCCAGTATTTCTTTTGCATTCTGCTGACTACTGACTGATTATCTTCTGGTCTAGGTTGCCCAGAGGAATCCATGGAGTGACTACAATGAACAGACTAAAATTAAACTTCTTTTAAAAATTCTCAATAATAGGCCGGGCACGGTGGCTCACGCCTGTGATCTCAGAACTTTGGGAGGCTGAGGCGAGCAGATCACGGGGTCAGGAGATCGAGACCATCTTGGCTAACATGGTGAAACCCTGTCTCTACTAAAAATAAAAAAAAAATTAGCCGGGCGTGGTGGCGGGCGCCTGTAGTCCCAGCTACTCCGGAGGCTGAGGCAGAGAATGGCGTGAACCTGAGAGGCGGAGCTTGCAGTGAGCCGAGATCGCGCCACTGCACTCCAGCCTGGGAGACAAAGCGAGACTCCGTCTCAAAAAAAAAAAAAAACTCAATAAATATGTTTAGCTAGCCAATATTTAATCTGACAAATGGAAAAAAGGTACTAAATGTAATTTTTTTTTAGAGTCAGGGTCTCGTTCCATCGCTCAGGCTGGAGTGTAGTGGTGCAATCATGGTTCAGAATAATGTGGGCTCAAGCAATCTCCTGCCTCAGCCTCATGCAGCACTGGGATTACAGGTGTGAACTACCACATCTGGCCCCTAATATTAATGTTCTCAGTCAGACATGCTAAGGCTTGCTTTATATGGTCTAAATGTATGCTATAATTTCAACTTGCACAAGAAACAGGCAAAAGATTAATTATATTTATATTAATTTTAGTTAGATGACAAAGGAAATAAAACTTACGATTTTGCAGTTATGTCTAGAAAAAATTATATTTTATTTGATATCTATAGATGTTTATTACTTTCTAAGTTTTGCTTTTGTAATAAAACTGCAAAATAAACTTGTACATACATCTTTACATACTAATATCAGTTCCTTAGGAAAATTTCCTATAGTTATAATCGCTATGTCTTTTTTTTTTTTTTTTTTTTTGAGACAGAGTCTCGCTCTGTCGCCCAGGCTGGAGTGCAGTGGCGCAATCTCGGCTCACTGCAAGCTCCGCCTCCCGGGTTCACGCCATTCTCCTGCCTCAGCCTCTCCAAGTAGCTGGGACTACAGGCGCCCGCCACCACGCCCGGCTAATTTTTTTGTATTTTTAGTAGAGACGGGGTTTCACCGTGGTCTCGATCTCCTGACCTCGTGATCCGCCCGCCTCGGCCTCCCAAAGTGCTGGGATTACAAGCGTGAGCCACTGTGCCCGGCCAATAATCGCTATGTCAAATATCCATTTAATATTTTCAGATATTCGAAGATTCCAACACATACTCTTTAAAAATCACTCGGCCGGGCGCGGTGGCTCACGCCTGTAATCCCAGCACTTTGGGAGGCCGAGGTGGGTGGATCACGAGGTCAGGAGATCGAGACCACGGTGAAACCTCGTCTCTACTAAAAATACAAAAAAATTAGCTGGGCGTAGTGGTGGGCGCCTGTAGTCCCAGCTACTCGGGAGGCTGAGGCAGGAGAATGGCGTGAACCCGGGAGGCGGAGCTTGCAGTGAGCCGAGATTGCGCCACTGCACTCCAGCCTGGGCGACAGAGCGAGACTCCGTTTCAAAAAAAAAAAAAAAAATCACTCAAAGAAATATTTTAATGTCCAATAAATCAACACAAATAAAGTCCTTAAGTATAAGGGACGATATGTTATAAAAGAAATACAGATGGACATTGTAAACTGTAAACATAAAAATTAACGTATGCCAGGCGCAGTGGCTCACGCCTGTAATCCCAACACTTTGGGAGGCCGAGGTGGGCGGATCACGAGGTCAGGAGATCGAGACCATCCTGGCCAACATAGTGAAACCCTGTCTCTACTAAAATACAAAAAATTAGTCAGGCATGGTGGCACGCGCCTGTAATCCCAGCTACTCAGGAGGCTGAGGCAGGAGAATCACTTGAACCCAGGAGGCGAAGGTTGCAGTGGGCCAAGATCATGCCACTGCACTCCAGCCTGGCGACAGAGCGAGACTCCGTCTCAAAAAAAAATAAAAAATAAAAAATAACCTCCAAGAAGTTATTCTTAACAAGGTTAACATGGCTATATAAGGAAATGCAAATGTGAAAAGTATTTCTTTAAGGATATGTAAAAAGAATAAATACTAATAACATTTCGGATCTAAAGCCCAAATTATTCCAACAAACTGTAAGAGTAGGAACAAAAGGGAAATACTAAAGTATGTGACTCATTCGTTATTTCCAGGCACATCGATAGATGCTATTGTATTTTTCAAGTTAGTAAAGAAATAGAGGTTCACTTTCTTTTAATTTGAAGTAATTACTAATTAAATAAAAATAGAATGTCTAATTTCCAAATTACTAGGGGTAAAACAAAAGAGCCAGAAAAACTTTAGCAAAAGCAAAAGACCGAGTGAGAAAAACAAGAGTAAGGCATGTAACACACTGTACAAAACAAGAAGATGGAAGAAGAACAATTATATTATTTAGTATGATAGATGCGAACTTCTTTTTAAATACAAAGAATCTCAAATCATAGAAAAAAAAATCGAAATCCAACTATATGCTATTTGAGATCTACCTAAAACAAAAGGACACAGAAAGATAAAAATAAAGACATGAGTTAAGATATACCAGGTAAATACAAACAAAATGAAATTAGAATAGCTATATTAATATCAGACAAAGTAGATTTAAATAAAAAGCATAAAGTAGAACAAGGACAAGCTGTAAAGTCCACAAAGTGGCCAATTTTCCAGATATCCTCTGGATTATTATCCTTTGGATATCCTTCTACATTCCTGGGCAGTATATATTAGTCACCATTTAATTGCCAAACCTCTTAATATGTTATCCTGAATAATTTCTCTGGACATAATTTGGAATAGAGAGGGAATTTAATTTGGGTACCTAGGGAGCATGGATTTGATATAAGCATTATACTGTCCTGACACATCGAGCGTCTTAAGAGAAACTTAGTTTTTCTTTCCCATCCAGTTTCTTTCTGCTTTTGGTTGCCCTCAACTGCTTTCAGTCCTCCTCCTCCTTCCCTCTACTCCCAACTTTATAATAATTATCAGCAGTCCAACCATATCACAAACTGTTAATCTCTTCTACTAAACTGACTGCAGGTTTAGGCTCAATTAGAAGTACAAAATACTAGGGAGAATACCTCTTCCCTACATCAACTTCCATGTTGATGTAGCTCAAACAATATACTCCTGTCCTCGCAACCACTCTCTCCGTATCTCTTTGGGAGAGAAAGAGTAACTTATCTGATTGGAGAGCAAAAAACTAGACTCCTCCATTTCTGGAAACTATCTTGCCTGCAGAGGACACATGTTCCCTGGCAAAGGGAGAAAGTGACTGGGAGGATAAATCCGCAAAAGGTGAGATTTGCGCATTTGCGGTTTTTATGACCAAGGGCCTGCTAAGTCTGCTTGCTACTGGGGGTAGGTTAGGCAGGAAGCCAAGTCTTATTGGCTTGATGTATCAGATAACAGAGTTCAAGGCTGGCAGAACTATCAGTTATTTAGGAGGGATTTCATAAAAGGTAGGGAGCCAAAGAGGAGGAAACCCCAAAATTTGTGTATAAAGTCCTCCCAAGACCTGTGCTAATCACTAAACGAATCATGAGGCAAGGGAGGGAAACCCAGGAATCGTGGCAGAAAATCAGCTACTGAAAGAGGAAATAACTAAGTGAAGATTTCAGCACTACCACTCCAGAGGAGACAGTTTGGAGTCTGAGTTCAGTCAAGTTAACTGGCTTCTAGAATAAAAATTCTTTTTCAGAGAAGCAAAACAGAATCCAGAAACTCTCAAATGCATTATTCAAAATCCCAAGTATCCAATCAAAAAACACTAGACATACAAAGAAATAGGAACATGTGACCCATACTCCAGTGGGGAAAGGGCAGTCAATAAAAACAGACCACAGAGATTTCCCAGATACGGGAGGCTGAGGCAGGAAAATCGCTTGAACCCGGGAGGCGGAGGTTGCAGTGAGTCACTGCACTTTAGCCTGGTTGACAGAGTGAGACTCTGTCTCAAAAAAAAAAAAAAAAAAAAAAAATTTCCCAGATACTGCAATTATGAGATAATTACTTTAAAGCAACTATTATTAACATATACACAGACTTAAAGTAGGATGTATGCACAATAAATGAACACATTGAAAATATTAGAAAACAAGTAAAACTCCAGTTACAAAGTTCAGTAACTGTAATTTAAAATTCACTGCAGCTGGGTGTGGAGGCTCACACCTGTAATCCCAGCATTTTGGGAGGCTGATACAAGAGGATCTCTTTAGCCCTGAAGTTTGAGGTTACAGTGAACTATGATTATGCCAGGGCACTCCTGCCTGGGTGACAGACTGTGTGACAGACTGCCTCTTTAAAAAATAATAATAACTGGACAAGATTAAGAGCAAACTGAAGATGGCAGAAGTAAAAGGTTCTTCTTACCAAAAATTACCAATCTAAAAACTGGGGCGGGGGTGGGAGGAGGAAGGAGGAGAACCCAAAGAAGAGATAGAATGGGATAGAAAAGTATTCAAAGAAATAAAACATCCTCAAATTTGTGAATGACATTAATTTACAGATCCAATAAACTAAATGACAAACCCCACGCAGGATAATACAAAGAAAACACAAATAGACACATCACAGACAAACTGCTTAAATCTATATAAGAAAAAAAAAAAGATAGCAAAGAAAACCTATCTTGAAAGCAACAGAGAAAAACGGCATATTGGCCGGGCGCGGTGGCTCACGCTTGTAATCCCAGCACTTTGGGAGGCCGAGGCGGGCAGATCACGAGGTCAGGAGATCGAGACCACGGTGAAACCCCGTCTCTATTAAAAATACAAAAAATTAGCCGGGCGTGGTGGCGGGCGCCTGTAGTCCCAGCTACTCGGAGAGGCTGAGGCAGGAGAATGGCGTGAACCCGGGAGGCAGAGCTTGCAGTGAGCCAAGATCGCGCCACTGCACTCCAGCCTGGGCGACAGAGCAAGACTCCGTCTCTCAAACCTATCTTGAAAGCAACAGAGAAAAACGGCATATTATACACAAGGTAACAAAAATACAAACAGGTCAGTTCTCAATAAAAACAAAAAAAAGTCAGACTAAATGGAAGGATATATTTAAGGTACTGAGAGGAGAAAAACCTGTTGACCCCTAATTCCACATCTATTGAAACTGTCCTTTTAAAAATGAAAGTAGCGGGAGCACAGGGCTCAGGCCTGTAATCCCAGGACTTTGGGAGGCTGTGGGGGAGGATCACTGGCACCCAGGAGCTCAAGACCAGTCTGGCCAAGATGGCAAGACTCCATATCTACAAAAAAATAAAAGAAACATTAGCTATGTATGGTGGTGTGAGCCTTTAGTCCCAGCTACTCAGGAGGCCGAGGCAGAAGGATTGCTTCATCCTAGGATTTTGAGGCTGCAGTGAACTATAATCGCACCACTGCACTCCAGCCTGGGCGACAGAGTGACAGTCTGTCTCTAAAGAAATAAAAAATTAAAAAATAAAAAGAAGGAAAGCAAAATAAAGATATTTTCAAATAAAGCTCTGAGAGACTACCTGATCAGATCTGTAGACTTTCAGAAATGCCAACATTACAGACGTTATGTACATCACAGCTGAACATATTAAAAAATATGGTATATATACTCAATGGAATACTATTCAGCCTTTAAAAAGAAAGAAATCCTGTCATTTGTGACAACATGGATAAATCTGAAAGACAAATACCACATGATCTCAATTACATGTAAAATCTAAAAAAGTTGAACTAATGCAAGTAGAGAGTAGAATGGTAGTTACTAGAGGCTGGAGGGAGGGGTATTGGGAAGATGTTTGTCAAAGGACACAAAATTTCAGTTAGGAGGAGTAAGTTCTATTGTACAACAAAGGGACTATAGTTAATAACAATGTATTATATTCTTGGAGATATCTATGAGGCAGGATTTTTAGTGTTCTTACCACAAAAAAAAGATGAGGTAATACATATGTTAATTATGTTGATTTAGGCATTCCACAGTGTTTCAAACGTAATGTACATGACAAATATATACCATTTTCTCAATGAAAAATAATTTTTGAATTAAAAATGCTAACAAATTCTTCAGTCTTAAAGAATATTACACCAGATAATTTGGATTTATAGAAAAGAATGTAAGGACTGTAATTGTTAAATGTCCTGGTAAATATAAGACTATTGTTTCTTTCTTAATTTCTTCACATTACATAACTTTTACATGCATAGAGGCTGGGTGTGGTGGCTCACACCTGTAATCCCAGCACTTTGAGAGGCTGAGGCGGGTGGATCACTTGAGCTTGGGAGTTTAAGACCAGCGTGGGCAACATGGCAAGATCCTTTCTCTACAAAAAAATACAAAAATTAGCTGGGCGTGGTGCAAGCACCTGCAGTCCCTGCTACTAGGGAGGCTGAGGTGGGAGGATCACTTGAGACTGGGAGGTGGAGGTTGCAGGGAGCCAGGATTGTGCCACTACACTCCAGCCTGGGTGACAGAGCCAGACTCTGTCTCAAAAAAACAAAAACAAAAAACCCTATCATACACAGACAACAATAAAATAGCAGCTCAATTATCAATGTGCTGCCATTTTAAAAACATCATTGATATGTTTACCCATTCTTTACCACCTCACTCCATCATCATCATAATATAGCGTTTTCATAAAATTTACATACATTGAAATCTCTAATTTTTACCTATATACTTTTTTCATTACTTATAGATTCAGGGTCTCACTCTGTTGCCTGGGTTAGAGTACAGTGGCACAATCATAGCTCACTGCAGTCTCAAACTCCTGGGCTCAAGTAATCCTCCCACCTAAGCTTCTGGAGTAGCTGGGACCACAGGCAACACACCATCATGCCTGGCTAATTTATTTTTATTTTTGTAGTGACAACGTCCCACTATGTTGCCCAGGTTTATTTATTTTTAATTGACAAGTAAAAATTGTATATATTTATGAAGTATAACATGTTTTAAAATGCGTATACATTTTAAATCTCCTTGGTTAAATTTATTCCTAAGTATTTTAATTTTTTTACTAGCTATTGTCAATGGCATTGTTTTATTGATTTCTTCCTTTTTTTCTTTTTTCTTTTTTTTTTGACAGAGTCTTGCTCTGTTGCCTAGGCTGGAGTGCAGTGGTGCTGCAGCCTCCACCTCCCAAATTCAAACAATTCTCCTGCCTCAGTCTCCTGAGTAGCTGGGATTACAGGTGAATGCCACCATGGCTGGCTAATTTTTGTATTTTTACTAGAGACAGGGTTTCACCATGTTGGCCAGGCTGGTCTCGAACTCTTGACCTCAAGTGATCCTCCCACCTTGGCCTCCCAAAGTGCTGGGATTACAGGCGTGAGGGACCTCACCTGGCCAGATTTATCAGATAGTTTGTTGTTAGTATGTAGAAATGCTACTAATTTTTTTTTTTTTTGGAGACGGAGTCTTACTCTGTTACCCAGGCTGGAGTGCAATAGCATGATCATGGCTCACTGTAACCTCAAACTCCTGGGCTCAAGCAATCCTCCCACCTCAGGCTCCCAAGTAGCTAGGACTACAGTTTGTGCCACCACACTTGGCTAATTTTTTTTTTTTTTTTAGAGATGGGTGTCTATGTTGTCCAGGATGGTCTCAAACTCCTGTCTTCCAGTGATCCTCCCACCTCAGCCTCCCAAATTCCTGGGATTACAGGTATAAACCACCATGTCTGACCGCTACTGATTTTTGTGTTAATTTTGTATCCTGCAACTTTACTGAATTTACTACTTGTAATAGTTTTTTGGTGGAGTCTTTAGAGTTTTCTAAATATAAAATCATGTTGTCTGTGAACAGACAATTTAACTTCTTCATTGACAGTCTGAGCCTTCTATTTCTTTCTCTTGCCTAATTATTCTGGTGAGGAGTTCCAATACTGTGTTGAATGGAAGCGCTGAAAGTGGGCATACTTGTCTTGTTCCTGATTTCAGAAAAAAAAAAAACTTTCAACTTTTCACTAAGCATTATGTTAGCTATAGGCTTGTCATACAAGGCCTTTATTAGGTTGAGAGACATTCTTTCTCTACCTAATTTGTTGAGTGTTTCTATCATGAAAGGATGCTGAATTTTGTTGAATGCCTTTTTTGTATCTATTGAGATAATCATAAAGTTTTTGTCCTTTATTCTGTTAATATGGTGTATCACTATTGATTTGCATATGGTGAATATGCAGATTCACAGCGATAAATCCCACTTGATCATGGTGAATGACCCTTCTAATGTGCTGTTGAATTTGGTTTGCTAGTATTTTCTTGAGGATTTCTGCATCTATGTTTATCAAGGATATTGGCCTATAATTTGCTTTTCTTGTACTGTTTTTGTCTGCCTTTGGTATCAGGCCTTTGTAAAATTAGTTTGGAAGATCTTCCTTTTCAATTTTTTGGACGAGTTTCAGAAGGATTGGTTTTAATTGTCTAAATGTTTGGTAGTATTCAGTAGTGGTATCATCAAGTTTGGGCATTTCTTTAATGGAAGACTTATTATTACTGATTCAATCTCCTTACTCATTATTGGTCTTTTCAAATTATCAATTTCTTCATGATTTAGTCTTTATAAGTTGGTATGTATCTAGGAATTTACCCATTTCTTTTAGGTTATACAATTTGTTAGTGTGTATATATATATATACACACACACACATATATATACACACATATATATACACACATATATACACATATATATACACACATATATATATACACACATATACATATATATACACACACACACACACATATATATATATATATATATATATTTTTTTTTTTTGAGATGGAGTCTCATTTGGATGCCCAGGCTGGCTCACTGCAATCTCCACCTCCCGGGTTCAAGCAATTCTCCTGCCTCAGCCTCCCAAGTTGCTGGGATTATAGGTGTGTGCCACCAAGCCCAGGTAATTTTTGTATTTTTATTAGAGATGGGATTTCACCATGTTGGCCAGGCTGGTCTTAAAACTCCTGACCTGAAGTGATCTGCCCACCTCGGCCTCCCAAAGTGCTGGGATTATAGGCATGAGCCACTGCACCCGGCCTAGTGTATCATTTTTTATAGTAGTCTATGATCCTTTGTATTTCTGTGGTATCAGCTGTACTCTCCCTCTTTCACTTCTGATTTTAAGCGTTTTCTCTTTTTTATTAATCTAACTAAGGTTTATCAATTTTGTTTCCTTTTTTTTTTTTTTTTTGAGACAGAGTTTCTGTCCCCCAGGCTGGAGTGCAGTGGCGCGATCTCGGCTCACTGCAAGCTCCGCCTCCCGGGTTCACGCCATTCTCCTGCCTCACCCTCTCCGAGTAGCTGGGACTACAGGCGCCCGCCACCACACCTGGCTAATTTTTTGTATTTTTAGTAGAAACAGGGTTTCACCGTGGTCTCAATCTCCTGACCTTGTGATCTGCCCGCCTCGGCCTCCCAAAGTGCTGGGATTACAAGCGTGAGCCACCACGCCCGGCCTTTTCTCTTTTCAAAACCAGCTCTTCTTTTAATCTTTTCTACTGTTTTTCTAGTCTCTATTTATTTCTGCTCTGATATTTATGATTTTCTTCTTTCTCCTAACTTTGGGCTTAGTTTGTTCTTCTTTTTCTAGTTCCTCAAGGGATAACATTAGGTTGTTTATTTAGGGCTTTTCTTCTTTTTTGATACAGGCATTCATTGCTATAAACTTCTCTCTTCGAACTTCTTTTGCAACATCTCTTAAGTTTTGGGATATTGTATTTCCATTTTTGTTTCAAGATTTTAATTTTATTTATTTGTCTTGAGATGGAGTTTCACTCTTGTTGCTCAGGCTGGAGTGCAATGGTGTGATCTGGGCTCACTGCAACCTCTGCCTCTCGGGTTCAAGAGATTCTCCTGTCTCAGCCTCCCGAGTAGCTGGGATTATAGGTGCCCACCACCACTCCTGGCTAATTTTTTGTATTTTTAGTAAGACGGGGTTTCACCATGTTGGCCAGGCTGGTCTCGATCTCCTGACCTCAGGTGACCCACCCACCTCAGCCTCCCAAACTGCTGGGATTACAGGTGTAGCTGCTGTTCCTGGCAGTTTTAAGATTTTTTAAATTTCCCTTTAAATTTTTTTTGACCCATTTGTTGTTTAGGATCATGATGTTTAATTTCCACATATTTGTGAAATGTTCTTATTATTTCGAGTTTCATACCACTGCAATTGAAAAAGCTACCTAATTTCAATTAATAAATTTTTAAGACTTATATTGTGGCCTAAGATATGATCTACTCTGGAGAATGTTCCATGTGTTCTTGAGAAGAATTTGTATTCTGTTAATATTGGATGGAATGTTCTGCATATATATGTTATGTCCATTTGGTCTAAAATGTAGTTGAATTCCAGTGTTTCCTTACTGAATTTCTGTCTGGGTATCTGTCCATTGTTGATAGTGGGGTATTAAAGTCTCCTATTATTGCATTGCTATCTATCTCTTCAGATCTATTAATATTTGCTTTATATATTTAGGAACTCTGATGTTGCATGCACACATATTTGCAATTATTGTATCTTCTTGATGAATTGATCCCTTTTCATTATATAATAATTGTCTCATTTTATAGTTTTTTGACAAAGTGTGTGTCAATTTTTGTGTTACTATAAAGAAATGCCTGAAGCTGGGTAATTTATAAATAAAAGAGGTTTAATTGGCTCATGGTTCTGCCAACCGTACAGGAATTATGGTGCTATAGCATCTGCTTCTGATGAGGCCTCAGGGAGCTTTTCCTTATGGTGGAAGGGGATTGGGATCCAGTGCATCACATGGTGAGAAAAGGAGTAAGAGAAGAAGGGGGAGGCACAATACTCCCTTAAACAACCAAATCCCGTGAGGACTCACTTATCACCATGGGGACAGTACCAAGCCATCCATGAGGGCTCTGCCTCCAAGATCCAAACACCTCTCACCAGGCCCACCTCCAACAATGGAAGTCATATTTCAGCATCAGATTGGGAGGGGACAAAATATCCAAACCGTGTCGGTGTACTGCACCTCATATAATTATATCTAACCCCACTCTCTTTTGGTTCCATTTGAATGGAGTATCTTTTTCCATCCTTTCGGTTAACCTAAATGTGTCCTTAAAGGTGAAGTGAGTCTTGGCTGGGCGCGGTGGCTCACGCCTGTAATCCCAGCACTTTGGGAGACTGAGGCAGGTGGATCACAAGGTCAGGAGATCGAGACCATCCTGGCTAACAAGGTGAAACCCCGTCTCTACTAAAAATGTAAAAATTAGCTGGGCGTGGTGATGGGTGCCTGTAGTCCCAGCTACTTGGGAGGCTGGGGCAGGAGAATGGCATGAACCTGGGAGGCAGAGCTTGCAGTGAGCCAAAAGGTACCCACCGCCCCCCCCCCGGGGCGAACGGGGGGAACCCCTCCCCCAAAAAAAAAAAAAAAAAAAATAGGTGAAGTGAGTCTCTTCCAGGCAGCATACAGTTAAGTCTTTGTGTGTGTGTGTGTGTGTGTGTGTGTGTGTGTGTATGTGTGTGTGTGTGTGTGTGTTTTTAACCTATTCAGCCAGTCTGTCTTTTGGTTGAAGAATTTAATCTATTTACATTCAAGGTAATTATTGATAGGTAATGACTTAGTACTACCATTTTGTTCATTGTTTTCTGGTTGTTTTACAGTTTGTTCTTTTTTCCTTTCATGCCTTCTTCCTTTGTGATTAGACGATTTTTCTCTAGTGGTATACTTTAATTCCTTACTTTGTATCTTTCGTTTATCCACTATAGGTTTTTGCTTTGTGTTTACCATGAGGCTTACATAAAACAGATTATAGTTATAACAGGCTATGTTAAGCTGATTACAACTTAACTTTGATTGCATACACTTTACCCTGCCTGACATTTTATGGTTTTGATGTCACAATTTACATCTTTTTATATTGTATATCCCTTAATAAATTATTGTAGCCATTATTATTATTGTTTTTAAATTTTTTAAATTTTTTTTTTTTTGGAGAGCTAGCTGAGGTTTTATTTTGGACCAAAAAAAAAAAAAAAAAAGAGCAATTGAATTGTTTTGTAGCTGGAGAAGTGGGCAAGGGGGATCCCCAGGCAGTAAACTCCCCAACGGGTGGGTTGAGGGCTAGGGCTGAGCCTCAGGTGGGTCTTCTGTTCCCTGTGCTCCCCTGCACAGCGGCCTCCCTCCCAAGCTCTGGGGCAGCTGCAGGAGGGGCACACTGGGAGGGGCTGCTGCAGCTGTTCACTTAGGCAGGACGTCAGAGGACTCGGACACCAGCTTCCCATCGTGGATCTCAATCTTCTTCACAACCATGGCCCTGGTGAAGCTGGTGTGGCTGAAGGAGATGGAGCCCATGCCAGAGCCAAAGCTGGAGCTGAGGCCACAGCTGAGGCTGGGGCTTGTGAGACCCTCATAGGCCGAGCTCAGTGCATAGCCACTGGTGGTCTTCGTATGGATATTCATGTTCTGCATCCCAGACTCCAACCGGCTCTCCTCGCCCTCCAGCAGCTTCCTGTAGATGGTGATCTTGATGTCCAGGGCCAGCCTGATGTTCATCAGTTCCTGGTAATCATGCAGCTGCTACGCCATGTCCTGCTTGGCCCGCTGCAGGGCAGCCTCTAGCTTGGAGAGCTTGGCACTGGCATCCTTAACAGCCAACTCCCCACGCTGCTCGGCATCTGCAATGGCAGCCTCCAGGGAAACCCTCTGGCCTTTCAGGCCCTCAATCTCAGCCTGGAGCTGGCTGACGTTCTGGTTCATCTCAGATCTCAGTCTTTGCATGCCGCAGGTTATCCCCGTGCTTCCCAGCCAGCGTCTGCAGTTCCTCATACTTGATCTGGTACATGTTCTTAGCCTCAGCCTGGCTGTGGTTGGCCATCTCCTCGTACTGCGCCTTGACCTCAGCGATGATGCTGTCCATGTCCAGGGAGTGGCTGTTGTTCATGGACAGCACCACAGATGTGTCCAAGATTTGGGACTGCAGCTTCTGGATCTCTTCTTCATACAGCTGCCTGAGGTGGTTGATCTCTTCAGTCAGCCCTTCCAGGCAAGACTCTGGCTCTATCTTGTTCATATAAGCTTCATCCACATACTTCCTGATGAGGACAAATTCATTCTCCATCTCTGTATGCTTGTTGATCTCATCCTCGTATTTGTTCTTGAAGTCCTCCACCAGCCCCGGCATGTTGCCAAGCTCTGCCTCAAGCTTCAGCCTCTCCAAGCCCAGCTGCTGCTTAAGGTTGTTGATGTAGCTCTCGAACATGTTGTCCATGTTGCTCTGAGCCGTCTTCTGCTGCTGCTCCACTTGATCTCCAGCATCTTGTTCTGCTGCTCCAGGAATTGTACCTTGTCTATGAAGGAGGCAAATTTGTTGTTGAGGGTCCTTCTCCTGGGTGCACAAGGCCTGGATGTTGGGTTCCACCTCCAGGTTAAGGGGGCTCAGCAGGCTCTGGTTGACTGTGATGGCAGTGATGCTTCCCATGCCGCTGACCCCACCATAACTTCCACCCAGGACACCCCAAAAGCTGCTGCTGCCCACTTGGGAGAAGCTCAAAGAGCTGATGCGGGCACCGGGCCCACGCACATAGAAGCAGTTGCTGAAGGCCTGAGGGCCAGAGGGCCACCTCTGGTGGACACTTTTTAGGACTTCTGGGTCACCATGACAGACATGGTCAATGCAGGAGTGGAAGCAGGTGGGCTCAACCAGATGGAGATCCCAGAAGGAGCAGGGAAGCTGCTGCTTGGTCTTTTTTTTTTTTTTTTTTTTTTAGATAGAGTTTTGTTCTTGTTGCCCAGACTGGAGTGCAGTGGCATGATCTTGGCTCCTTCACCTCCCAGGTTCAAGTGATTCTCCTGCCTTAGTCTCCCGAGTAGCTGGGATTACAGGCACCTGCCACCAGGCCCAGCTAATTTTTGGTATTTTTTTTAGTGAAGATAAGGTTTCACCATGTTGGCCAGACTGGTCTTGAACTCCTGACCTCAGGTGATCTGCCTTCCTCAGCCTCCCAAAGTGCTGGGATTACAGGCATGGGCCACCGCACCAGGCCTATTGTAGCCATTATTTTTAATAGTTTTGTTTTTTAACATTCATATTAAAGACCCACCATTATACTATTATTCTAAATTTGTGTAATTGTACCAATGAGTTTTATACTTTTACATGTTTTTGTGTTACTCATTAGCATCCTTTCCTCTCAGCTTGAAGAACTCTCTTTATCATTTCTTGTAAGACACATCTGGTGGTGATGAACTACCTCAGTTTTTGTTTGAGAACGCTTTTATCTCCATCATTGCTGGAGGTCAACTTTGTCAAGTACTGTTGGTTGACAGTTTTCTTTTTTCCTTCAGCACATTGAATTTATCATCCCACTCTCTACCAGCCTGTAGGTTTCTCCTGAGAATCCACTTCTAGCCTTATTGGAACTCCTTTGTATGTGATTTGCTTTTCTCTTGCTACTTTCAGGATGCTCTCTTCATCTTTGATTTTTGACAGTTTGATTATAATATATCTTAGTGTACTCTTGTTCAGGTTGAATCTGATTGGAGACCTTTGGCCTTCTCATACCTGGATATTTATACCTTTCCTCAGATTTGGAAATTTTTCTGCTATTATTTATTTAAGTAAACTTTCTGGCCCTTTGTCCTTCTCTTCTCCTGCTTAAACTCCTATAACTAGGATATTTTCTCTTTTGAGAAAATCGTATAAGCTTTAAATATTCTAAGCTTCGTTTTTTCTTCTCTGACTGTGTTTTGAAATAATCTGTCTTTGAGTTCACGTATTAATTCTTCTGCTTCATCAAGTCTGCTGTTAATGCTCTCTACTGCATTTTTTAGTTCATTAATTGTATTTTTCAGCTCCAGAATTTGATTTTTTTTAAAAAATAATTTTAATCTGTTACATTTCTTATTTTGGTTATCTATTGTTTTGCTGATTTCAGTGAAATGTTTCTCTGTATTTTTTTTAAATTCACTAAACTTAAAGCAATTATTTTGTATTCTTTGAGAGGTAGTTTATATATGTCCATTTCTTTGGGGTCAGCTACTGGGAGGTTATGTTTTTTAGGTGGTATTATGTCTCCCATTTTTCTTGTTGCCTTACATTAATGTCTGTGCTCTTAGTGGAACAGTTACCTTTTGTAGACTTTATGGGCTAGTTTCATTGTGGACTGACTTTTCTCCATGGGGTGGGGTGCAGTGGTTCTGGCACTAGTCAGGGTGCCAGCTGTGTGGTCTCTGTGCCGCTCTGTCTGCTGAGATTGGTATGGATAAAAATCACAGGGATCCATAGCAGCCAATGTTGTGAGTTTCTGCAGTGGCAGCAAGAGTTTTTGGGGTCTTTGGTGGCAATGACTGCTAAGATCGCCCCAATCTATTTTTTTTCCCACCGGAGAAGCTATGGCTGAAGGGATCCGTCTTGACACTGGTGCCTGATGAGTGGCACCCATGGAATAATCACAGAACTCAGGCCTGATGCACAAATGTGTGGAGGTACGGCAGTTCTGAGTTCCCAGGTAGTAATGGCATTGGTGTCTGGGATGCAGGGATCCTTGCTGCTGCGTAACAGAATGCGAGATGCAGATGCTTGTTAAACAGCTAAGAGAACTGAGAATAAGAGCACTAGTGAGTGCAGTATTAGAGTAGCTCTAGGATTGGAGTAAAGGCAAGATCTCTGTAGCAGCAGAGCTGGTACCCAGCGTTCAGCCACACACAGCAAGAGCTTGGCTCTAGGGCCCAGGGTGCAAACTCTTTACCTGTATACTTTTGACAAATGGATATCTTATATAGAACATTTCCAACTATCCAGAAAGTTTCCTTGTATCACTTTCTTGCCAATCCCTATCAGAAGCAATGAATGTGGTTTTTTTCCTTAGCTTTTCCCAGTTTATTTTTTTTGATTGTTGAATAGAATTCCATTGTATCAATGTACCAGCGTTTCCAGTTTGGGACTATTGTAAATAAGGCTGTTATGAACATACCTATACAAGTATTTTTGCAGACAAATGTTTCCATTTCTCTTGGATAAAAATCTAGAATTGGATTTGCTGTGTCAAAGGATTGGTGTACCAGCCTCAGCAACAAAGTGAGACCCCATCTCTACCAAAAATTAAAAAATTAGCCATACATTGTGGCATATGCCTATAGTCCCAGCTACCTGGGACACTGAAGTGGGAGGATCACTTGAGCCCAAGAGTTTGAGGCTGCAGTGAGCTATGAATGTGCCACTGCACTACAGCCTGAGGGACAAAGTGAGATCCCATCTCAAAAAATATATAAAAAAAGAAAATTAAAATTAAAAAAATAAAAAATAAACAAATAACGAGTAGCAGCTGGAAGCCAACATATAATTTTTGCTACTGACAATGGTCAAGTTTCTGGATACAGCTTACTGTGAGAGCCAAATAATCCTCATAACCGAGCACTAAAATTAAATTCAACAAGCCAGTCAGAGGTAACTGAATCACCAGAGGCTTCCCTGTATGAGAGAAGAAAGAAGGAATTGAGATAAACTTGCCCAATTTTTGCTTCCCAAATTTACCAGACAAGCCATTCCTCCTCTAGGAAGAAATGAGAGGGTAGAAAAAGACTAGGAGTTAAACTAATTGAGCTCCTTTAACATAGTAGGAAACATCAAGAATGAGAAAGATATATTCCCTCCGTATTTCCTATTGCTGCTATAAAAAATGATCACAAACTTAGTAACTTACAACAAAATTAATTTACTGTCTTCACATTCTGGAGGTCAGAGTCCTAAAATAAAGTTGTCAGAGGGCTGCATTTCTTCTGGAGGCTACAAAGGAGAATCCATTTCATTGTCTTTTCTAGCTTTTAGAAGCCACTTAAATTTCCTGGCATGTGGTCCCCCTTCCTCCATCTTTAAGGCCAGCAGCATAGCATCTTCTAATCTTTCTCTAATTCTATGCGTCATCACATTGTCTTATCTTCTTCTGATCTTTCTGCCTTCCCCTTAAGAAGACCTATGTGATTATATTGGACACACCTAAATAATCCAGGATAATATCCCCATCTCAATATTCTTAATTACATCTTCAAAGTCTCTTTGAACACAGTCTCTTGCAACAGAAAGTAACATATTCATAGGTTTCAGGAATTAGGACATGGACATCTTTGGAAGGCCATTATTCTACTACAGCCTCTATCAGTTTTCACTCTTATTTAGCAAAAGGATAGGCTCAAGTAATTTCTTCATAAAAGATACTTGGGGCCCGGCATGGTGGCTCATACCTGTAATCCCAGCACTTTGGGAGGCCAAGGCGGGTGAATTACTTGAGGTCAGGAGTTCAAGACCAGCCTGGCAAACATAGTGAAACCCTGTTTCTACTAAAAATATACAAATAAGCTGGGCATGGTGGCAGGCGCCTGTAATACCAGCTATTATTACAGGCGCCTGTAATAATACGGGAGGCTGAGGCAGAAGAATCACTTGAACCTGGGAGGCAGAGGTTGAAGTAAGCCGAGATCACACCATTGCACTCCAGCCTGGGCGACAGAGCAAGACTCTGTCTTAAAAAAAAAAAAAAGGAATACTTTATTCCTTTTTACACTACACAATATTTAAATTTTTAGCTGTCTCCTGGATTTTCAATTCAAATCTTAAGTAAAATAAAACAAATCAATAATCTCTTTAGAGAGAGATTTATATTCACTTATAACATCTCATTACTATGACATCACTGAAAATAAAGTGGAACTGATGTTAATGTGCACACTGAAGCACTGAAATCCTCTTGAGAAAAATAATCTGTGAAGACTTTTGACTTAATATTATTAACACTAGTGTTTGATGCAATTAAGAAAATATATTAGTCAAACCTGCTGTTTAACATAGTAGTCCTGCTTACTCTGGCTCCTAAGCCATGAGTTTTCTTACAAACACAATCAACATTCCTCAGAGTGACAGTTTATAAATAATTCAACTTTGGAAGGGGGGAACTGGTAGGAAATGCTCAAAAATGTCAGCAATGGTTTTCTCTGCAGTGGGATCATGGATGACAGTTTACTGTAGTTTCTGACAGTTTTCTGCAGCAAATTTGCTACAATTAACATGTATAACTATTATTTGAATAACTATTATTATTGTAAAAACGTTTTCTTATCAAAACCAGTTATACTTTTACCCTTTTTGGTTTTTCTTTCTTTCTTTTTTTTTTTTTTTTTTTTTTTAGACAAGGTCTTGCTCTGTTGCCCAGGCTGGAGTGCAGCGGCGCCATTATGCTCCGACCTCCCAGGCTCAAGTGGTCCACAAGTGCATGCCATCACACTCGGCTAATTTTTTTTTTCTTTTTTTTGTAGAGATCCTAAGACTATGCCCTCACCCCCACTAGACCAGAGACTGGTTGCAAGTCAGGGTCTCCAGAACTTCTGACCCACCAGCTTCAAGTGGGGGTTCCCAAGACTCCTTTTTGGGCTCGATTAATTTCCCAGAGTGGCTCACAGAACTCAGGGAAACACTCAGAGTCTCAAGGCAGATCAAAGGAGGACAGAAGAAGGTCAGAGGCCTGTCCCTGAAGCCTAACACACCCAACACTGTAACAAGACTGTAATGAGAGCTGTGGAAGTTAGGAACCAGCAAATGTTGATGAAAATACCACACTATCCAACACTTGCAAACCCTTATTCAAAAGTGAGTCATTCATTCATTCATTGTTAAATATATATTAAATGCTTATAGTTTTATGTAGCAATCTTACCTGAAATGTGACTAATAATCAGTAAGTGCATATAAAAATATCTGAGAAGTTAAAATAGTTATTACAAGACTATATATTAAATCACATGAACTTTATGTGTAAGGGAGCTGGTCTCCCCCTCTCCTGCTAACAATCGAACACCTAATTAATAACAGAAATAGGATTGAAACTCTGGTGTGCTGGGTACCATGAGTGAAATTTCCTTTGAACTGTATGTTGAAGAAAAACAGATTTTAACAGCAGGAGGCAAAGAAATATTATTCCAAATACATGCTGAAGAAGAGAAAGGCAGATTGATGGTACAGATTGTAGAGATCTGTTTAGCAGAGAGACTAAACACCGAGAGTTCAGAACAATCTCTCCATATTCCAGACATAATCTAATAAAAGCCTGGACCAAGGGCATTAGTGTAAGAATGGCTATGAAGGCAGATATCTACAGAACTTGGTAAATAATGATTAAGCAGTTTTGCCCCAGAAAAATAAGGGCAATTAGAAGAAGCAGTTCTCTAAGTGGGAAGGTTAGACATTTCATCTGTGACATCTTGAATCTGAAATGATCAAGAACATCAGAGTTTTCCAAAATTTCCAACAGGTAATTAAAACTGTAGTAATAAAAAATTGTTTCAAGCTTGGGTCTCTAGTCAGACTGTCTAGGTTTGAACCCAAGAACTTTTTTTTATTAGCTGTGGGACCTCGTGCAAGTTACATTAATCTCTCTTTTAGTTTCCTCATCAGTAAAATATGAATAATGAAGTAAATGGATTGTTATAAGAATTAAATGAGAAATATACATAAAGTGCTTGAAATAGAAATTGCTGGCACTTAAGAATTCATGTTATATTTTTTTCATTTTACTTTTTATCAGAGCTTAGAATGAAATATTATATGGCAATTATCTACATATATATATAAATAGTTAAGCAGTGAGAACAAATGAGACCTTCAATAAAATAGAAAGGGTGGTAAACAAAAAGATACAGGCACTTGTATGTTCACTGCAGCATTAGTCTCAATAGCAAAAACATGGAATCAACCTAGATGCACATCAACAGTGGGCTGGATAAAGAAAATGTGATACATATACACCATGGAATACTATGCAGCCATAAAAAAGAACAAAATCATGTCCTTTGCAGCAATATGGATGCAGCTGGAGGCCATTTTCCTAAGCAAATTAATGCAAGAACAGAAAATCAAATGCCACGTTTTCATTTTTAAGTGGGAAGTAAACATTAAGTACACACGGACATAAAGATGGGAATAGTAGACACTGGGGACTACTGGAGTGGGGAGAAGGGAGGAGGTGGTGAGATTAGCCACCATGCCTGGCTAATTTTTGTATTTTTAACACATTTCGTCATTTTGGGCAGGCTGGTCTCGAACTCCTGACCTCAGGTGATCCACCTGCCTCGGTCTCCCAAAGTGCTAGGATTACAGGCGTGAGCCACTGCGCCCAGCCCAACAGCATATTTTTAAATTTTTGGTTGACCATGTGAAATTGCCAACATTAGGCCATTTTTTACCTACAAAAACAGCAATTGCATGGGACTCAATCTAATAAAAGGAACCGAAACAAATTTACTAAAGTGATCTAACTCATTTCAGAAGAAAGTCATCTGTGGGCAAATGATCTCCCTAACCAAGAACATGTCCCAACTCAATTCAGAGATCTGCGCTGATTGGCAAACTATGGCCTGCTGGCAAATTAGTCTTTAGCTGCTTTCTTGCTACAAAAGCAGTTAGGTACATCCAGCAAATTGCACAGCCCACAAAGCAAAAATTATTTACTATTTGGCCATTTACAGAAAAAGTCTGCAGACCCCTGATCTCAGCTATGGTTCTAAAATATATTCTGAAAAGTCATAAATCTCTTTAAGTTGTATTATTGTAATAAGACAATGTCTAGTCTTTGTATACATACATATATATTTTGTGTGTGTACAGATATATATAGTCATGCATCGCATTATGACATTTTGGCCAGTGATGGACCATATATACAACAGTGGTCCCATAAAATTATAATGGAGCAGAGATCTGGTAAAATGGCCGAATAGGAACAGCTCCGGTCTGTAGCTCCCAGCGAGACAAACACAGAAGGCGGGTGATTTCTGCATTTCCAACTGAGGTACCTAGTTCATCTCACTGGGACTGGTTAGGCAGTGGGTACAGCCCATGGAGGGCAAGCAGAAGCAGGGTGGGGTGTTGCCTCATCCAGGAAGCGCAAGGAGCTGGGGCCCTACCTCCCCCAGCCAAGGGAAGCCACGAGGGACTGGGCTGTCTGGCCCAGATACTATGCTTTTCCCACAGTTTTTGCAATCCGCAGACCAGAAGAATCCCACGTGTGCCTATACCACCAGGGCCCTGGGTTTCAAGCACAAAACTGGGTGGCTGTTTGGGCAGACACCGAGCTAGCTGCAGGAGTTTTTTGTTTTTGTTTTTGTTTTGTACCCCAGTGGCGCCTGGAACCCCAGTGAGACAAAACCATTCACTCCCCTGGAAAGGGGGCTGAGGCCAGGGAGCCAAGTGGTCTCGCTCAGTGAGTCCCACTCCCACGGAGCCCAGCAAGCTAAGAACCACTGGCTTGAAATTCTCACTGCCAGCACAGCAGTCTGAAGTTGATCTGGGACAATCAAGCTTGGTGGGGGCAGGGGCATCTACCATTACTGAGGCTTGAGTAGGCGGTTTTCCCCTGACAGTGCTAAAGAGGCCAAGCAGTTTAGACTGGGCAGAACTCACCACAGTGCAGCAAAGTGGCTATGGCCAGACTGCCTCTCTAGACTCCTCCTCACTGGGCAGGGCATCTCTGAAAGAAAGGCAGCAGCCCCAGTCAGGGGCTTTTAGATAAAACTCCTATCTCCCTGGGACAGAGCACCTGGGGGAAGGGGCAGCTGTGGGCACAGCTTCAGCGGACTTAAAATGTTCCTGCCTGCCGGCTCTGAAGAGAGCATCTGATCCTGACAAGGAGGATTCTCCCAGCACAGCAATTGAGCTCTGCTAGGGTACAGACAGCCTCCTCAAGTGGGTCCCAGACCCCCATGCCTCCTGACTGGAAGACATCTCCTGGCAGGGGTCAACAGACACCTCATACAAGAGAGCTCCAGCTGGCATCAGGCTGGTGCCCCTCTGGGACAAAGCTTTCAGAGGAAGGAACAGGCAGCAATATTTGCTGTTCTGCAGCCTCTGCTGGTGATACCCAGGCAAACAGTGTATAGAGTAGACCTCCAGCAAACTGTAGCAGACCTGCAGAAGAGGGGCCTGTTAGAAGAAGAGGGGCCTGTTAGAAGAAAACTTAACAATCAGAAAGCAGTAACATCAACAAAAAGGACCCCCACACAAAAACCCCATCCAAAGGTCATCAGCCTCAAAGATCAAAGGTAGATAAATCCACCAAGATGAGGAAAAAACAGCACAAAAATGCTGAAAATTCCAAAAAACAGAATGCCTCTTCTCCTCCAAATGATGACAACTCCTCTCCAGCAAGGGCACAAAACTGGATGGAGAATGAGTTTGACAAATTGACAGAAGTAGGCTTCAGAAGGTGGATAGTAACAAACTCCTCTAAGCTAAAGGAGCATGTTCTAACCCAATGCAAGGAAACTAAGAACCTTGATAAAAGGTTACAGGAACTGCTAACTAGAATAACCAGTTTAGAGAAGAACATAAACGACCTGATGGAGCTGAAAAACACAGCAAGAGAACTTCGTGAAGCATTCACAAGTATCAATAGCTGAATCAATCAAGCGGAAGAAAGGACATCAGAAATTGAAGATCAACTTACTGAAATAAGGCATGAAGACAAAATTAGAGAAAAAAGAATGAAAAGGAATGAACAAAGCCCTCAAGAAATATGGGACTATGTGAAAAGACCAAACCTATGATTGGCTGGTGTACCTGAAAGTGATGGGGAGAATGGAACCAAGTTGGAAAACACACTTCAGGATATTATCCAGGAGAACTTCCCCAACCTAGCAAGACAGGTTGACATTCAAATTCAGGAAATACAGAGAATACCATTTAAGATACTCCTTAAGAAGAGCAACCCCAAGACATATAATTGTCAGATTCTCCAAGGTGAAACAAAGGAAAAAATGTTAAGGGGAGCAAGAGAGAAAGGTCAGGTTACCTACAAAGGGAAGCCCATCAGACTAACAGCGGATCTCTCTACAGAACCCCTACAAGCCAGAAGAGAGTGGGGGCCAATATTCAACATTCTTAAAGAAAAGAATTTTCTTTTTTTTTATTATTATACTTAAAGTTCTAGGGTACATGTGCACAACGTGCAGGTTTGTTACATATGTATACATGTGCCATGTTGGTGTGCTGCACCCATTAACTCGTCCTTTACATTAGGTAACTCTCCTAAATATATATGCACCCAATACAGGAGCACCCAGATTCATAAAACAAGTTCTTAGAGACCTACAAAGAGACTTAGACTCCCACATAGTAAACACCTCTATGGAAATAAACTAGAAAATCTAGAGGAAATGGATAAATTCCTGGACACATACACCCTCCCAAGACTGAACCAGTAAGAAGTCAAATCCCTGAATAGACCAATAACTGTGAGCCACTGTGCCTGGCCTCCAATAACAAGTTCTGAAATTGAGGCAGTAATTAATAGCCTATCAACCAAAAAAAGCCCAGGACCAGACGGATTCAGAACCTAATTCTACTAGAGGTACAAGGAGGAGCTGGTACCATTCCTTCTGAAACTACTCCAAACAATAGAAAAAGAGGGACTCGGCTGGGCGCGGTGGCTCACGCCTGTAATCCCAGCACTTTGGGAGGCCAAGGCGGGCGGATCACAAGGTCAGGAGTTCAAGACCAGCCTTGCCAACATGGTGAAACCCCGTCTCTACTAAAAATACAAAAATTAGCTGGGCGTGGTGGCAGGTGACTGGAACCTCAGCTACTCAGGAGGCTGAGGCAGAGAATTGGTTGAATCCGGGAGGCAGGGGTTGCAGTGAGCTGAGATCGCACCACTGTACTCCAGCCTGGGCGACAAAGCGAGACTCCATCTCAAGAAAAAAAAAAGGAAGAAAAAGAAAAAGAGGGACTCCTCCCTAACTCATTTTACGAGGCCAGCATAATCCTGATACCAAAACCTGGCACAACAAAAGAAGAAAATTTCAGGCCAATATCCCTGATGAACATTGATGCCAAAATCCTCAATAAAATATTGGCAAACTGAATCCAGCAGCACATCAAAAAGCTTATCCACCATGATCAACTCTGCTTCATCCCTAGGATGAAAGGCTGGTTCGCCATACGCAAATCAATAAACATAATCCATCATATAAACAGAACCAATGACAAAAACCACATGATTTATCTCAATAGATGCAGAAAAAGCCTTCAATAAAATTCAACACTTCTTCATGCTAAAAACTCTCAATAAACTAGGTATTGATGGAACATATCTCAAAATAATAAAAGCTATTTAAAACAAACCCATAGCCAATATCATACTAAATGGGCGAAATCTGGAAGGATTCCCTTTGAAAACCAGCACAAGATAAGGATGCCCACTCTCATTACTCTTATTCAACATAGTATTGGAAGTTCTGGCCAGGGCAATCAGGCAAGAGAAAGAAATAAAGGGTATTCAAACAGGAAAAGAGGGAGTCAACTTATCTCTGTTTACAGATGACATGATTGTATATTTAGAAAACCCCATCGTCTCAGCCCCAAAACTCCTTAAGCTGATAAGCAACTTCAGCAAAGTCTCAGCATACAAAATTAATGTGCAAAAATCACAAGCATTCCTATATACCAATAATAGACAAGCAGAGAGCCAAACCATGAGTGAACTCCCATTCACAAGTGCTACAAAGAAAATAAAATACCTAGGAATACAAGTTACAAGGGATGTGAAGGACCTCTTCAAGGAGAACTACAAACCACTGCTCAAGGAAATAAGAGAGGACACAAACAAATGGAAAGACATTCCATGCTCATGGATAGGAAGAATCAGTATCATGAAAATGGCTATACTGCCCGAAGTAATTTATAGATTCAGTGCCATTCCCATCAAGCTACCATTGACTTTCTTCACAGAATTAGAAAAAACTACTTTAAATTTCATATGGAACAAAAAAGGAGCCCATATAGCCAAGACAATCCTAAGCAAAAAGAACAAAGCTAGAGGTATCATGCTACCTGACTTTGAACTATACTACAAGTCTACAGTAACCAAAATAGCATGGTACCAAAAAAGATACATAGATCAATGGAACAGAACAGAGACCTCAGAAATAACACCACACATCTACAACCATCTGATCTTTGACAAACCTGACAAAAACAAGCAATGGGGAAAGGAGTCCCTATTTAACAAATGGTGCAGGGAAAACTGGCTAACCATATGCAGAAAACAGAAACTGGACCCCTTCCTCACACCTTATACAAAAATTAACTCAAGATGGATTAAAGACTTAAATGTAAGACCTAAAACCATAAAAACCCTAGAAGAAAACCTAGACAATACCATTCAGGACATAGGACTGAGCAAAGACTTCATGACGAAAACACCAAAAGCAATCGCAACAGAAGCCAAAATTGACAAATGGGATCTAATTAAACTAAAGAGCTTCTGCACAGCAAAAGAAACTATCATCCTATCATCAGAGTGAACAGGCAGCCTACAGAATGGGGGAACATTTTTGCAATCTATCCTTCTGACAAAGGTCTAATATCCAGAATCTACAAGGAACTTAAATTTACAAGAAAAAAACAACCCCATCAAAAAGTGGGCAAAGGATGTGAACAGACACTTCTCAAAAGACATTTATGTGGCCAAGAAACATACGGAAAAAAAGCTCATCATTACTGGTCACTAGAGAAATGCAAATCAATACCACAATGAGATACCATCTCACGCCAGTTAGAATGGTGATCATTAAAAACTCAGGAAACAACAGATGCTGGAGAGGATGTGGAGAAATAGGAATGCTTTTACACTGTTAGTGGGAGTGTAAATTAGTTGGACCATTGTGGAAGACAGTGTGGCAATTCCTCAAGGATCTAGAACCAGAAATACCACTTAACCCAACAATCCCATTACTGGGTATATACTCAAAGGATTATAAATCATTCTACTATAAAGACACATGCACACATACGTTTATTGTAGCACTATTTACAATAACAAAGACTTAGAACCAACCCAAATGCCCATCAATGATAGACAGGATAAAGAAAATGAGGCACATATGCATCATGGAATACTATGCAGCCATTAAAAAAGAGTGAGTTCATGTCCTTTTCAGGGACATGGATGAAGCTGGAAACCATCATTCTCAGCAAATTAGCACAGGAACAGAAAACCAAACACCGCATGTTCTCACTCATAAATGGGAGTTGAACAATGACAACACATGGACACAGGGAGGGGAACATCACACACCGGGGCCTGTCGGGGGTTGGGGGAAAGGGGAGGGAGAGCATTAGGACAAACATCTAATGCATGCAGGGCTTAAAACCTAGATGATGGGTTGATAGGTGTAGCAAACCACCATGGCACATGTGTACCTATGTAACAAACCTGTATGTTCTGCACATGTATCCCAGAACTTAAAGTAAAATTTAAAAAAAGAAACCTATTTAAAAAAAGATTATAATGGAGAAATAAAGTATTATAATAAGAGAAAATCCTATTGCCTAGTGATGTCATAGCCATGGTTTGCCACTGAGCAAACCTTTCCTTTGTTTAGATACATAAATACCATTGTGTTACAGTTGCCTACAGTATTCACTACAGGAACATGCTATACAGGTTTGTAGCCTAGGAGCAACAGGCTGTATCAGATGGTCTAGGGGTGTAGCAAGCTCCACCATCTAGGTTTGTGTAAGTACACTCTATGACATTCATACAATTACAAAATTGCCTAAGGACACATTTCTCAGGACATATCCCTGTTGCTATGTGGTGGATGGCTATATCATATACATCATACTTTAAAGGCTCTGCCTGACTAATCTTTCATCAACCGCCCATTAATTCAGGAATGGTTTTTGGCTCTGGCAAATCAATAAGTACATTAGATTACAGGCTCTTTTGTCTGTCTCCTTTCATGGATAGAGATGAAATGAAGCCTACTACAATTATTAAGGGTAACTGATATGAAAGACAAACCAACAAGTGACAAATTGAGGATCTGCCCCTCAAACTGCCCTAAATACATTTTATAAAGTATCGGCCTTAACATTAGATTATAATTGAATTCAGATTATAAATATAAATCTTTTCAGGTCAGATCTTAATTATTGTTTAGCCAAACATGATTTGGTTACTGAGATACTGATCTAGTCCGGGACTAGAATAGTTGAAATTTACAAACACACAGAGATACTATAACTCATGCAGAACAAAAATTAGCTGAAATTTGAAAATAGTCCCAATATGACAGTCAGTTTCATATGCACATTTAATGCCAGCCTTGTTCTGGGTGCTATGATTGGCACTGTAATCATAACATCAATAAGACACTGACATAGCAAAATCCAATTACATTAAATGCAAACTTGTGTTTATCTAAAGTAGAAAGAATATGGCAATTACTTATCACCATTCAATCAGTCCCACAAATCCCACACTAAGCAGATAAGTTACCCACAGAGAGGTTACCATCTTGACCTAATATTCTTATGAAAGGACTAGATCTTAATAATTTTTCAAAAAGGATTCAAAATTATGCAAAAGGTACTTTTCTTAGAGTTTAAGATATTTTAAAGTTCCTGATAATCTTAGTACTACTGCTCACTAAAGTAATAATCATTATACCTATAGAACCCTGAAAACTTTTTAAACATTTTCACACATTTTATCTCCTTTGGTCTTCATAATATCCCCAGAAAGCTAAAAATGGCAGTTTTTATTATCCCAGTTTCATAAAGGAAGTAGCCAAGACCCTGTAAAATTAAGGGAATTTTCTTAAATTTCTTTAATTCACATGCATTAAGAACATTTTTGTCTGGGTGCAGTGGTTCATGCCCAGTACATTGGGAGACCATGGCAAGAGGATCACTTGAGGTCAAGACCAGTCTGGGCAATGTAGTGAGACCTTGTCTCTAAAAAAAATTTTTTTTAATCTACTATGTGTGGTGGCATACACCTGTAGTCCTAGCTACTCAGGAGGCTGATGGGGAAGATTGCTTGAGCCCAGGAGTTCAAGGTTACAGTAAACCATGATCATGCCACTGCACTCCAGCCTGGGCAACAGAGTGCGACTCTGTCTCAAACAATAATAATAATAATAAATGGGAAAACAGAAAAGGAACACCAATATGGTTAATCCAAACACATTAAAAATGACATTAAATACAAATGGACTATATAACACCATTAAAACGCAGAGATTGTAATACAGGATAGACAAGTACAACCCAAATACATGTAATTTAAAAGAAACATACTTAGCCGGGCGCGGTGGCTCACGCTTGTAATCCCAGCACTTTGGGAGGCTGAGGCGGGCGGATCACGAGGTCAGGAGATCGAGACCACGGTGAAACCCCGTCTCTACTAAAAATACAAAAAAATTAGCCGGGCGTGGTGGCGGGCGCCTGTAGTCCCAGCTACTCGGAGAGGCTGAGGCAGGAGAATGGCGGGAACCCGGGAGGCGGAGCTTGCAGTGAGCCGAGATTGCGCCACTGCACTCCAGCCTGGGTGACAGAGCGAGACTCCGTCTCAAAAAAAAATAAATAAATAAAATAAAAAAAAATAAAAGAAACATACTTTAGACTGGGTGCAGTGGCTCACGCCTGTAATCCCAGCACTTTGGGAGGCCGAGGCAGGCAGATCATGAGGTCAAGAGTTTGAGACCAGCCTGGCCAACATGGTGAAACCCCATCTCTCCTAAAAATACAAAAATTAGTCGAATGTGGTGACTCATGCCTGTAATTCCAGCTACTTGGGAGGCTGAGGCAAGAGAATTGCTTGCACCCGGGACGCGGGGATTAAAGTGTGCCAAGATCATGCCATTGCACTCTAGCCTGGGCAAGGGAGAAAGACTGTGTCTCAAAAAAAAAAAAGAAAGAAACATACTTTAAACACAAATACACAGAGAAGTTAAAAGGAAAAGCATAAAGATATACAGAATAAACATTAAGTATATATTAATGTCTGAAAAAACAGGTTTCAAGATAAATAGTATTTCCAGGGATAAGATGGACATTTAATAAGAAGAGGGTCAGTTTATCAAGAAGACACAGCAGGCCGGGCACAGTGGCTCACGCCTGTAATCCCAGCACTTTGGGAGGCCAAGGTAGGTGGATCACCTGAGGTAAGGAGTTCAAGACCAGCCTGACCAACATGGTGAAACTCCATCTCTACTAAAAATACAAAAATTAGCTGGGTGTGGTGGCGGGCGCCTGTAATCCCAGCTACTTGGGAGGCTGAGGCAGGAGAATTGCTAGAACCCAGGAGGCGGAGGTTGTAGTGAGCCGAGATTATGCCATTGCACTCCAGCCTGGGGGACAGGGCAAGACCCCATTTCAAGATAAAATAAAATAATAAAAATACAAAAATTAGCCAGGAGTGGTGGCTCGCACCTGTAGTCCCAGCTACTAGGGAGGCTGAGGCAGGAGAACCGCCTGAACCTGGGAGGCAGAGGTTGCAGTGAGCCAAGACTATGCCACTGCACTCCAGCCTGGGTACAGGGCGAGACTCTCTCAAAAAATAAAAAATAAAAAATAAAGACATAGCAATCTTAACTGTGGATGTTACTAAATAACAAAGCTCCCAAATACATGAAAAAACAAAATAACCTGACAGAACTAAAAGGAGAAACTGTCAAATTTATAACCACAATGAGGGACTTAACATTGCCCCCAGAATAGTAACTGACATAAGTAGACATTTTTTTAAAAAGTGAAGGCCAGGTGCAGTGGCTCACTCCTGTAATCCCAGAACTTTGGGAGGCTGAGGCAGGCGGATCACTTGAGGTTAGGAGTTCGAGACCAGCCTGGCCAACATGGTGAAACCCCATCTCTACTAAAAACACAAAAATTAGCTGGGTGTGGTGGCACATGCCTGTAATCCCAGCTATTGGGGAGGCGAAGGCAGGAGAATCGCTTGAACCCAGGAGGCGGAGGTTGAGTAAGCTGAGATCATGCTACTGCACTCCAGCCTGGGCAACAAAGTGAGATTCAGTCTCAAAAAAAAAAAAAAAAAGTGAAACCATAAAAGTTTTAAGCAACTCCCCCACTCCTTTTTTTTTTGAGCAACACTTTTAACCAACTTGACCTAATTGACATTTATACACCAGTCCACCCACCAAGAGCAGAATACATTATTTTTCCCTAAGGGTAACTGGAAGATTCACCGAAACAGACCATATGCTAGGCAGAAAAATAAAAGTATTGAAATAACACAGATAACATTCTTGGACTACAATATTACTACTTTAGAAATCAATAGAAACCAGGTGTTGTAGCTCCCATTTGTAATCCCAGTGACTCAGGAGGGTGAAGCAGGATTGCTTGAGGCCAGGAGTTTGAGACCTGTCTGAGCAACACAGTAAGACCCCATTTCTACAAAAAAAAAAAAAAAAAAAAAAGCCAGAAGTGGTGGCACACGCCTGTAGTGTAAGCGACTTTCGAGGCTGAGGTGGGAGGATTGCTTGAGCCCAGGAAGTGTGAGCCTGCAGGGAGTGAGCAATGATCATGCCACTGTGCTCCAGGCTGGGTAACATAGAAAGATTCCATCTCTATCAAAAAAGTAAAAAGGTTTTAACAGAAATCAATAGCAATTGGATATCTAGAAAATTCCCAAATATTTGGAAATAACATATATCTAAATAAATAGGCCAGGCGTGGTGGCTCATGCCTGTAATCCCAGCGCTTTGGGAGGCCAAGGTGGGTGGATCACCTGAGGTCAGGAGTTCGAGACCAGCCTGGCCAACATGGTGAAATCCTGTCTCTACTAAAAATACAAAAATTAGTCAGGCGTGGTGGCAGGTGCCTGTAATCCCAGCTACTCGGGAGGCTGAGGCAGGAGAATCTCTTGAACCCGAGAGGCGGAGGTTGCAGTGAGTTGAGATTGCGCCATTGCACTCCAGCATAGGCAACAAGAGTGAGACTTCATCTCAAAAAAAAAAGAATAAATATAAATAAATAAATAAATAAATAAATAAATAAATAAATAAAGGGTCAAAGAAATCAGAGAGGAATTTTAAAATATTTTAAACTCAATGATAATAAAAACATACCCAAAGTCATGGAATTCAACTAAAGCATGATTAGAGAAAAGCTTACAGCTTTAAGTATCTACATTAGAAAAAAAGGGCCGGCACAGTGGCTCACGCCTGTAATCCCAACACTTTGGGAGGCTGAGGCAGGCAGATCACTTGAGGTCAGGAGTTTGAGACCAGCCTGGCCAACATGGTGAAACCCCTCCTCTACTAAAAATACAAAAATTAGCCGGGTGTGGTGGCGAGCACCTGTAATCCCAGCTACTTGGGAGGCTGAGGCAGGACAATCAGTTGAACCTGGGAGGCAGAGGTTGCAATGAGCTGAGAACATACCACTGCACTCCAGCCTGGGTGACAGAGTGAGAGTCCATCTCAATAAAAAAAGAAAAAAAGGTATAAAATCAAGTATCTATGCTTCCACCTTAAGAAGTTAGAAAAAGAGGAGCAAATTAAACCCCAGGTAGAAGAAATAAAAATAAGTCAGTAAATAGAGAATGGACAAATAAAAAAATTAAAGTTAAAAATGGGTTGATTTGAAAAAATTATTAAATTTAAGCAGCTTCTAGTAAGACTGATCAACAAAGAAAGAAAAACATAAATGAGCAATATTAGGAATAAAGGAAGGAACATTACTATAGATCCTACAGACATTAAAAGATTAAGAAAGGTATATTTTTAACAACTTTATGCCAAAAGATTCTACAACTTAAGTTAAATGGACAAATTCCTTGAAAAATGCAACTTACCAAAAACTAACACAAGAAAGAAAGAGATCATCCATGTTATCTTATACTCATTTTAAAAAGTAATAATTTTTTAAATCCCATGAAAACAAACAAACAAAACAAACAAAACCCTTTCAGAACCAGATGGCTTCACTGCTGAATTCGGTCAAACATTTAGGATGTAACCAAACTTACTCTTTCATAGAGTAGAAGAGGAAAGAATAGTTCCCAACTCATTTTATGAGCCAGCATAACTTTGCCCTCAAAACCAGACATTACAAGAAAAGATTATTACAGATCAATATTTTTATTAAATATGAATGCAGAAACCCTTCACAAAATCCTAACAAATCTAATAGAGTAGTATGTGAGTGTATATGTATGTATATGTATATATATATATGGATAAAACATGACTAACTAGGTGGAATTTATGCCAGGCATGCAAGATTTGTTTAGCATTTCAAAATCAGTCTATGGGCCAGGTGCGGTTGCTCAGGCCGGTAATCCCAGAACCTTGGGAGGCTGATGTGGGTGGATCACCTGAGATCAGGAGTTCCAGAGGAGCCTGGCCAACATGGTGAAACTCCATCTCTACAAAAAATACCAAAATTAGCCAGGTGTGGCTGGGCACGGAGGCTCACGCCTGTAATCCCAGCACTTCGGGAAGCTGAGGCAGGTGCATCACTTGAGGTCAGGGGTTGGAGATCAGCCTGGCCAACAGAGAAACCCTGCCTCTACTAAAAAATACAAAAATCAGCTGGGTATGGTGGTGTCTGCCTGTAATCCCAGCCACTCAGGAGGCTGAGGCAGGAGAATTGCTTGAATCCAGGAGGTGGAGGTTGCAGTAAGCCGAGATCACACCACTGCATTCCAGCCTGGTCGACAGGGTGAGACTCTGTCTTTAAAAAAAAAAAAAAAAAAAAATCTTCTCTTTGGCCGGGCATGGTGGCTCACGTCTGTAATCCCAGCATTCTGGAAGGCTGAGGCGGGCAGATCACTTGAGGTCAGTGGTTCAAGACCAGCCTAGCAAACATGGTGAAACCTCGTCTGTACTAAAAATACAAAAATTAGCCGGGCATGGTGGTGCACTCCTGTAATCCCAGCTACTCGGGAGGCTGAGGCAGAAGAACAGCTTGAACCCAGGAGGCGGTGGTTGCAGTGAGCCAAGAGTGCACCACTGTTCTCCAGCCTGGGTGACAAAGCAAGACTCCATCCCGAAAAAAAAAAAAAAAAAAATAGCAACAAAAAAACCCATACAGCTAACATCATACTTAACTGTGAAATAATGAATATTTTCCTTTAATATTGGGAAAGAGGCAAAGATGACTGCTCACACCACTTCCACATTTAAAAGGAAAAGGCAAAGATGTCTTTATTCACAGGTGACATAATTATGTATGCAAAAAATCCTAAAGAATCTTTCAAAAATCTACTAGATCTAATGCAACAGATCTGAGCAAATTCAGCAATTAGTGAATTAGACAATGTAAAACAAATGTATCACATTTCTATATATTAGTAGCAAACAATTAGGAAGTAATTTTTTTTTTTTTTTTGTAGAGATGGAGTCTCCCTATGTTGCCCAGGTTGGTCTCATACTCCTGGCCTCAAGTCATTCCCCTCACCTAGGCTTCCAAAGTGCTAGGATTATAGGTGTGAGCCACCACACCCAGCTCAGAAAGTGGAATTTAAAATCCACTCTCATTTTTAATAACATTCAAAGTCACGAAATATTTAGTAACAAATTCAGTGAAATATGTACCACAGTGCTATTAAAAACTATTAGCACTTTGCTGAGAAAAATTAAAGAACACATGGAAATAGATCCATAAATATACAACCAAATGATTTCTGACAAGGGCACTGACATAGTTTGGATGTTTGTCCCCTCCAAATTTCATGTTGATATGTGATCCCTAATATCGGAGGTTGGGCCTTCTGGGAGGTCATGGGGGCAGATTCCTCACGAACGGCTTGGTGATGAGTGAGTTCTTACTCTATAAGTTCACGTGAGAGCTGGCTGTTTAACAAAGTGTGGCCCTCTTCCCTCTCTCACCATGCGACGCCTGCTCCCCCTACACCTTCCTCCATGATGGAAGAAACTCGAGGCCCTCATCAGATGCAGATGCTGCACCATGCTTCTTGTACAGCCTGCAGAACTGTGAGCCAAATAAACTGCTTTTCTTTATAAATTACGTAGTCTCAGGTATTCCTTTATAGTAACGCAAAATGGACTAACAGAGGTGCCAAAGCAATTCACTGGTGGAAAGGATTGACTTTTAACAGACAATACAAGGACAACCAGATATCCATATGTCAAAAGAATTGCTCAACTCTTAATTAACTTCATTTACAAAGAGTAATTCAAAGTGTGTAACAGACTTAAATGTAAAATTTAAAACTGTAAAACTCCCGGCTAGGCGCGGTAGCTCACACGTGTAATCCTAGCACTTTGGGAAGCCAAGGTGGGTGAATCACAAGGTCAGGAGTTCGAGACCAGTCTGGCCAATATGGTGAAACTATTAAAAATACAAAAAATTAGCTGGGCGAGGTGGCAGGTGCCTGTAGTCCCAACTATTCAGGAGGCTGAGGCAGGAGAATTGCTTGAACCTAGGAGTCGGAGGTTGCAGTGGGCCGAGATCACGCCACTGCACTCCAGCCTGGGCAACAGAGCGAGACTCCGTCTCAAAAAACTGTAAAATTCCCAGAAGAAAAAATCTTTGCAACCTTGGGGCAGACAATGATTTCTTAGACTATTTAAAACATGCATTATAATGGCCGGGCACGGTGGCTCACGCCTGTAATCCCAGCACTTTGGGAGGCCGAGGTGGGTGGATCACGAGGTCAGGAGATCAAGACCATCCTGGCTAGCACGGTGAAACCCTGTCTCTACTAAAAATACAAAAAATTAGCCGGGCACGGTGGCGGGCGCCTGTAGTCCCAGCTACTTGGGAGGCTGGGGCAGGAGAATGGCGTGAACCCGGGAGGCGGAGCTTGTAGTGAGCAGAGAGCGCGCCACTGCATTCCAGCCTGGGCAACAGAGCGAGATTCTGTCTCAAATAAATAAATAAATAAATAAATAAAAATAAAATAAAACATGCATTATAAAAGAAAAAAAATCAAGAAGTTAGATTTCACCAAAATTTAAAATTGCTGTTTGAAAAACACAATTCAGAAAATGAAAAGTTTGGAAGAAACTTTTGATACCTACACACACACATATGAACAGACCTGTGTTCTGAATATATGAAGAATAATTACAACTGAGTAATAAGAAAATCTCATTTTAATAGATAAATTTTTATTTGAGCAAACTAACAGAAGATATTCATATAGAGTCATGCATTGCTTAACTGTGGGGATATGTTCTGAGAAATGTGTCATTAGGTGATTTTAATCATTGTGAGAACATCATAGAATGTACTTATACAAACCTAGATGTTAGAAGCCTACCACATCCCTAGGGGCTATTGTTCCCAGGCTACAAACCTGTACAGCATATTACAGTACTGAATACTGTAGGCAACTGCAACACAATGATGGTAAGTATTTGTGTATCTAAACATGTCTAACCACTGAAACGGTACAATAAAAATATGCTATTACAATCTTATGTGACTACTATCATATCTGTGGTCCGTCATTGACCAAAACACCTTTATGTAGTGTATGACTGTATACTAATGGCCATTAAGCATATAAAAATATATTCAACAACATTATTCATCAGGGAAACAAAAATTAAAACCACAAAGAGATATCAGCACACCCCCATTTGATCTTGCTAACAACCAATCTGTCAATTCAAAGCGCTGACAACAATGAGGAACAACTGGACCCTTCATACATTGGTCGTGGGAATATAAAATGGGAATAACCACTTCAGAAAAAATTGAGTTTCTTGGAAACGCACACAATCCAGCAATTGTATTCTTATGTATTTACCCAAGATAAATGAAAAATATGCCCAAAGACCTGTAAATGTTCTTACCAGCTTTATTCAAAATAGCCAAAAATTAGAATATCTATTAACAGGTGAATAAACAAATTATAGTATATTGCGCAATGGAATACCACTCAGCAACAAAAAAACTACAAACCAAGTAATTAATAAGGAGTGTTTTTATGGGGCGATGAAAACGTTTTCAAACTAGAGAGAGCTGGTGATCTCACAACATTGTGAAAACAATAAATATCACTGAATTGTACACTTCGAAATGGTTGTTTGGGTTTGTTTAGCCAAAGTAAAAAAGAAAAAAAAAAGGCTAATTGTGTATTATCTGAATATCCCCTCAAAAAAAAAAAAAATTTTGACAAAAGCAAGAGCAGGAATGAATTCTCAACTCACAATGATACACCAATGCACACCCACGATAATAGCTTAAATGACAAAGACTGACAACACCAAAACTGGTGAGAATGTGAGTAACTGGAACTCATATATTGCTGATGAAAGCATTAGATAGTATAACCATTCTGGAAAATGGTCTGGCAGTTTCTCATAAAACTAAACATGCTCCTACTTCATGACCTAGCAATTCTACTGCTAGGTATTTAAGCTTTATGTGGGCAGAGATTTTCATCTGTTTGTGAGCAAACAGTGCGAGACACACAGTAGATACTCAATAAGTATTTACCAAATAAATGTCTACTTATTTTAGCATTGTAATAAAAAACTAGAAACAATCTAAGTATATTAATAAATAGCTATACAGATAAAAATGTAGTATATTCATATGACAGAATACTATATAAAACAATTAAGGCCAGGTGCGGTGGCTCACGCCTGTAATCCCAGCAATTTGGGAGGCTGAGGCGGGTGGATCACTTAAGGTCAGGAGTTCAAGACCAGCCTGAACAATATGGTAAAACCCCCATCTCTACTAAAAATAAGAAAATTAGCTGGGCGTGATGGCATGTGCTTGTAGTCCCAGCTACTTGGGAGGCTGAGACAGAAGAATCTCTTGAACCCAGGAGGCAGAGGTTGCAGTGAGCTGAGATCGCGCCACTGCACTCCAGCCTGGGTGACAGAGCAAGACTCCGTCTCAAAACAACAAGAACAACAACAACAACAAAAAACCTTTAAAACAAATACGTCAGTGGCTAAAACTATCAATATCAATCCAAATCAATTTTTAAAATAATACTGAGTGAGGCCAGGCGTGGTGGGTCACGCCTGTAATCCCAGTACTTTGGGAGGCCGAGGTGGGCGGATCACGAGGTCAGGAGATCAAGACCATCCTGGCTAACACGGTGAAACCCTGACTCTACTAAAAATACAAAAAATTAGCCAGGCGTGGTGGCGGGCACCTGTAGTCCCAGCTACTTGGGAGGCAGAGGCAGGAGAATGGCGGGAACCCGGGAGGCGGAGCTTGCAGTGAGCCGAGATCGCACCACTGCACTCCAGCCTGGGCAACAGAGTGAGACTCCGTCTCAAAAAAATAAAATAAAATAAGAAATAAAATAAAATAAAATAACACTGAGTGAAAAACACAAGTGCAGGCTATATGCAATATGATGTAACTTATTTAAAATTTAAAAACACATGCAATAATAGACACGTATAAAATATAATTTAAAAAACACGAAACACAGATACCAACTCATGATGTTGAGTACCTGGTCACGGATGGGTGGGATGAGACTTCAGCTTTATTGGAAATGTTTTATTTCCTTATCTAAAAAAATACTAGAAAGAAATACAACAAAATGTTAACAGTTGTTAATGTTGGCCTCTGTAAATATAAATATTGTGTTACTTTAGTCTTTATTTTTTTATCTCAACTAAATTAAAAAAGGAATTTTAAAATCCTAGTGTTACATGCAAGTGAGTCAATAATGGCAAAATAATAATGAGATACATAAAAGGTGACTAACTTTTAATGGTGAATACTGGATCCAAGCACAAGTTTGAAAATTTTGATTTCCGAAAAAAACACAAACCTTAAGTGATGAATGAAAAGTAGACAAAATGGAACAGGGTAATAAGAATATTATTGAATAACAAAATCTACTTTGAACAAGGAAATCTTTCCAGTTACAGATATATTTAAAACTCACATATCCCATCTGTTGTTGTTAAAGAATAGAAAAAGAATAAAATTTTAAAGGAAGCACAGGGAGTACTGAAAAAGCTAAAGTATAAAAGTACAGAAAAAAGGTAAATATAGAATCACACAATGAAATCACAAAGTTTGGCAGTATAGTAGAACAAGACAGTATATTATCCATTTTGTATCTAATATTTTGATATCTGGTCCTAGTTCCATAACTGGTATAAACTTTGTTTTATATTTTTATGATATTTATAATAAAGATATGGCATCCTACTTTTTCCACCAGTCTCATATTTGCAATTTTTCGTCTTTGGACTGGCTGATCTCTGAGCACCCTTCTAACTCTAAAATTAAACTGGTAATTAGAACACTGCCTTCCACATAGCTGTTTCAACGACTAGATAAACAATCATTTTGAACTATTAAATAAAGAGATTTCAAAGAATACTGGCTATGATAGACACAGATAACAAATACTAAACGATTTAAAATTTTGGTCACATAAAAATACATACATACCATTCGGAGATGTTTACTCGGCCAGTAAATATATAATTAACTCCTACTAAAGGATGAGGCACCTGTGGCTATTCCATAAATACTGATGTGAAGATGATTAAAGTAATATCGTCTTACAGTACGTCGCCTGAGTCAGAACCAAATAAATCAATACATAAATACTTTTGGGAAAAATCAAAACCATGGAAAAATGTTATCTTCCCAACAATCTATTTTACAGAGAACCATAGTTTATAACAGCTTTTATGCTGTGTACACCAAGATCATCTATTACACGAAAAATGATTCCACCCTCTCTACTAGCAACGCCTCAGCATCGCGGGTGAGCTGCCAGGATGGACTCCCCGCTTTCCCCTTCTGTCTTCCTTAGAGCATCAGGTATCTGACCACTGACATCACCTGGGCACCTGATCAGCTGACGCGCGTTTCCAGGAGCCAGATCTGTGCCGTGGGGCCAGGTTCCCGGCCTAGGGAGCAGGATCTGTGCGCGGAGCCCCTCGCGGGCCCGTGCATTCTGCAGTTCAGCTCAAACCGCACATTTACTATGTTTTGCTTTCATCCATCGGTTGCCAATTAGTTTCTAAGGAAGACATTCCCATTACAAAATAATAGCGAAATAAAAATAAGCACCACGTTCAAAAGAGGTCAGCAGGGAAGCACCTGAGGGCTGTTTAGGTGATTGGCCGCCGCCTCTATTAGGAGCGACCTCCACCGCCGAGGGAAATCACCCAAACGTGCCCCAGGCTGCCGCGCTCCTTCACTACAGCGAGCGTGGCAGGGAGGCGCCCTTCGGCCGCAGGGGACCTAGCCATGCCAGAAACCGCTCCTTGCGGGTTTTGCTTGGGGGGAGGCCGGCAGAACCCCGAGCAGGGCGTCGCCTGGGAGAAGGCCGCAGGCAGCGGCCGGGGTCCCCGAGAGAACCGAGGAGGCCACCAAGGCCCCGAGAAGCCACGCGCGCGTGTGGCCGGAGCCTCCCGCCGCGCCCCTGCCTCCCGGCGTCGCCATGGGAACCCGGGATTTGGTCTCCGGGCTTGACTGCCGCCTGAAGGGGAAGAGGGGCTAAGGGGAGGCCGCAGACGCTTACCGGCGCCGCTCCTCCGCCGCCTCGAGTCGCGTTCGGCCGCGCGGGGATCCGTCCAGGCACCCGTTCCGGCCACCGCCCGCGAGCCCCGCGCCGACTCCGGGCCCTTCGGCAGCCAGTGCCCCTCCGCACCAGTGCGTGGAAGTGTCAGGCTCCCGTTGCGGGAGGCGGGAGATTTAAACCGCGCGACCTGGCGGCGTCCGCGTTCGCCCCCCTCGGGCGCCGGCCTGACCCCGCCACCGGCCCGACTCGGGACCGAAGCATCTCTCGGTCTGCTCTTGAATGAACTCGGGGACCCTCTCTATTCCTCCTTTCCCGATTTCCTCTTTACTTAATAAAGTGAAATGACAAACACCAAGCGGGTCAGAACATCACGAGGAGCTGAGTGTGAGCTCGCTGAGGCGTGGGGAAGTGGAAGGCATTGACCCGTGGCCCTCCCGGCTCCCTCCGAGCACCCCCACCCCTGGACCTGCCGGGCCTTCTGGGGCGGCTCCTTAGCACCAGTGCTCCGGACGCGGAAAGCGTTCGCCCGCTGTATTTAACTCCCGCGTTAAAGATTTAAAGAGGTCTAGGTTAACAACTGTTCATAACCAATCTCAAATGCACACGTCCATATCCATAATGTTTATGATGAATCTTCAACAGTAAAAGGTAAAACTGGATCCTGAACGTCTCAGGAAAAAAACAAAAAGGAAGGCAAAACTATTTACTACTAGTAGGAGATAATTTAATAAATTCAAACTGCCTTCTTTTTAAAGGTGACTCCAAAACTTAAAAGAACTTTCCTAAAACAGCAGAATATGAATTATTAATTACAACTGCGACACATAGGCTAGCAAAGAATTAAAAGGTTAACACTCGAGGTGATAACTAAAATCTGTATGATGACAAAGATGGGGTGAGGTTCTATAATTTATTTTTTTTTGAGACGGAGTCTCTCTCTGTCGCCCAGGCTGGAGTGCAGTGGCGCGATCTCGGCTCACTGCAAGCTCCGCCTCCCGGGTTCACGCCATTCTCCTGCCTCAGCCTCTCCGAGTAGCTGGGACTACAGGCGCCCGCCACCACGCCCAGCTAATTTTTTGTATTTTTAGTAGAGTCGGGGTTTCACCCTATTAGCCAGGATGGTCTCGATCTCCTGACCTCGTGATCCGCCCGCCTCGGCCTTCCAAAGTACTGGGATTACAGGCGTGAGCCACCGCGCCCGGCCGAGGTTCTAGAATATTAACAGTACAAAATACTCACCTTTACCTGGAAAGTATACTTTTAATAGGAAAAGTGGCAAGCTACAGAGGGTTAATTTGGACTGAAAACATTAAATGTCTTTAGACTTTTTACCCTGAGATATTTGGATTTCAAGGAATAGGCAAATACCTGAGATTATGTGCAAAATTTTGTTTGTTTTTTGAGGAGTCTACAGCTTTCCTCAGAAGGGTAAAAATTAGCGTTTGGCAAACATGAGTGGTTGACCTATTTCCTTGGGATGGCTTTCCTGAATCTTACTAAATGAGGCATTTCTCCTAAGGGGCATACTGCTCTCTGGCTGTAATGATCTCCTGCCTGTCTTCCCCATTAGGTGCTGAGCTGCTTCAAAGCTGCTCCACCCTTAACGCATTTCTGCAGCCTTAGCACCTAGCACAGTGCCTAATACAAACTAGTTCCTGAATGAATGCTGAGTCCACCAATGAACGAAATGAAACAAAGATAGCTAATTCACAACTGAAGGATACATTATAAAATATCTGAAAAGAACAGATCTTTCTCACCAAGGAATAAATAACATGGCAAGCGAAATGACTTTCAAATTTTACTATGCCCCATGGTAAAGTTCTTGCGGTATTTTAGAAAATGTTGGTTTCAACAAGATGAAGTTTTAAGTCAAGGGAACAGTAAACTAGTATCTTCTTCAGCTCAATCTGAGGCCGACTAAAGTCCTCCAAGGAACACACCAGGAAGTCAGACTAGTGGCTACGGGCCGCGCCTGTTGCTTTTATTCACTTCACTGGGTAAAATTACAGAAAGATACACAGTATCTCCAAGCCATCAATGAAGTGTAGTATTTACACTTCATATAATCACTTTTTCTTCACAAGTCGCTAAGGAAACACGGTGGCACAGTGTAGGAATAGTATCAGAAAATAATGTAGAGCTGGCTGCTGATGCTTCTACTGGACAGGAGTCAAGTCTCTCATATTTCATAAATGCCTGTGGAATGAATTCTTTCTTTAGCTGTTGGATACAATGTTTAAATGGCTTGCACTAGGAAGAGCATGGTAGTTTACGCCTATAATCCCAGCACTTTGGGAGACTGAGGCAAGCAGAGCACTTGTGGTCAGGAGTTTGAGAACAGCCTGGCCAACATGGTGAAACCGTTTCTACTAAAAATTCAAAAATTAGCCACATGTGGTGGCATGCACCTGTAATCCCAGCTACTTGGGAGGCTGAGGCACGACAATCGCTTGAACCCAGGAGGCAGAAGTTGCGAGCCAAGATTGTACCACTACACTCCAGCCTGGGCGACAGAGCGAGACTCCACTTGCACTAGTCTCTTAACAAAAGGAGGCAGCTCAGTCATTACATTTTAGTGTTGCATAAAACCTCTTTAGAAAGTGAAATAATTTAACACCTTTAAAGTACTTTTAAATTTCATTTAGAAGTACATTTATCGAACTGTTATTTAACTTTCTATCAACATATAACACATTTATACTAAGGGAAAAAAAGGGGATTTTCCTCCATTGTAGACTTTCACAAGCTAACTAGACAAGAACATTAGATGACTTGGAATGTGGGGCTCCACAAATGGGATCCAAACCTAGAGTCTTAGTTTCTTTAAATACTAATGGTCTTCACTTTTGTTTTTGTGCAAACCTCTGGTTAATCTCCGAAATAAAACCTCAGTTGATATTAGAAAACACTAACAATTATTCTACTGTTTTGTACTGTTTTACTAAGGATTAGAGGTCTATTGAATGTGACATCATACAAAAAGCTCCATTTCTTCAAGACATTCCAGTTTCTTTGTAATCTGTTGGATTTTACCAAAGACGTCAGGAGAAGCATAACAGGTCAGTGACAGCGGGGCCATGGAGAGCTATCTTCCCAGATACCCACATGAGTAATTACTTACATACTGCAAGCTAAACATTCTGTCTCTTCCCTACTACATTTCTGTTTATTCCAGTAAAGCTAGACACAGTATTAGAATTAGACACAATTCTAGAATTAGAATTATTACGATGATTTTAAATGTGAAATGTTACAGACATCATTTTAAAAATTATTTCCTCCCCCTGAAACAACCATTGAACTTCATCTGGTATTAAGTCTCAGGCACGTTGTTTTTTTTTTTTTTTGAGGCGGAGTCTCGCTCTGCCGCCCAGGCTGGAGTGCAGTGGCGCGATCTCGGCTCACTGCAAGCTCCGCCTCCCGGGTTCACGCCATTCTCCTGCCTCAGCCTCTCTGAGTAGCTGGGACTACAGGCGCCCGCCACCACGCCCGGCTGATTTTTTTTTTTTATATTTTTAGTAGAGACAGGGTTTCACCGTGGTCTCGATCTCCTGACCTCGTGATCCGCCCGCCTCGGCCTCCCAAAGTGCTGGGATTACAAGCGTGAGCCACCGCGCCCAGCCTCAGGCACGTTGTTACACTTTCACTAACTATACATAGAATTGTTTGACGTGTTTCTAAACTTAGCATCAGATTGTTCCTAACAAGATACTTTCTTTGTAGTCTTTATTACTCAGATGTATGTTGCCCAGCTCCATTAATTGGTTACATACCTTCACACTAGGTACTTAACCTGTCTGGATTGTGGTTTCCTTTAAATAACATGAATGACATAATTACATGAATAATAGGATAATTTCCAAAATTCATTTTTGTTTATATATAATTCCTATTAGAATATACAGAAATTGATCTTTAAAGTATACATTTATATACTATTACAGTAATACGTTTAGTGGTACACTAAAATTGAAATTAATTTTAAAGGCAAAAAAATGCAAAGGTGAACATATTATTGTAATTAGTACTCATAAATGTCACTTAAATTTACATATTACTTTTTTTTTTTTTTTTTTGAGACGGAGTTTCGCTCTTGTTGCCCAGGATGGAGTGCAATGGCGCGATCTTGGCTCACCACAACCTCCGCCTCCTGGGTTCAAGCAATTCTTCTGCCTCAGCCTCCCCAGTAGCTGGGATTACAGGCATGCGCCACCATGCCTGGCTAATTTTGTATTTTTAGTAGAGACGGGGTTTCTCCATGTTGGTCAGGCTATTCTTGAACTCCCGACCTCAGGTGATATGCCTGCCTCAGCCTCCCAAAGTGTTGGGACGACAGGTGTTAGCCACGGGGCCCAGCCACATATAACCTTTCTGTTAGGTAAGTGAAGACACTTCCACACTCATTCTTTCCATTTATAAAAACATCATTCTTATGCACAAGATTGACAAAATATATACCAGTTAAGAGCTTGTCCAAGATGAATCCAAGTTCAAATTCACTGCCATTTATTTCCTGCCTGTGTGACTGTTCAAAAACTTTAACATATATTTTTCTCTCCTATAAAATGCAAATAATTTATTACCTATAGAGGATTATTATGGTAGGATATAGGTTCCTTGTTACTTTGATAGACACTGCAAGAAAAAAATTTACTTCCTCACATCTGCAAATCAATGGAACTGCTATTAGAACAAACATTAGGTTTAATTCTATAAAACCAACCAGCCAAAAAAGTTTCTCTCCTAAGTTATAAAGATATATTTGGTTCAGGATGGATGCAGTGGCTCATGCCTGTAATCCTAGCACTTTTGAGGCCAAGGTGAGATGATTGCTTGAGGTCAGGAGTTGGAGTCCAGCCTGGGCAACATAGCAAGACCCCATCTCCACAAAAATAAAAAAATTAGCTGGGTGTGGCAGCATTCAATTATACTCCCAGGTACGTACTCAGGAAGCTGGGGCAGGAGGATCCCTTGAACCCAGGAGTTGAACCTGGATGGCAGAGCTAGACTATGTCTCGTAAAAAGAGATATATTTGGTTCATATAACAAAATACTATTATTGTGTTTGATACTTAATCTATGATAGTCAAAAATGTCAACAATGAAGTGACTAAAATGTTCTACATTTTAGTTTCTACACCTGGCAGTTTCTGGCTAGTAAAATCTGGATTTCACTTGCCTAATGAAATCTGATTCTAATTAGTGGCTTTTTAAATAAAAAAGATATTATTGGAATATCCCTTGCATATAGTCTTAAAATGTCATATTTTTTCCTGTAAGAATAGGAGCCATAGTAATATCTATTAAAAATCAGTATTTTTGGCCAGGCACAGTGGCTTGCCTATAATCCCAGCACTTAGGGAGGTTGAGGCATGAGGACTGCCTGAGGCCAAGAGTTCATAACCAGCCTGGGCAACACAGCAAGACTGTCTCCACAAAAAATTTTAAAATCAGCCAGATGTGGTGACATGCACCTGTGGTCCTAGTTAGGAGGATGAGGTGGGAGGATCCCTTGAGTCTGGGAGTTAGAGGCTGCAGTGAGCTATAATCGGGCTGCTGCACTCTAGCTTGGGCAACATAGTAAGACCCTGTCTCTAAAAAATGAACAAAAATAAAAACTAGTATCTTTCAAAAAATTTAGTATTTTCCTTATATTTGTTATATATAGTAAACTTAACTTTTTTTCAAAACTATGATGTATCAAAAGAATTTTAGACTGTGTGAACAGATTTCAACGTTATTATCAGAAATTCCCAGATGGTATTTTTTTTTTTGCAGGGTTGCTTGTTCAATTATGTGCATTTTATATCAATTTAAACTTTTGTTTGTTCTTTCTCCAATATTATACTAGGAAGCATTCTGATATATTATTATGCATTGTTGACAACAGTTCCAAAATGGTAATTCCAAATTCAAAGGAAAAGAAAATATTGATCATCTTCTCATAGAAAAGCTATGTTTTTCTACAAAGGCGTGAGCCACTATGCCTGGCCAAGTAATTTCTTAAAACTTTATTTGGGCTGGGTGCGGTGGCTCATGCCTGTAATCTCAGCACTTTGGGAGGTCCAGGTGGGCAGATAGCTTGAGCCCAGGAGTTCAAGACCAGCATGGGCAACATGGCGAAACCCTATCTCTACAAAAAAAGTAATAATAAAAATAAATAAATAAATAAAAAATAAAAAATTGACTGGGTGTGGTCCCAGCTACTTGGAAGGCTGAGGTGGGAGGCCAGCTTGAGCCCAGAAGGTGGAGGTTGCAGTAAGCCAAGATTACACCATTGTACTCCAGTATGGGTGACATAGTGAGACCCTGTCTCGACATAAAAACAAAACAAAAAAACCTTTGGTAAGAGAGCAAGTATCAACATTTTAAAGAACTGCACTACTATGGCAAGACAGCATAACTAGTACTGGTCAGCAGGTTCTGAGCACTGTATTGTCAGGTTCCTAGCTTTTACCCAACCATGGGAAAGCGGCACCACTCATTTATCCAAGTGATTCTTGGGAGCATATAAGTCCATGTAAAGCAGGCATCTCTGGTGTTCTGGTAGAGGAACTGGGACCATTGAAATGTCTCACGGCTTTTGAGGGAAAGGGTGCGGAGCAATATAAGAGGACTGAATAGTCTAGGCATGTTTTGACCTCTCATATTCCTTCTGTTCAGGGAGTAAGATCTAACCACTTGAGTTAATCATGGAAAGGAGTTTGGCAGGGATTGATCAGAAACAATACTTGTCCAATAGACTTGATCACTTACATTGTATCTATCCCAAGGAAGAATGCCTGAACTATGAATGTATTCTGCTGTGGAACCAGGATTGGGAATAGGTGGGGACTGGTTCCGGATGCCATTTTTTTTTTTTTTTTTTTTTTTTGTCTACTGCATCTGATATATAGGCTTCTTTACCTTTACTTTAACCATCTAGTTCATACAGACTACACTCGGTCAGCCCAGGTTGGGTGAGTTAAGAAAGACATTTTAAATAACTGCCCTTAAGGATCATTCGAAGACCATCCAAAACAGGACTAAGAATTCATCTTTGTCCTCTCAAAGTTAGAAGATTTCCAGACACTAAAAATACAATAAAATTTATACCAATCATCACAAAATGAGAAAAACAAGGATTCTGTGCATGAATTTTCTGGCCACCTTTATTCACTTTTTTGGCATTAAAATATACTTTAAGAAATGATAACTGGAGCTCTAGCTCTTGGTCTATGTGAAAATGAGGACCACATCCCAGGGATGGAGGGAGCCTAGGATCCTAAGGAATGTGGAACAAAAACTACACCAGCCCTGGACTACCTCTGGTTTTCTACAGAGAACTAAACTCCTAACTGGTTCAATACACTGTTTAGCTCTCAACTGCAGCCAAGTATAGATATTGTTTTGCAGACTTCTGCAACAAGAACATCATTTGAGATGTAATACCATCTAAAAATGAGACCAAACATATTTCCCAAATATTACTAAAAGGTTGTGAATGCTTTACTTAAGGAGTATCAATCCATTAATGATGGAAATAACATTTTAAAAATACACTTACTTTAAATATTTTTATATAACACATGCATAAAGATAAATGCTAATGATACCATAAAATCTGTAGAATGTTTAATACTGATGAAAGGTTTTGTCTAAATAATTTATTCTTATCTACACATGAGGAAAGATTAGGAGGTTACAGTGAAAACTGTATGCAATGCAATTTTTTTTTTGAGACAGTCTCGCTGTCGCCCAGGCTGAAATGCAGTGGCATAATCTCAGCTCACTGCACCCTCTGCCTCTCGGGTTCAAGCAATTCGCCTGCCTCAGCCTCCCGAGTAGCTGGGACTACAGGCATATGCTGCCACGCCCAGCTAATTTTTTCTATTTTATTAGAGACGAGATTTCACTGTGTTGCCCAGGCTGGTCTTGAACTCCTGAGCTCAGGCAATCCGCCCGCCTCGGCCTCCCAAAGTGCTGGCATTACAGGCGTGAGCCACTGTGCCCGGCCAACTGTATGCAGTTTCTAAAGGATCTGACATATATTTAATATAAAGTGCCTTCCTTAAAATATCTTGATGAATTCTTCAAAAATTGGCAATCGACTTTTTTTTATTTTGAGATGGAGTCTGGCTCTGCTGCCCAGGCTGGAGTACAGTGGTATGATCTTGGCTCACTGCAACCTCCACCTCCCGGGTTCAAGCAATTCTCCTGCCTCAGCCTCCCAAGTAGTTGGGACCACAGGAGTGCGCCACCACACCTGGCTAATTTATTTTTGGATTTTTTTTTTTTTTTTTTTTAGTAGAGACAAGGTTTCACCATGATGGTCAGGCTGGTCTCGAACCCCTGACCTCAGGTGAGCCGCCCTGGCCACCCAAAGTGCTGGGATTATAGGCATGACCCACTGTGCCCTGCCAAATCAACATTTTGTTATTGTTGTTGAGACAGAGTCTTGCTCTGTCGCCCAGGCTGGAGTGCAGTGGCACGATCTCAGCTCACGACAACCTCTGCCTCCCGGGTTCAAGCAATTCTCCTGCCTCCACCTCCCAAGTAGCTGGGATTACAGGTGGTTGCCACCATACCCAAGCTAATTTTTGTAGTTTTAGCAGAGACAGGGTTTTGACATGTTGGCCAGGGTGGTCTCAAACTCCTGACCTCAGGTGATCCACCCGCCTCGGCCTCCCAATGTGCTGGTATTAACAGGTGTGAGCCACCGTGCCCAGCCTACATTTTTTTTAATGTTCTGAATACCCTCACAGCCTAATTTTCTTGAACATTTATTCTGCCAAAAGGAACTAAATTTCTAACTTTATTACAATTTTCATTAATCTTTTTGAATGCTTTTTTAAAATAGCTAACTTAAAAAAATCTAAGTCTCTAACAGAAATAAAAATCTCAACAATTAATTACTGGATTTCCAATATAACCTTTTATAGCATTTCAAAAACAAATCTTAATTCGGCCAGGCACGGTGGCTCATGCCTGTAATACCAGCACTTTGGGAGGCTGAGGCGGACAGATCACCTGAGGTCAGGAGTTCAAGACCAGCCTGGCCAACATGGCAAAACCCCGTCTCTACTAAAAATACAAAAATTAGCAGGACATGGTGGTGTGTGCCTGTAATCCCAGCTACTTGGGAGGTTGAGACAGGAGAATTGATTGAACTTAGGAAGTGGAGGTTGCAGTGAGTTGAGATTGCGCCACTGCACTCTAGCCTAGGCAACAGAACAAGACTCCGTCTCAAAAAAAAAAGTAAAAATAAAAATAAAAAAGCAAATCTGAATTCAAACCAATACCTTTAAAGAGAAATGCAAAACTCAGTTTAATTTCAAGTTTGTATAGAGAATGCATGCCACAGTTTGTATTTTATAAACACAACCTATCTTATTATAAATACAAAACAAGAAAAAGTGATACGTTAGCTGTTATGAAGGGTGAAAACATTATATAAACTTCAAAAGGCTGCTTTCTGCATCTGCATCTATGTAATTTCATGGTTCTCTACCAATTTCATTTACAGAAATAATCTCTATAGTCAAATTATTGTTCACTTTCATGCCCCAACATGGGAAGTAGTAGGTGAATATCTGTAGGAATACAATTTATTGTCTGCTCCTCCACTCAGAAGTAGCTGTGTAAAAGGAGAGAAAAAGACAAGAAAACATAAGTAAATATAATTATTTCACATCATAGCTAAACCTAATTAAATACTAACAATTTTCATTACAAAAGGAATTATGGGTGAGCAGTTAACTTGCATTGAGAGTTAGTAAAGGGACCAACATTGTTTCACTACTATACTACTATACAGTATATTAAAACATTAAAAGCTATCATTTAAATTTGGTCGAGACACAATATGCTGTTGTACTTTCTATAAAGCATCTGCCAAGATATATAAGTTTGAAAGGGATACAGTTTTACCTATTAAAGAAAATTAAAAGTTTTTAAAGGACAACACATTAATTGTATATTACAAATTATTCAAGTAGCCCTAGGACTTATATTTGGAAAGAATTCTTAGGCAGCAAGAGCTTATGTATATACATAAAAATAATTAAATTGTAATTCTTTAAACACATTTTATAATGTAGACTTATGTCATAAGATTTTTCCAACTGGTAAACACTTTGATCCAATTAGTCTTAAGTAGTGAGTTTTTGGATGTAAAATGTTTCATGAAGATACTCGTGGGGGCTAGGTACAGTGGCTCACACCTGTAATTCTAACACTCTGGGAGGCTGAGGCGGGAGAACTGCTTGAGGCCAGGAGTTCAAGACTACCTTGGGGAACACAGTGAGACGACGTCTCTACAAAAAATTAAAAAATTTGCCACATGTGGTGGCACCTGCCTGTAGTCCCTGCTACTCAGAACTCAGAAGGCTAGGGCAAGAGGATCACCTAAGCCCAGGAGTTCAAGCCTCAATCTCTATAAATAAATAAATAAATAAAGAAGATACACATGGGGGCGGGAGGATTGCTTGAGCCCAGGAGTTCGAGGCTGCAGTGAGTCATGACTGCACCACTAACATTCCAGCCTGGGCAACAGAGGACCTTGTTTCTTAAAAAAACAACAGCAAAAACAACAAAAAACCCACTATACTCACAAGGAAAAAAAAATGCTCCAAAATTTCAAATTTACTATTCCTAGTATTATTATTATTTTGAGACAGGGTATCACTCTGTTACCCAGGCTAGAGTGCAGTGGTGCGATCATAGTTCATCACAACCTCGACCTCCCAGGCACAAGTGATCCTCCTGCTTCAGGCTCAAGTAGCTGGACTATAGGTCACACCACCATGGATAGCTAATTTTTAAATTTTTGTAGAGACAGCATCTCACTATGTTGCCTAGGCTGGTTTTGAACTCCTGGGCTCAAAGAATCCTCGCCCCTTCCCTCCCAAAGTGGTAGGATTACAGGCATAAGCCACCATGCCTGGCCTATTAAAGGACGAATTTGTTTCTTCTTTGAATGAGAGGTGACATTTTATAAATAATATTAAGGGAAATAATACAGAATTATAAATATCAAATATATTCAAACTAATGTTTTTTTTTTTTTTGAGACGGTGTCTATCTCCCAGGCTGGAGTGCAGTGGCTCAATCTCAACTCACTGCAAGCTCCGCCTCCTTGGATCACACCATTCTCCTGCTTCAGCCTCCCAAGTAGCTGGGACTACAGGCGCCTGCCACCACGCCGGGCTAATTTTTTGTGTTTTTAGTAGAGACGGGGTTCCACCGTGTTAGTCAGGATGGCCTCGATCTCCTGACCTCGTGATCTGCCTGCCTCGGCCTCCCAAAGTGCTGCAATTACAGGCGTGAGCCACTGCACCCGGCCCGAAACTAATACATTTTATAAACACAAACACCAGATTTATTCTAGTACACTTTCCTCTTCATCAAATAACTAATAAATTCTTACCCCTGTGTCTGTCCAGTCTACACTCAAAACTTTGTCTTCATGAGCAGCCAGATCATAGAGAGGAGCCTTACAACTAAAAGATGAAAATATTAACATGTTATACGCATTCACAGTGTTAAAACAAACATTTGAATAATCACTTATACTTATCTGAAAACTTTACAGGGTTTACCAACCTTGCCCCAATAACCACTTAATCTTAAAATTCTGTTTATTTGATCACCTCTCCTCTTTTTCCTGTATCATTGGTAGACCACAGACATTTATTATAACAAATATATTCAGGAAAAAAATGTTATCTCATTATAAGAATTTATTTATAATTAGGCCCATTTTCACACTTCCTTGACTACTTTTTTTAACCCCTAAACTATGGCCTTATATACTGTTTGTCTAGCTATCTATATGCAAAAAAAACAACATATTAACATGAATTTATTTTTCTTTTTGAGATGGCGTCTCGGTCTGTTGCCCAGGCTGGAGTGCAGTAACGCAATCTCAGCTCACTGCAACCTCCGCCTCCCGGGTTCAAGCGATTCTCCTACCTCAGCCTCCTGCGTAGTTGTGATTACAGGCGTGCACCACCATGCCCGGCTAATTTTTGTATTTTTAGTAGAGACAGAGTTTCACCATGTTGGCTAGGATCGTCCTGAACACTCAGCCTCAGGTGATCTGCCTGCCTCAGCCTCCCAAAGTGCTGGGATTACAGGTGTGAGCCACTATGCCTGGCCAAAAATTTTTTTGATCCTGGCTTTTCTTTTGCATATCAGTATTTGTCACATGAGGTTGCAAAACCATGAGGCTTTTTTTACTCTTCTGGTTTTAGATAAGAATTTCAGTATTCATTTCCTTTCTATAACAGGTAATTGATATGTTTCTCTTGTAGATCATAAATAGAATTTACCTTCTTGTATCCCACAGCTTAACAATGTTATCTAAAGATCCTGAAATCAGCTGCTGTTCATGGGTAGGAGACCATTTTACTGATGTCACCCAACCGGTATGTGAGGTTAGGGACAGCGACACCAAAGAACCATCTGAACAAAGCAAAAAAGACAAGAGTTGAATTTTAAAAAAGAGAAGTAGGTAGAATGAACTCAAAAAATATTTGTAGAAATTTTTTTTGGAGATGGAGTCTTGCTCCGTCACCAGGCTGGAGTGCAGTGGTGCAATCTTGGCTCACTGCAACCTCTGCCTCTGGGATTCAAGCGATTCTCCTGCCTCAGCCTCCCAAGTAGCTGGGATTACAGGCACGTGCCACCACACCCAGCTGATTTTTGTATTTTTAGTAAAGGCGGGGTTTCTCTATGTTGGCCAGGCTGATCTTCAACTCCTGACCTTGTGATCCGCTCACCTCGGCCTCTCAAAGTGCTGGGATTACAGGCATGAGCCACCATGCCTGGCCAGAAATTTTTTTTTTGTAGATCTCCAGAGAGACGAGAAATAGATGTTATTCACACATATTTTCCCCCAGCGGTTTACATGACTCACCTTTAGTTCGGGGATCCCACAATCTGATATGCCTATCTGTGCTTCCAGATGCTAAACGTTTACAAAGTGGAGAATAGGAAATACAATTAAACACTTTATTTCCTGTCTGAAAAAGAAAAGGAAAGAACATTAACCATGGTAGACTAAAAACCATCTCTAGAAGTTTATCACTTAAAAGAACACTGAATTTGTCTTACCAAAGTTGACTTAAGACTGCCAGACTCAACATCCCACACTCTAATTGTGTGGTCCCAAGATGCACTGCAGATTTCTTCAGCATCTGACCACAGAACAGAGGAAACTGCTTCCATGTGGCCAGAGAGGGTCACTATGGGAGTCTAGAAAGGAAGACCCCCAAAAGGGGAAAGTGTTTTAATTACAGAATAATTGAAATAATAATAGTACTTATTACTTACAAAGCCCACATGACAGAGACAAACTGCCCATCTTTCATATCCTGACTTATTTCTTCTTTCTTTACAATGGAATGGATATTTGTTTTTATTTTATACAAGACACTGAGGCTGATAAAAGATAACTTGCCCAAGGTCATAGAGCTTATAAGTGGCAAACTTGAGTTTGACCCCAAATATCACTCCTCTGTAGTCTTTCCACTATAATCTGCTGCTCCTCATCTGTTCTACTTTTCATTTTGATCAGCATTAACACAAACTTAACTCTCCCAGCTGACAAATGTTATATTAAAGGTTAGTGCTGGATGGTTTCCCAACGGCCTTGGACTGATGGATACAGTTTCTCCCTGCTCTTTTCTTCTTGCCTGTAGTTCTCAAAATAACTATAGAACATTCTGGGAATATAACATCCTGAGATAGGGAGCAACTGGCCAGCATAGCCTGGGGACTCTATTCCAGCTCTTAGAAACAGGATGTCCTTCAAACTTTGCCGAAAGAGTCAAGTGACCCCAGGGTACAAAAACCAGGGCAGGCTATTTTTTGAGATCCCTCAGCTGTGCTGCAAGTGAGGCATATGCAGTTAACACTCCATTTGCCCCTGGCAGCTTTCTTGAGCCTTGGGGGACTGGCTCACAATGGATCCTCGGCTTCTGTTGTCCCTTGCTGCCTATCTGTAAGCAATGAACCCGTTTCATGTAACGTGTTGCATGTGTGCTCTTCCTCACCAGATTCAGGCAACTGGCAAAATTGCAGCCCAGGATGCGGTGGGTGAAAGTATTCACACTTCTATTCCTGGTGCCTGGCATACGATGACCTTTACTATCCTCCAACCAGTGGGAACCCTCCCTTAGACTGGTTATTAGTGAAATTGCTTCACAGTTAACATAAAAACCTTTGTGATTAGACAGATATAGGTTTCAGCACCTTCACACAAAATATGCTGCCAATTTCTACATAACTCCTCCAGGTAAATTAATCTCAGTAAGTTATTCTTACCACCTCATTCCTCAGCATCTTTAAGTCCTATTATTTAATCTTTAAATAATGTACACAGTTCACTTATTAATACTCCACAATCTCTAATGTCTTTCTAAACTAAAAGCCCCAAACTAGGTAACTAGGTAGAGCACCTACCTTAAATATAAGGAGTATATAAAGGAGAGTGGGAAGAGTCAGGCACAGAGGCTCATACCTGTAGTCTCAACGCTTTGGGAGGCTGAAGCAGGAGGATCACTGGAGCCCAGGAGTTTGAGAACAGCCTGGGCAACATAGTAAGACCCCGTCTCTACTAAAAATAAAATTAGCTGGGCTTAATGACACATGACTATAGTCATAGCTACTTGGGAGGCTAAAGTAGAAGGATCACTTGAGCCCAGCAGTTTGAGGCTACAGTGAGCTACGATCACGCCACTGCACTCCAGCCAGGCCCACTCCTGCAGTGGGTCACTGCACTCGGCCCACAGTTGTTTTAATAAGGGGTTGTTTTTTACAACGCTTTATAATTATAATTTAGGTTTTTGTGTGAACAAGAGAGATCTTGTCTCTAAAAAATAAAAAGAAAGGAGGCCACACACGGTGGCTAACACCTGTAATCCTAGCACTTTGGGAGGCCGAGGTGGATCACTTGAGCTCAGGAGTTCAAGACCAGCCTGGCAACATGCTGAAACCCTGTCTCTACAAAAAAATATAGAAATGAGCTGGGCATGGTGGCACACTCCTGTAGTCTCAGCTACCTGAGAGGCTTACATGGGAGGACTGCTTGAGCCTGAGAGGTGGAGGTTGCTGTTAGCTGAGATTGTGCCACTGCACTCTACCCTGGGCAACACAGTGAGAGTCTGTCTCTTAAAAACAAAAAAACAAAACAAACAAACAAAAAAACTAGCCGGGCGCGGTGGCTCACACCTGTAATCCCAGCACTTTGGGAGGCCGCGGCGGGTGATCACCTGACGTCAGGAGTTCAAGACCAGCCTGATCAACATGGAGAAGCCCCATCTCTACTAAAACTACAAAATTAGCCAGGCGTGGTGGTGCATGCCTGTCATCCCAGCTACTCAGGAGGCTGAGGCAGGAGAATTGCTTGAACCCAGGAAGCAAAGGTTGTGATGAGCCGAGACTGCGCCACTGCACTCCAGTCTGGGCAACAAGAATGAAACTCCATCTCAAAAAAAAGAGGAAAAGAATTCTGGAATAGGGGATAGTCAATCTACTTTTATATAACCTTGCTACATTTAACTTCCTTAAATATTGCCTCATCTGTAATATTAAGGAGTTATAACTGGATCAGAAAGCAAACTTTTTCAGTAAAGAACCAGCAAGTAAATATTTCAGCCTTTAGAGACCACATACAGTTTCTGTTGTATATTTTTCTTTGCTGAGTAGTACTCTGTTGTATGAATAATCCCACGGTTTTGTTTTTTGTTTTTTTTTTTTTGAGACGGAGCTTCGCTCATCGCCCAGGCTAGAGTGCAATGCATGAGCTTGGCTCACTGCAACCTCCACCTCCCAGGTTCAAGCGATTCTCCTGCCTCAGCCTCCCGAGTAGCTGGGATTACAGGCGCGTGCCACCACACCTGGCTAGCTTTTCGCATTTTTAATAGAGACAGGGTTTCACCATGTTGGTCAGGCTGGTCTTATCTCCTGATTGCAGGTGATGTGCCCGCCTCAGCCTCCCAGAGTGCTGGGATTACAGGTGTGAGCCACTGCACTTGGCCCACAGTTGTTTTAATAAGGGGTTGTTTTTACACTTATAATTGTAAAAACCATCCTTAGCTCTCTGTAGCACAAAAATAGGTGACAGCCATACTGGCTGTTGGGCTGTAATTTGCCAACTCCTAGACCAAATGATCCCTGAGGTCTCTTTTAACATTTTCCTGAAAGAAGTAAAGGAACCTGATAGAGGAGTGGGAAACAGAACAATCTCTGATGTCATCTAAAACAAAATGAAAAGGTGACATAGAGGTAATCAGAAGGCTCTAGAATAGAAAATGACATGGTAAAAACAATAGGCAAGCTTATCATATGAATAAGCTATACCATTCCTAGGCATTTACCCAAGAGAAATGAAAACAGGTTCACACAAAAACCTAAATACAAATATTGATAGTTTTACTTATAACTGCCACACTGGAAACAATCAAATATCCTTCAGCTGGTGAATGATTAAACCAACTGTGGCATATCCATACCACAGAATACTACTCAGCATCGATACCTCCAACAACCTCAAAAAATGTTAAATGCTTTATGCTAAGTAAAAAGGGCCAGACACAAAAGACTATATACCCTATACTGTGTGACTGCACTTATATGACATTCTGGAAAAATTATAGAGACAGAGAACAGAGCAGTGGTTTTCAGAGGATAGAGGTGGGAGGAAAGTTGACAAGAAGGGGCAATATGAGTTTTCAGGGATGATGGACTGTTCTATATCTTGGTTGTGTAGCAGTTACATGATTCTATATATTCATCAAAACTAAATAGTTATACACCAAAAAGTGAATTTTCATTTACTAAAACTTTTCTTTCAAAGTAGAAAAGTCAACATTTGCATTGTCACTACAAACTAAGTGGAATAGTAGTACTGGAGGGAAAAAAGCAATTTTGAGAATTAAGGAGGAAAAGACTATTGTATGTCAATATATGAAGCAAATGATAGGTAAATGAACTGGCAGCATTGTTCACATTAACACATTTCAGGCAGTAGAAAGAAATGCAAAGAGAAGATACCTATTTTTGATATGTCTTATCTCTTTTTTCTATTATTTTGCTAAAATCCAAATTTTTATTTGCTTTTTTTCAGACAAGGCCTCACTCTGTCGCCCAAACTGGAGTGCAGTGGTGCAATCGTAATTCACAGCAGCCTTGACTTCCTGGGCTCAAGTGATCCTCCCACTTCAACCTCTCAAGTAGCTGGGATAGTTGCACACTACCATGCCTGGCTAATGTGTAAATTTTTAGAGATGGGGTCTTGCTATGTTGCCCAGGCTGGTCTCAAACTCCTAGGCTCAAGTGATCCTCCAGTGTTGGCTTCAAAGTACAGGTGTAAGCCACCATCTCGGGCCCCAAATTTTTCTATTATTTCTGACGCAGCAACATTTTCATTGTAATTGGCACTTCAAGGGTTTCTGGCATGACTTAAATTAATAATTTATGAATGTATAAATTAAAACCCTATAAAAAGCTAAATGATTTCTCAGGAAAAACCAGTGAAAGGAGGAAAAAAGCTAAATGATAAACTCAATATACTATTATTTCTCTCAAATAAAATGAACTATGGGAGCAAGCTTACGAAAGTATGCGCCTAGAAATAAATGGTATCAGCAAAGCAGACTGGGAGAAAATACTTAAATACATATATTCAGCAAAGAACTTAAATCCAGAATACATAAATAACTCTTACAAATCAGTAAGTAAAAAAAAAAAAAAAAAAATCAGTAAGTAAAATAGAGACAACACTCTTAAAAAATGGGCTATGAGGTGGCAGGACTGCTTGAGCCCAGGAGTTTGAGACAGCTCGGGCAACAAAGCAAGACACCATCTCTATAAAAAAATGAATAATAACAACTTAAAAATTAGCTAAAAATATGAACATTTCATAATTATCAAAGATCCAGGGCTTATTAAAAGTTAATCACGACTTTAATAAGTAACCATATCAAGTGCTGGTAAAGATGTGGAGTAACAGCCAGGCATGGTGGCTTATGCCCGTAATCACAGCACTTTGGAAGGCCGAGGTGGGAGGACTGCTTGAGGCCACGAGTTCAAGACCAGCCTGGGCAATATAGCAAGACCCCATCTCTTTAAAAAACAAAAAAATTAGCCAGGGCATGGTGGCATGCGCCTGTTGTTCCAGCTACTCAAGAGGCTGAGGTGTGAGGAATGTGTGAGCCCTGGAGATTGAGGCTGCAGCTGAGCCATGATTATGCCACTGCACCACTCCTCTCAAAAGGGGGGTAAAAAAAAGGTCCATCAAAAGAATAATAAATAGCCTGAGTATGTTGGCTCAAGTCTGTAATCCCACCACTTTGAGAGGCTTTGGGAGGCTGAGGCAAGCAGATCACTTGAACCCAGGAGTTCAAGACCAACCTGGGCAACACGACAAAACCCAGTATCTACAAAAAAAAAAAAAAAAAAAAAAAATTAGTTGGGTATGGTGGCATGCGCCTATAGTCCTAGCTACTCAGGAGGCTGGGGTGGGAGGATCACCTCAGTCTGGGGAGGTTAAGGCTGCAGTGAGCCATGATCAGGCCACTGTACTCCAGCCTGGGTGACAGAGTAAGACCTGTCTCAATAATGGATAAATTGTGGCATATTGATGCTGCAATGGAATGCTATATATTAATGAAAAGATCTATCTTACAGATATCATATGAAATTTTAAAAATAGGTAAAACTAATCTAAGATGGCATAAGTCAAAAGTGATTACCTTTAGGGAACTACTGGTTGAGAGGCAGGCTAGAGGCTGACATCTAGGGTACTGGTAAATCTCTACATTTTTATTTGGGTAGTAATTACTTGAGTATACATATTTATAAAAATTCATTGAGCAGGCCGGGTGCAGTGGCTCACACCTGTAATCCCAGTACTTTGGGAGGCCGAGGCGGGTGGATCACGAGGTCAGGAGATCGAGACCATCCTGGCTAACACGGTGAAACCCCATCTCTATGAAAAAAATACAAAAAATTAGCCGGGCATGGTGGCGGGGGCCTGTAGTCCCAGCTACTCAGGACGCTGAAGCAGGAGAATGGCGTGAACCCAGGGGGCGGAGCTTGCAGTGAGCCGAGATCATGCCACTGCACTCCAGCCTGGGAGACAGAGTGGGACTCCGTCACACACACACAAAAAATTTTTTTTTCATTGAGCAACATTTAAGCTGAATGCCAAACTTTAAAAAGAGAAAAAAATTGGCAGAGGATGGTGGCTGAAGCCTGTAATCCTAGAACTTTGGGAGGTGGAGGTGGGAGGATCACCTGAGGCCAGGAGTTTGAGGTTACAGTGAGCTATGATTGTGCCACTGCACTCCAGCCTGGGCAACAGAGCAAGACTTTGTCTCTTTAAAAAAAAAAAAAAAAAAAAAAAAAAGAAAGAAAAAAAGAGCTACCTTCTCAGTAAAACATTTTTATAACTCAGGAAATCTTTTCCTACTCAGATATGTTATTTAAAAGTTTGATCAGGGATATGCATGAATATAAACTCCCACTGGCACAATATCCAAATGGTAAGGCATTTCTAGCTTTATTTTTTATTTTATTTTTTGAGACAGGGTCTCGCTCTGTTGCTCAGGCTAGAGTCCAGTGGCACAATCTTGGCTCACTGCAACCTCTGCTTCCTGGGCTGGGCGTAGCTGGGACCACAGGTGCAAGCCACCACATCCAGCTAACTTTTAAAAAATTTTTTGTAGAGACAGGGTAACACCATGTTGCCTAGGCTGGTCTCAAACTCCTGAGCTCAAGCAATCTGCCCGCCTTGGCCTCCCAAAGTGCTGGGATTATAGGCGTGAGCCACCACAGTCAGCCTCCATTTCTAGCTTTAATTTAGCCTACCAGAGTAAAGAAGTTGAGTAAGTGCCAGATCTTTCCTCTTGCAATTCATCAGTCTATGTTTAAATGTATTAAGAAATTATAAATCATTACTTTCAGCTGGAACCAGTAAGCGCTAATATTACATTCTATTTGATAATTTATGATCCCATTTTATTCTTCATTTTCAACAATTTTTACAAGATATTTTATTGGTGACTATAAGAATTAATGTGTAAATGTGTGCTTTATTTACTGCACATTCATTATAGCTATTAGAAAATGAATGAAAAGTGTTTTTCTAAACCTGACTCAGTATCGCCCTTCACAAAAAGTATACAAATATAGGTCAGGTCACATTATAACAAATATCTTTGTAACAGGATAAATAATAATCTGCATGAAAAGTCAAACTCAAGGAAGCACAGAGTACAACAGTGGTTGCCGGGAGCTGGAGTGTGAGGAAATGGGGAAATGTTGGTCCAAGGGCACAAACTTTCAGTTATAAGATGAACAAGTTCTGGGGATCTAATGTACAGCATGGGTGGTGATGGATGTGCTAATTAATTTGATTGTGGTAATCATTGCACAATGTTTATGTATATCTAATCATGTAGTACACCTTGAATATATTCAATCTTTATCAATTAAGTACTTTTAAAAGTAAGAAAAAATCCGGATAAACTTTCAGAGTTTGACTTAATGGAATCTAACAGCTAAATGACAGAATCAAATCCCAAATTAAACTCTTGGTTTCTAGTGATTTAGAAGATATAACTAGGATCCCTTATAAAAATTACATACTCAGTGCATGGAACAGATAATATTATCCAACAACCAGGTAATTACATGCTTCACTTTAGTGTAAGTTTTAATAATGAAAAGGTCCAGAATGCAGCAGAGATCAAACATAATAACTAAATCACCAACCTAGCAACCATAAGCCTGGCTCAATGCCACTACATTCAAAGATACAAATAAATGTAACAACAATACTTTGCTTATAATAAAAATTTACAAGTCTACTGAAAAAAAGGATAATCATGGTTAAAGAAGCAAGGTAAGACAGAAGGAAACATAAACAAGAAAGACTGTATTAAATTACCATATATTTGTCAACACAGGCCTAAGGTAAGTACAGTCAGTTCTCACAAACACTGACCCTTGTTAGTCCCAACTGTTCTGTCTTCTGTTTCTTTCTTGGTCGATTTGTGGACTCCTCCATTTCATCTTCTTCATCTGTAGGGACTGTGTCATAGAGAATTAGATTTGACATTTTAAAAACAGTATTAATCGTGAACTGTCTGAAAGAATTCTTTAAATTTCCAGATACAGTTTTTCCATGTTATCACAACTAGTTAGGGAATGAATATTCCTCATCATTTTGGTTAACAGAAAGTTATATATAAAATATTACCTAGATTATCAATCTTCAAAAATAAAAAATAAAACATAAACTACATTAGAAAACTAAAATCTAGGCCGGGCGCGGTGGCTCACGCTTATAATCCCAGCACTTTGGAAGGCTGAGGCAGGCGGATCACGAGGTCAGGAGATTGAGACCACAGTGAAACCTTGTCTCTAATAAAAATACAAAAAATTAGCTGGGCGTGGTGGCGCGCGCCTGTAGTCGCAGCTACTCGGAGAGGCTGAGGCAGGAGAATGGCGTGAACCTGGGAGGCGGAGCTTGCAGTGAGCCGAGACTGCGCCACTGCACTCCAGCCCGGGCGACAGAGCAGACTCCATCTCAAAAAAAAAAAAGAAAACTAAAATCTAAGTAGTTTAAAATCTTGCTATCTTTAAGGTCATCGTTATAAATATTTATCATTTTATCATAGCTATGAAAAATTGCTTACTGTTAGTTGTAGGAGAGTTATGACATTACATTTACATTATGAAGGAGGGAAGGATAAAGTAAACACATGATAAACGCACATACATTTCAGCCATGTTTATTCTCTTAATTTCATTTTTCTACCAAAAGTGTTTCTGGTTTTTTTGAGTTTTTAAAATCTTTGTTATACATCACTTGGTTAGGCAGCAAACCCAGATTGAAAACTACATAAAATATGCAACATTAAATATGTAATATATGTTACATTATATGTTACAGTAACATGCATATTATGTTACATTAAATAGGTAACATAAAATACGTAAAACATTAAAATGTTTTGTGGCTTTTATGGATATTAATATTTCTCAAACTAGATTATAAACCCCTTAAAGTTAATAGCTAATCATATACAATCTCATTTACTCAGCCCTATCAAAAAATAAAAAATTCTACTAAAGAATTTTCTAAACCAAACCACTTTTTGCCACCAAATTATTTGCTTTCATCATTTTTGTAAAATCTAAAATGGATTATATATTTCCCACCATCTTACACATAATTATTCAAAACTGGTTAAGCTTTTCTTGATCCCCCTCAAGTCTTTGTGAAATGCATTTGGGGTATTATACTGTGTATGTAACACAGCAATTACCTAAAAAGTAACAGAGGTATTCTGATCTGTTTACCTATGCAATAAATAGTTGTAGCTACTAGGTCTTAAAATGTAAGTATCTATGGGTGTGTGTTTTTTCCTCTTTTCTTCTCATCAGTGTCTTCTTACTACTATGAAAGCACCTTCCTCTACAAGTCCTTCCTCCTCCTTCCTCAATTTGTTCCTTTTAATCTATGCTTTCAGAGTAAAAATATTAATATTGGTAAAACTGCATTGAAAAATTTTTTTAAGTAAACCAGCTTAGCTAAGAAATTAACAGTAAAATGACTCAAAAGTCATTCTTACATTACTTAAGTCAAAATGGCTCGGAAAGTATTTTTATTTACTTCCAAGTTTCCTGAATAAGAGAACTTTGAGAATCAAGGTATTTATGTCCTATTGCACCAAACATGTTTTTGACACTTGCAATTCAGTGACACTATCCAGTAAGTAAGGGGGCGGTGGGGTAGGAAAAAAAATCTTGAAACACAAAGAAATATATGAATTTGTTGCCATACTGGTCTCTTTTTATGGCAAAATATGGGTTAAAAAGTCCCCTTTCACTAAACTGATTTTTTTTTTCTTTTTTTTTTGAGACAGGTTCTCACTCCATCACCCTGGCTGAAGTGCAGTGGCATGACTGAAACCTCAAACTCCTAGGCTCAAACAATCCCCTTACCTCAGCCTCCCAAGGAGCTAGGACTACAGGTGCATACCACCACACCTGGCTAATTTTAATTTTCTACTTTTAGTAGAGACAGGGTCTCACTATGTGGCCTAGCCTGCTCTTGAACTCGTGGCCTCAAGTGATCTTTCTACCCTGGCTTCCCAAAGTGCTGAGATTATAGGCGTGAGCCACCATACGGCCTCCGAATTTAAATTTTTGAAACAACATTATTAAGTCAAGGTAAAATAAATATTTAATTTACCTGTAGACCAGATCTTTAGCATCTTATCCCAGGAGCCACTGCAAAACTAAACAGATGTATATGAAGGGAAAAGACATATGTAATATGATTCATATTATTTGCCTACACCAGTAGGTCTCTTCCTCATTCAGGACCTTTTCAAAGAACTTGTGTTCCAGAGGGCTGAAATTAGCTTTTTTCCAGGGGCAGATAGGACAGAACATAAAATCTGGGAAATCTTGAAGGCCAGGCTTATTGCCATATCTTTTGAAGAAAGCCAATCTGAAGTGAGAGAGAATAAAGTCAACTTGAGAGACAAGACAGCGAGAGGGTGTGTGGACCACACTCAAGCCTCTATTCCACTGGTTCTTGAGGCCCAAATGCACCATTCCCCTTCTTGTGATGTGGTTGTTCAATCTTTCCTTGATCTCACAATCCATTTACTTTTAAGGCTAAATAAGTTCAAGTTGAGTTTCTATCTCTCCTTAACCAAAAAGAAGGGGTACAGTTAATCCACTAAAGTTTGGACTAAACAACATATAAAACTTTTCGGCTCAATATGAAAAATCATAAATCTTCACCTTTGAATACAAACATCCTGTTACCCTAACTGTCAAAGAAACACTCTTAAGTCCAGAATACTTCAGTGTGGCTTAGGAAACTTTCAAATTGTAAGTGGATTTATAACCCTCCATATTAATAAATCAATATGGTATTGCCCTCAGGTTTGTTACCTTTTCACTAACTTTTAACATTTTGTCATGATAAAGAGTAGATTGGTACTACAGTAAAACTCTATTAGCACTAACTTTAGTGTATGCTAACGCTCAGACGATCAACTAGGCATTTTCAGTTGATGACAGCATTTAAGAGTAGCTGATATAGCCGGGAGCGGTGGCTCAAGCCTGTAATCCCAGCACTCTGGGAGGCCGAGGCGGGCGGATCACGAGGTCAGGAGATCGAGACCATCCTGGCTAACACAGTGAAACCCCGTCTCTACTAAAAATACAAAAAATTAGCCGGGCGTGTTGGCGGGCACCTGTAGTCCCAGCTACTCGGGAGGCTGAGGCAGGAGAATGGCGTGAACCCGGGAAGCGGAGCTTGCAGTGAGCTGAGATCGTGCCACTGCACTCCACCCTGGGGGACAGAGCAAGACTCCGTCTCAAAAAAAAAAAAAAAATAGTAGCTGATATAGATTGGAAATATGTCAATTACTATGAGGTAAGAAGGTTATATAAATGAATGGCTTGTTTACTTCATTTCTTTTTTTTTTTTTTTTTTTTTTGAGACTGAGTTTCACTCTTGTTGGGCCCAGGCTGGAGTGCAATGGCGCAATCTCAGTCACTGCAACCTCTGCCTCCCGGGTTCAAGTGATTCTCCGACCTCAGCCTCCCGAGTAGCTGGGATTACAGGCATGTGCCACCACGCCCGGCTTATTTTTTATTTTTATTTTTAGTAGAGACAGGGTTTCTCCATGTTGGCCAGGCTGGTCTCGAACTCCTGACCTCAGGTGATCCGCCCGCCTTGGCCTCCCAAAGTGCTGGGATTACAGGCGTGAGCCACTGCGCCTGGCCCATACCTCATTTCTTAAAATTTCTGGAGTTTATATAAGGTTCTAAACCAGGGATACTTAAATTGAGCAAGTGACTATCTCCTATTGCATGAGTATTTACTCTTGCTTTGAAATCCTATCTTTTGTCACCGATTGTTAGGAAACTAGGCCAACACAATGAATATATGCAGAAAAAAATGTTTAGCAACAAGTTCAAATTCTAATTTAACACAGTACTCATTACATTCTAGCTACTTACTTTAGTTCCTGAGCCATCAACAGCTATAGAATCTACACTTCCAGCATGACCTCTACAGCAATGTAGGGCTTTCACTTTGTTTCTCTCTACATTCCACTCCCATAAGAGAATAGTCTGATCCATAGAGGCACTCAATAATAAGCAGGACAAACTATCTGGAGAAAGGAGAACACAGGAATAAGAAACAAATTAGTATACCATTTAGAATACATCATGTTCTGAAACCGAAGAACTAAATTTTTTTGTTGTTATTGAAAAAGATGTCAAAACGATAACTCATATGGCCAGGTTTAAAAGGTTGATGTGGTATAAAGAAAAGATTCTTCAAAAATAGATGATGATGGCTGGGTGTGGTGGCTCACGCCTGTAATACTGACACTTTGGGAGGCCAAGACAGGCGGATCACTTGAGGTAGGAGTTTGAGACCAGCCTGGCCAACAAGGCAAAACCCTGTCTCTACTAAAAATATAAAAATTAGCCGAGTGTGGTGGCAGGCGCCTGTAATTGCAGCCACTCGGGAGGCTGAGGCAGGAGAATCACTTGAACTCAGGAGGCGGAAGTTGCAGTGAGTTGAGATGGAGCCACTGCAGTCTAGCCTGGGCAACAGAGTAAGACTGCCTCAAAAAACAAACAAACAGGCCAGGTGCGGTGGCTCACGCATGTAATCACAGCACTTTGGGAGGCCAAGGCGGGTGGATCACCACCTCAGGTGGTTCGAGACCAGCCTGGCCAACATGGTGAAACCCAGTCTCTACTACAAATACAAAAATTAGCCAGGCGCGGTGGTAGGTGCCTGTAGTCCCAGCTATTTGAGAGGCTGAGGCAGGAGAATCGCTTGAACCTGGGAAGTGGAGGTTGCAGTGAGCCGAGATTGTGCCACTGCACGCTAGCCTGGGTGACACAGCGAGACTCCATCTCAAAAACAAAACAAAACAAAACAAACAAACAAAAACAAACAGAAAAAACTAGAAGATGAATGTAATACATTTAATATTAAGTTCAAAATGTATATTATCTGATGTAATTTTAATAAAGATTCACTTCTAACAATTTATGAATTTTTTATGTAATCTTCTTGAACACTATATTTTTTGAAAGACCTCATAATAACGGAGGTATGAGATACTTCCCACCCACTCCCCATTCTTCCCCAGCACCAAAAATGGCTTATCTCCAAATCCCTATCTAGGATTCCTCTAAGTGTAGGCAAAATGTCCTAACCTTTTTTCACCCAGGCCACATCTTTTACAACATCCGTATGTCCCACAATTGTCATTATTGACTTTCCTTCCAAGGACCAGATCCGAGAAGTCTTATCATAAGAACCAGTCAAGATCCTATGAGAAAAAAAAAATCTTATGAAACACAAAAAGCAGTTTTTCCAAACCCTGAAAACGATTTTGTTTCTTTGGCAATGACAAAGTAACTTTGAGGATTATACTTTTAAACTCTTCTTTGATATGAAGATTGAGATTTCAAAATATACTAGATCAGATCACTTGAAGTTTCTCAACCTCCTAAAAATAATACCTGGCATGGCTGGGCGCGGTGGCTCACGCCTGTAATCCCAGCACTTTGGGAGGCTGAGGCAGGCAGATCATGAGGTCAGGAGATTGAGACCATCCTGGCTAACACGGTGAAACCCCGTCTCTACTAAAAATGCAAAAAATTAGCCAGGCGTGGTGGCGGGTGCCTGTAGTCTCAACTACTCGGGAGGCTGGGGCAGGAGAATGGCGTGAACCTGGGAGGTGGAGCTTGCAGTGAGCCGAGATTGCACCACTGCACTCCAGCCTGGGCAACAGAGCAAGACTCTGTCTCAGCCTCCTGAGTAGCTGGGATTACAGGCACCCACCACCATGCCCGGCTAATTTTTTTTTGTATTTTTAGTAGAGATAGGGTTTCACTGTGTTGGCCAGGCTGGTCTCGAACTCCTGACTTCGTGATCCATCCACCTCGGCCTCCAAAAGTGCTGGGATTACAAGCGTGAGCCACCATGCCTGGCTGATTTCATTTTTATATTGTTGTAAATAATACAACTCTTACAAAAGCTAAGCAAATTACTTGTAGGCCCTAATACAGATTGAGCATCCCTAATATGAAAATAAGTCCAAAATTCTCCAAAATCCAAAACTTTCTGAGCGCCAACATGACACCACAGGTAGAAAATTTCACACCTGACTTCATAATGACAGGCTATAGTCAAAACGCAATCAAAATTTTGATTCAGGCACAAAATTATTAAAAACATTGTATAAAATTGGCTGGGTATGGTGGCTCACGCCTGTAATCCCAGCACTTTAGGAGGCCGCGGTGGGTGATTCACGAGGTCAGGAGATCGAGACCATCCTGGCTAACATAGTGAAACCCCGTCTCTACTAAAAATACAAAAACAAAATTAGCGAGGCGTCGTGGCGGGCGCCTATAGTCCCAGCTACTCGGGAGGCTGAGGCGGGAGAATGGCCTGAACCTGGGAGGCGGAGCTTGCAGTGAGCCGAGATTGCGCCACTGCACTCCAGCCTGGGCAACAGAGCAAGACTCTGTTTCAAAAAGATAATAATAATATATATGTGTGTGTACATATATATATTTATATGTATATATATATTTATATGTATCATACAATTATATATAATATATATACACATAGTATATATAAAATATATATATACATAGTAAAAAATTACTTTTGGGCTAGGTGTATAAGCTGTATATGAAATATAATTTCATGTTTAGACTTCGATCACATCCCTAAAATATTTCACTATGTATATGTTAATATTCCAAACCCCCCCCCAAAAAAAAAACCTAAATCCAAAATACTTCTGGTACCAAACATTTCCAGATAAGGAATACCCAACCTGTAGTACTTTTTTTTTTTTTTGAGATGGAGTCTTGCTCTGTTGCCCAGGCTGGAAGGCAGTGGTGCGATCTCAGCTCACTGCAACCTCTGCCGCCTGGGTTCAAGAGATTCTCCTGCCTCAGCCTCCCGAGTAACTGGGACTATGGGCACAGACTGCCAACCCGGCTAATTTTTTATATTTTTAATAGAGACAGGTTTCAATATGTTGGCCAGGCTGGTCTCAAACTTCTGATCTCAAGTGACCCACCTGCCTTAGGCTCCCAAAGTGCTGTGATTACAGGCATCAGCCATGCGCCTGGCTGTCGACCTGAAGTACTTTGTACTTAACCAGTGAAAACCATTTAAACTAAAAGTAAAGCTAGAAGAAATATAACTTTATGTAATAACTCCAAGAAGGCATTCTTTGAAAGAAGTAAGCTCCTACTATAATCTACTCTTGAGGTGTTTTCCTACAAGCAAGGCCAGTGACGATTTGCCCTGAGATACCTGTACCTTCTTTCCTGAGTCCAGTCTGCTCTTTCTAGCCCTAAAATAGTATGCTATGCATCTTTATGGTATTAGGCTAGGCGATCTATGGCTATAAAAGTTACCTTTTTCCTCTATGAAACAAACCATATCCTTGGTCTTAAAAGCAACATAATCGAACCAAATAAATTAAATGCTCTAAGATACATCACTTATTCAGAAGACAAATACTGCTGGGTGTAGAGAAATCCCACCTATTCAGGAGGCTGAGGCAGGAGGACTGCTTGAGCCCAGGAGTTTGCAACCAGCCTGGGCAACAGAGGGAGACCCCGTTAAAAAAAAAAAAAAAGACAACAATAATTGTAACTACTACATCTTGAACAGAGCAGAAAAGAGTACCTTTTAATAAATACCTGGTTTTTTTGTTGTTGTCGTTGAGACAGAGTCTCGTTCTGTCGCCCAGGCTGGAGTGCAGTGGGGCTATCTCAGCTCACTGCAAGCTCCACCTCCCAGGTTCACGCCATTCTCCTGCCTCAGCCTCCCGAGTAGCGGGGACTACAGGCTCCCACCACCACGCCTGGCTAATTTTTTGTATTTTTTTAGTAGAGATGGGGTTTCACCGTGTTAGCCAGGATGGTCTCTATCTCGCAACCTCGTAATCCACCCTCCTCGGCCTCCCAAAGTGCTGGGATTACAGGCATGAGCCACCGCACCTGGCCACCTGTTTCTTCTTGAAGACACTGAATGAAAAGATCTTTCTGTTTGGCACAGCCACTGATACAGAGATCACAAAATTAATTTACAAATAACATTAAGTCACAGAAAAATACGTACATATGGATTTAAAAAGACTGAAGGAGATAAAAAAAAAAAGAGAGAAGGGCATTAATCTGGCAATACCATTCCTCTGCCCCTTTAATTGAACTGATCCAGTCATCATGGAACATGCATTGCTCTGGCTGGGGTGCAGTATACTTCTCCACGTATTCTATTTCCACAACTTCTTCCTAGTCACGAGAAACCAGCAACAAGTCAGGTGGTATAGTTTTAAAATACTACATTATGAAGATAACCCCCAATTTAATATATCTCGTTTATATCCTTCATATTAGTCCCCTTTATAACTCAGGAAATTTGGAGCCATTCAAAAAGTCAAGAACTTTATTTGACCTAACAGTAAGCTAACAGTGATGTTAGGAAATAATAGCTTGGTATGGTGGCTCACACCTGTAGTCCCAGCTATTAACCTTAGGAAAGCTGGGGCAGGAGGACTGCTTCAGCCTAGGAGTTCAAGTCCAGCCCAGGCAACAAAGCAAGACCCTGTCTCCTAACAAAAATTTTAAAAAGAAGAAATATTAATGGCCTTGTAAAACTTACGCTGAAAATGGGGGGGAAAGGAATATAAGAAAGCCTTAGGCCAGGCGCAGTGGCTCACACCCATAACCCCAGCACTTTGGGAGGCCGAGGCGGGCGGATCACCTGAGGTCAGGAGTTCAAGATGTGCCTGGCCCACATGGTGAAACTCTGTCTCTACTGAAAATACAAAAATTAGCCAGGCGTGGTGGCAGATGCCTGTAATCCCACTACTTCGGAGGCTGAGGCTCAAGAATCACTTGCACCCAGGAGGCAGAGGTTTCAGTGAGCCAAGACTGTGCCATTGCACTTCAGCCTGGGCAACAGATGGAGACTCTGTCTCAGAAAAAAAAAAAAAAAAGAAGATATAAGAAAACATTAAAATTAAGAAAAAAAGCACATTGTTTAATGGGTACAGGTCTTCTGTTTAGGATAAGGAAACAATTCTGGAAAATGGTGATGGTTGCATAATATTGCAAATGCACTTAATGCCACTGAATTGTATACTTAAAAATGGTTAAAATTCTAAATTTTATGTTATGTATATTTTACCACAATTTTTAAAATCACAAAACAAATAACAATTATAAGTTATATTTTCAATCATAAAAGCAATATAAGGAAACTTTGAAAATAAAAGGGAAAAATAACAATAACTTAACCCATAGTTTTTATATTTGCCCAGTTATTTTGTGCACCAATATTTGTACACACATATTTGCTATTCTCTTTCTTGCCAGTTCTTCCACAAATATGAAGAATGTGTTCATTTATTTCTTGAATAAAACACTCTCACAAAAAAAGAGGGCTTCAAAATTGAATATACATATATACACACACACACTATATATATTCAATACACACATAAAATATACACACAATACATAACACACACAATATATATATCTAATATATTAAAAAGAATCTTTGCTACTAAAGATAGATTCAGTGTGATTCTAAAAGGAGTTTAACTACAATAGCCGACAATGCCTCAAGTGAAATACAGAAGGTAAGTATTTGAACTTACTGATGAGATGTTCTCCAGTTCCATGTGTTTGTCCAAGGGCATTCGCAGAAACTGGCCCTTAATAAGGAAATCAAACTCCACATGTTTGTGGAACTCTGAGGAAAATACATAACAAAATTATCACTCTTAATGTCTAAAGTAATATTGGCAGAGATACATGAGAACGTCCCAAACAAACACGTACCTATTATCCCAGTGTGGCCTCTGAGTTTCTCTGTGATTTTTAAGATCAGAAATACTTTGTTTTGTTAGTATAATGTCTTTTTACTGTTGTTGGTATAATTATTTTGGTTTAGAAAACTTTTATTATTTTAAACATACACAAAAGTAGAAATAACAATGAATCTCATCACTACTGCCCATTTTGACATCCACCAACTAATGGAACATCATCTATATTCTACCCTCCATTCCCTGGCTGGTTTATTTTAAAGCAAATCTCAGAAATTATATCATTTCATCTGTAAATACTTTAGTATGTATCTCTAAAACATAAGGACTTAAGAAATTTGTCACAATATTTTAAAATTTAACAATCACTCCTTCTAATATCAAACAGTCAATGTTCTTTTACAGTGAGCTTTCAAAACTCAGCATCCATAATCCATACATTATATTTGATTAATGTTTCTTTTAATCTTTAACAGTTCCTCCTCCTTTTTCTCCTTGCCATGTATTTGTTGATCAAAGTGGGTTATCTGTTTTGTAACATTCTGGGTTTTGTTGACTCCATCTTCAAGGTGTCCTTTAACATGTTTCTTTATCACACAAATATCCTATAAACTAGTCAGAGGTAAATGGTAAATGCCTGGTTAGATTTCAGGGTTTTTTTTTTTTTTTTTTGACAAGAATATTCACAGGCAGTATTGTCTATTTCCTATTACATCCCATCAGGATGCAAATAGGATCTGGTTGTGTCTCTTTTTAAGATATTAAGACCCATCTTAGCGCTTGGATTATATCAGTCTGATTCTATCCACCATAATGCTCCTTGTCAGTCTTTTACCTAATTATCGGGATTAACAGCTATTGAGAACCACTACTGTACTTATATTCATTATTTCTTTCAGAGTTGCAATATGGTAACAGTCTATACAGAAGGAATAATGTTCAGTCTATATGTTTAGAAAAATGTTACCCAACTATTTGGGTAACATACTGGAATTGCAAAGCTTCTCTTACAGGAATAATTCTTTCCTCAACAAAATACTTGCAAACCAAATTCAACAACACATTAAAAAGATCATCATGAACAAGTAGGATATATGCCAGGGATGCAAGAATAGTTCAACATACACAAATCAATGTAATACACTGTGATGGTTAACACTGAGTGTCAACTTGATTGGATTGAAGGATGCAAAGTATTGTTCCTAGGTGTGTCTGTGACGGTGATGCCAAAGGAGATGAACATTTAAGTCAGTGGAATGGAAGAGGCAGACCTACCCTCTATCTGGGTAGGTACCATCTAATCAGCTGCCAGCATGGCTAGGATAAAAGGAGGCAGAGGAATGTGGAAGGACCAGACTGGATCAGTCTTCAGGCCTTTATCTTACTCCTGTGCTGGATGCTTCCTGCCCTCAAACATTGGACTCCAAGTTCTACAGCTTTTGGATTCTTGAACCAGTGGTTTGCCAGGGACTCTCGGGTCTTCGGCCACAGACTGAAGGCTGTACTGCCGGCTTCCCTACCTTTGAGGTTTTGGGACTTGGACTGGCTTCCTTGCTCCTCAGCTTGCAGACAGCCTATCGTGGGACTTCACCTTGTGATTGTGTGAGTCAATATTCCTTAATAAACTCCCTCTTGGCTGGGCACAGTGGCTCACATCTGTAATCCCAGTACTTTGGGAGGCCAAGAGTTCAAGAACAGCCTGACCAGCATGGTGAAACCCTGTCTCTATTAAAAATACAAAAATTAGCCAGCCGGGTTTGGTGGCACGCGCCTGTAATCCCAGCTACTCAGGAGGCTGAAGCAGGAGAACTCCTTGAACCCGGGAGGTGGAGGTTGCAGTGAGCCGAGATCGTGCCACTGCACTGCAGCCTGGGCGACACAACAAGACTCCGTCTCAAAAAAAACAAAAAACCTCCCTTTCAAATATACATCTATTCTATTAGTCCTGTCCCTCTAAAGAACCCTAATACATACATCATATCAACAGAATGGACAAAAAGCATATGATCATTTCAATTGATGCTGAAAAAGCATTTGATAAAATTCAACATCCTTTCATGATAAAAGCCCTAAAAAAACTGAGTATAGAAAAACATAATTCAACGTAATAAAAGTCATATACAATAGACCCCCATACTAAATGGGGAAAAAACTGAAAGCCTTTCCTCTAACATCTGGAACATGATAAGGATGCCCACTTTTACCACTGTTATTCAACACAGCAATGGAAGTCCTAGCTAGTGCAATCAGATGGAAGGAAGGAAGGAAGGAAGGAAGGAAGGGAGGGAGGGAGGGAGGAAGGCATCCAAATTGGAGAGGAAGAAGTCACATTATCCTTGTTTGCAGATGATTTGATCTTATATTTGGAAAAATCAATGATATAATGTTATATTTGGTATAATCTTTATTTTACCAAAAACCAATTAGGACTGATAAATTCAGTAAAGTTGCATGATACAAAAATCAGTAGCGTTTCTATATGCTAACAGCAAACAATTAGAAAAAGAAATCAAGAAAGTATTTCTACTTACAGTAGCCACAAATAAAATACCTAGGAATTAACCAAAGAAGTGAAAGATCTCTACAACAAAAACTATAAAACAATGATGAAAGACATTGAAGAGGACTGAGTGCAGTGGCTCACGCCTGTAATCCCAGAACTTTGGGAGGCTGAGACAGGTGTATCACCTGAGGTCAGGAGTTCTCGACCACCCTGGCCAACATGATGAAACCAAGGCTCTAGGAAAAATACAAAAATTAGCTGGGCGTGGTGGCAGGCACCTGTAATCCCAGCTACTCAGGAGGCTGAAGCAGTAGAATCGCTTGAAACTGGGAGGTGGAGGTTGCAATGAGCTGAGATTACGCGATTGCATTCCAATCTGGGCAACAAGAGTGAAACTCTGTCTCAAAAAAAAAAAAAAAAAAAGAAAAGAAAAAGAAAAAAAGAAATTGAAAAGGACACACAAAAAAGGAAAGATATTCCAGGATCATGGATTGGACGAATTTAATATTGTTAAAATGCTCATAGTACCCAAAGCAACCTACAGATTCAATGCAATCCTTATCAAAATACCAATGACATTCTTCACAGGAAAAAAAAAAATCCTAAAATTTACATGCAACCACAAAAGACCCAGAATAGCCAAAGCTATCTTAAGCAAAAAGAACAAACCTGGAGGAATCACATTACCTGACTTCAAATTATACTACAGAGCTATAGTAACCAAAACAGCATGGTACTAGCATAAAAACAGACACATACACCAATGGAACAGAATAGAGAAGCCAAAACAAATCCATACATCTACAGTGAAGTCAAACCTACACTGGGGAACAGACAGTCTCTTCAATAATGGTGCTGGAAAAACTGGGTATCCATATGCACAAAAAAATGAAACTAGACCCCTATCTCTTGCCACATACAAAAGTCAAAACAAAAGGGATTAAAGACTTAAATATTTCTAAGACCTCAAACTATGAAACTAATACAAGAAAATATTGGGGAAACTCCCCAGGGCAGTGGTCTGGGCAAAAATTTCTTCATTAATACCACACAAGCACAGGCAATCAAAGCAGAAAGACAAATGCGATCCCATCAGGTTAAAAAGCACAGCAAAGGAAACAATTAACAAAGTGAAGAGACAATGCACAGAATGGGAGTAATTATTTGCCAACTACACATCTGACAAGGGACTAATAACCAGAATATATAAGGAGCTCAAAAAGCTCTGTAGGTAAAAATTTAATAATCTGATTAAAAATTGGGCAAAAGGTTTGAACATACATTTCTCAAAAGAAAACATTCAAATGCCAAACAGGCAAATGAAAGGGTGCTCACCATCATTGATCATCAGTGAAATACAAATCAAACTACAATCAGGTATCATTTCACCCCAGACAAAATGGCTTTTTTTTTCCCACCCCCACAAGACGGAGTCCTGCTTTGTCACCCAGGTTGGAGTGCAGTGGCGCGAGCTCGGCTCACTACAACCTCCGACTCCCGGGTTCAAGCAATTCTCCTGCCTCAGCCTCCTGAGTAGCTGGGTTTACAGGCACCTGCCACTATGCCTGGCTAATTTTTGTATTTTTAGTAGAGATAGGGTTTACTATTTTGCCCAGGCTGGTCTCGAATTCTTGACTTCGTGATCCACCCACCTTGGCCTCCCAAAGTGCTGAGATTATAGGCGTGAGCCACCGTGCCAGGCCAAAATGGCTTTTATCCAAAAGTCAGGCAATAACAAATGCTGATGAGGATATGGAGAAAAGGGACCCCTCATAAACCTTGGTGGGGATGTCAATTAGTACAACCACTATGGAGAACAGTTTGGAGATTCCTCAAAAAACTAAAAATAGAGCTACCATATGATCCAGCAATAGCACTGCTAGGTATATACTTAAAAGTAAAGAAATCAGGAAATCAGTACTTCTACACAATGGAGTACTATTCAGCCATAAAAAAGAACGAGATCCTGTCATTTGCAACAACATGGGTAGAATTGGAGGTCACTATGTTCAGTGAAATAAGCCAGGCACAGAAAACAAACTTTGCATATTCTCACTTATTTGTGGGAGCTAAAAATTAAAACAATTGGACTCATGGAGACACAGAGTAGAAGGAGAGTTACCAGACGCTGAGAAGGGTAGTGGGGGAAGTGAGAGGCAAGTGGAAATGGATGGTTAATGGGTACAAAAGAATTGAAAGAATAAATAAGATCTTGTATTTGATAGCACAACTGGGTGACTATAGTCAATAATTTAATTATACATTTAAAAACAACAAAGAGTATAATTGGATTGTTTGTAATGCAAAGGATAAATGCTTGAGGTGATGGATACCTCATTTACCCTGATGTGATTATTACACCTTATATGCCTATATCAAAATATCTAACGTACCCCATAGATACACCTACCATGTACCTACAAAAATTAAAAAGAATATTTCTTATTCTAGTTCAAAGACTTTTTCAACAAATAGACTATGTAACAGTTTTGAAATTTATAAAGGTAACTATGCATCAGAATCTCTATATATCCATGATGAAAACAAAAACAAGGATCAACAGGAAATGCTATGTAAATATCCTTGAATATTGAATACTGAACTGTAACTTGCTAGCAATAAAAAGATTGCAGACCCTGTCCCCTCCTCCCCCATCCCAAGCCAATAAAGTTGCTCAAAAACATCATCCCAAATTTCACAAAAAAATTATGTGATTATTTGAAGACGAAGATGGGGAAAATACTACACATTAGTTTATAACTCTTACCTCCCCATTCCTCCAACTAGGATAGAGTCAGAAGAGCTCTGCAGCATTGGAAACATCTGCATAAAAATACACTTGCCTCTGGCTGGGCATGGTGGCTCACACATGTAATCCCAGCACTTTGGGAGGCCCAGGAGGGTGGATCACCTGAGGTCAGGAGTTCGAGACCAGCCTCGCCAAATGGTGAAACCCCGTTTCTACTAAAAATACAAAAAATTAGCCAGGCATGGTAGCGGGCACCTGTAATCCCAGCTACTCTGGAGGCTGAGGCAGGAGAATCACTTAATGTTTCATGTTTAAATTTTCTCTATTTTATGTAATATTTCTTTACTTTTTAAAAAATATTTTATTATAGAAAATTTCATACACATGGAAAAGTTCAGAAATATCAATCAAAACTACAATGAGATACAGAAAATAATATAAGGAGCCTCTTACACCTATCACCAAACTTCAACAATTTTGTTTTTTGAGACTTCCTCTATCACCTAGGCTGGAGTGCAATGGTGCGATCTTGGCTCACTGCAGCCTCCGCCTCCCGGGTTTTCAAGCAATTCTCCTGCCTCAGCCTCCTTAGCAGCTGAGATTACAGGCATGTGCCACCACGCCCGGCTGATTTTTGTATTTTTAGTAGAGACGGGGTTTCACCATGTTGGTCAGGCTGGTCTCAAACTGCTGACCTCGTGATCCACCCGGCTCGGCCTCCCAAAGTGCTGGGATTACAAACTTCAACAATTATTAACTCATGGCCAATCTTATTTCATTGATATTTTTACATACATTGTTCATATTAATTTAATGGGCAAATAACATATTAGTACAATAGTATATATTTAATATTTGTATCTTTTAAATGTTTTATATTCTTGCATGTTTTGTTATACCCTTTTTTTATGAATTCTGGACACAAAAAATAAAATACTGGTATTCATACTGGCATTTTGATATTACACTGAACACTCAAATACTGATATTGTCATTTTGCTTTGTGCTTCACTAGTAAGTGGGGCCTAAGCACTAAAACGCTTGTTTTATGCCTACATAACTCAGCCCTCCGTAGAACAATCAGTATCTTGATTACCTCTATATTACAACTATACCAAAATCTTTATTCCTTAACTACAACCACCATATTTCCACATTGCCTTAAAAACAGGTTAAACAGAAATTTTTTTCTGAAAACTTTTCTCTCAAAGCAGTATTTACAGTATCATCCAGCAGAAGAACCTGTACTTCATAACATACAAATTTTACCACTACAAAATTCATACAGTATCATAAGGCCAAAAAAGGAACTAAAAACTTAATGCATTTTAGAATAATTAGGGGCATTGTGCCCTCTCCTAAGCATATATACCCACCATTTTTGTCCTTTAGTAGTTTATTGATGATGTTACTAAGGTCAGCAATTTCAGAGGCAGCAGGGATTGAGAAGGGAACATCATCTACGGCATATCTATAAAAAGGAAATGATACGTCAAGATCAAGTCTACAGATATTTGAACAAATATGCTTTTACGAATTCAACATACATTTATTGGGTAAATAAACGCCAGACATTTTGCTACATGTTGTAAACAAAAATGAATTAAAACATGGTCTCTGTTCTAAGATGAGGTTGAAGTCTGGTAATCAAATAGAATGACGTTACATAAGAACAATGCCATTAGGTGACATGTAAAAAGAGAACAAAGACACCATAGGTCATTTTAACCACAGAAAAGGAAGGCAGGGGAGCAGGGCCAGAAACGATCCACAAAAAAGATGACTGTTAAGCTACATTTAGAAAAGTGATCAGCCAGGCGTGGTGGCATGTGCCTGTAGTCCCAGGTACTTGGGAGGCTGAGGTGGGAGGACTGCCTGAGCCCAGGAGGTCGAGGCTGCAGTGAGCTGAGATTACACCAGTGCACTGCACTCCAGCCTGGGTGACACAGCGAGACCCTGTCTCAAAAGAGAAGTGAGTTTTTGCCAGGTGAGGGAAGGGTAGGCTGGAAGAAGCAGTATGCATGAAAGCAGGGAGAACATCAAAACAATAGCTAGGAGTTGTTAAACTGCCCAACCTGCCACTTCCAGAAAATCTGACTTTGCTCTAAAGTGACCAAAGGCTAAAGAGATACACATGGAGTGCTTTATATATCATGTGAAATCATTTTCACTTCTTTTTTGTGGGTAATGAAGAACTATCACAGCAGTGCAAATTAGAAATATCATCAGATTTTATTTAGTTAGATCTTTCTGGCTGCACAATGGGCACTGAAATAGAGGAACACATGACAGGAGGCAGATTAGGAGACTCTTCTAAGAGAGACTGTGAGAAAATATTTGCAAATCATGTATCTGATAAGGAACTTGTATCTAGACTATATTAAGAACACTTATAACTCAATAATAAAAAGACAACACAAACTTTAAAATGGCCCAATAGGGACATGCAAATACTCATCATTAGTCGTCTGGGAAATGCTAATCAAACACAATGAAATATAATTTCACATCCACTAGGGTGCTATAAGTAAAAAGACAGCTAACAACAAGTGTCAGTGAAAATATGGAGCAATTGGAACCCTGATTATTGCTGGCAGTAACGTAAAATGGTGCAGTTGCTTTGGAAAACAGTCTGGCAGTTCCTCAAAAACTCAAACATGGAATTACATCTGACCCAAAAACTCCACTTCTAAGTATATATGCAAGAGAAATGAAAACATACATCCACACAAAAACTTGTACATGAGTGTTCACATAACAACTATTCATAATAGCTAAAAGGTATAAACAACCTAAATGCCCACCAGCTGATGAATGGAAAAATATGGTACATCCATTCAATGGCCTATTATTTGGCCATAAAAAGGAATGAAGTGCTAATATATACTATGATATAATGAAACCATTTTTTAAAAATCATAGTAAGTGAAAGAAGCCAGTCACAAAAGATCACATTATATAATTCCATTTATTCAAAATGTCCAGAAGAGAGAAAGTTACAGAGACAGAAAGTAGATCAGTGGTTGCCTAGGGCCGGGGGTATTATTTAATAAACAGCTCAAGGATGATGAAAAATGTTCTAAAATTGGCTGTGGTGATGGTTGCACAACTTTGCAGATATGGTGCTGATGATCCTCAAACCACACTTTCAGCAATAAGGCTATAGCTATATATTTATGTATATAATTCACATATATGTATATTCTTGTGTGTGTGTGACAATTATATTAGCCCCTCTGCCTCCATTTTACTGACCAAAATATTAAGCAAAAAGAAAAAGCAAGATTTTTATTTATTTATTTATTTATTTGAGATAGAGTCTCACTATGTTCCCCAGGCTGGAGTGCAGTTGCATTGATTCTGGCTCACTGCAACCTCTGCCTCTCAGGCTCAAGCAATCCTCCCACCTCAGCCTCCCAAGTAGCTGGGACCATAGGTGGGCACCACCATGCCTGGCAAATTTTTTGTATTTTTGGTAGAGACGGGGTTTCATCATGTTGCTTAGGCTGGTCTCTAACTCCTGAGATAAGCGATTTGCATTCCTCAGCCTCCCAAACTGCTGGGATTACAGACATGAGCCACAGCACTCGGCAAAGAATTTTAATTTCTACTTTTTTTTTTTACCTTTTGGAGGGCCTAAATTCAAACACACACATATGACATGTATCCATTCATTTCAGGGGTTAAAACACAGTGGCCTATTATCTCTTACAACTTCATGTGAATCAATAATTATCTCAAGGCTGGACGCAGTGGGTCATGCCTGTAATTCCAGGACTTTGGGAGACCGAGGTGGGCGGATCACTTGAGGCCAGGAGTTCGAGACCAGCATGGCCACCAAGGCAAATTCCTGTCTCTACTAAAAATACAAAAATTAGCCAGGCTTGGTGGCACATGCCTGTAATTCCAGCTACTCTGGAGGCTGAGGCGGGAAGATTGTTTGAGCCCAGGAGACAGATTGCAGTGAGCCAAAATCCCACCACTGCAGTCCAGCCTGGGCAACAGAGTGAGACTCTGTCTCCAAAAAAACCAAAACAAACAAACAAACAAAAGCCCCACATATTTCAAAAAATTTTATTTTAAGAAAAACAAAAAAACCTACTTTCAATTAAAAAACACAGTGGTTATGTTAACGCATCACCACATTCCTAGAGAAGTATTAAGGCTATGTATGTAAGTATGTATACTCAGGTGCATTGATAATACGATTTATGTATACTTTCAGCAACAACACAAGGGGAGAGAAGATGATTTACTAGCTCTCCTCATAAAGCTACAAACAAAACCACAGGTATAACTCAGGTGGAAGTTTCCTAGTTTATGGCTAACTTTAGCTTATTAACACAACAAATATTTATTATCATTTTCACTGAAAAATTTGACATTTTTTGTTGACTCAGCTAATCCAAGAAGCTTAATATATAGTCCCTGCCCTCAAGAGACTTCCAATATAGTTGGAAGAGACCAGGCAAACACAAAGAAAACTAACAATGCAATATATACCACAAGGCAGCATATAATTAGTTTTCGAATGAGTGCTAACCTTAAGACCACTGGTTAAAATGTTTATATATCTATATAGATATATATAAATGGTAAATATGTCTTTCCATTTTCAAAAACTGTTTTTTTCCATTTTCAAAAACGTGTTTTCAAAAACTGTGAACCACCACTAGCAGACACCCTATAACAAGGCCCACTGTTCATTGTTAAATTACACATATAAAATGTTTCATTCAGAAAGCAAACCTGAAGTCCTTCAGCCTCCTCCACAATCACAATTCAAATTATATAGAACCTACGAAACTGGTTAGAAAGGAGGTAATCTCAGAAAAAAGGGTGGGGGTGACAGTAGAAACAACCAGGGATCCACAAGGTCATACCAAAGGGGTGGTCGGAAAGGAACCTGGGGAAGGGAGCGAATGGTGGAACACTTACTTACTTCTTGTTATCAGTGTAGAAGCGTGTTTGGAGCTGAGACATGGCGAGGAGTACACACGACTTGCCCACGGAAACGTACGGGTTAGCAGACTCACAACACGGAGCTCCTGCCTTTTAGGACTACAAAGAGGCAGCTCAAAATTAGACTGCACAGGTAAGCGAGGAGCTGCAGTCTAAGCCTGGACTCTGCTTTCTGTCCCCCGGTCTCCTCCGCAGAAAGCACGCGGTTGCCTCTCTACCGACTCCCAGACCACAAACATCGACTACCTACTCCTAGATTTAGGAGTCATCGATTAGAAAAGCAGAGTCTTAAAGGTAGCATGTCCCTTTAATCATTGTTAGAATTCTTCCCATACGTGTGGGCCCGTAATCGATTAGGAAAAAGATCCCACTAAAATCCGCTTTATTAATAAAATTTTTTTTCAAGAGGCTGTCCTGAGCCTGGATAGTTCAAACACAGCTCCTAGTTACTACAAGTCTCAGAAAGCATCGCTTCTCAAACGCTGTGACCACCGGGAATTGTAGTCTTTTTTTGCCACGCTGCCCTCAGAATATCTTATTTGCATTAAATCCTTCAGACTCCAGCCAGACATCAAATTTCCTGTCTTCAGCTTTGCTTGACTAACGCCTTGCCAGTTTTTTTTTCTCATACATATTCCCAACCAGACTCCCACTCGGCAGAGGTTTTTCCTAAGTCTCGCCTCTAACTGCGGGTTTTACAGAGGCGAGAGGCGGAAATACGAAAAAAAGAACGGATGAAAGAGGAAACGGTCGACGGTGGCCGATAGTGGTCCTACTCTCGTGGAACTGCGCTGCGCGCTCCCGGTGGGGCGCGCCTGCGCATTATGCTGGTCTCCATGGCGGGGCCTCGGAGCCAAGACGAGGTTGAGTAGACTCGTTTTGAATTTTCTCCCCTCTGCTCCGGCGGACTTCCCATGCCGCCTTGTGGGGCTGTCGGCGGCGGCAGGACTGGGGGAGTCAGAAGTCTGGCAGCGCTGTCTGCGCGGACCTACCGGACGCTACCTCCCAACCCCCCTTTCTTCCTCCTGCCTCCTCCTCCTCCCGTCACCTCCTGACCCACCGGAGCTCCGAGCAACTGCCGGCCCCCGCCCCCAGCCGCAGCCGGTCACTGGCGGCGCCCTCCGCGCCAAGCTTGGGGGCCTTTTCGGGGTCCTACATGGCAGGGCTTCCGACCCCCGGCCCGAGACGGGGCTCGCAGGCCCCAGAGGGGCAGGCTGGAGAAGGAGGAGGTTAGGTGTCTTGAGGAGGGTTGTTGAGCCCAAGGACGCGCCATCGCTGCGGAGAAGGAGCCGGACCCCTTGGGCGGAGCGCCCAATGTGTGGTCCCTCACGCCGTCCCTCACCTTGCTTTTTAGGGTTTTTTTTTCCGCTTTCTGAGCCCTTTTATACCTTACGTTTAGAAGGGGAAAATCATCCTCCCACACCTTCTCCCCGACTTTTTGCCCTTTTTGTCTTGAAGTTACCCAAAGGCCTGTATATTGTTCTCAATGTTCTCAAGAATTACTCTAATATAGTTGTTTTTCTGAGGGAGGATGGATGGAGATAACTATCCTGATCCCAATGTCAGTTTTTAAGGCATTCGCTTCAAGAGACAAGCAGTTTAGAATCAGGCAGAACTGGATTGCACAATTTATGGGCAGAGCGGTATGTGTGCAGGTGAAGACAACTAAAGCTTTCCTTTTTTACCTTGTTTAAAGATGTCCTACTGTAAGGTAGACGCCTAATATTTAAATGAACGCCTAATATTTAAATAGAGAATGAGATGAGGTTTAAACAATTGGAAGAAAAAAATAATTTTTATTAGAGAGCAATGACAATAAAAGTAGGACTCTTTTCAGTTTACTTACCTTGGTAGCTCGGAATCCGGGCCCTGGAACCAGAATTCCTGGGTTCAGATCCTGCCTTTGCTACTTGATTAACCTTCTTGTGCCACACTTTTATCAACTGTAAGAATTAACTGCGGCATCGGAAGCACTCAGTATATGTTAATTATGATCAAATAGTTACCAATTCCAGTTTAACTAGAAGCTTTGCCAGTGTGAACAGATAAGGGAGAATAGCCACATTGAGTGGAGGAATAAAATTAGAAAACCTCTGTTCTGAAGTCCCAGGAGATCACTTATTAGGCTTGGGCTTGCTAATGGAAGTGGTGGTCGTTTAACCATGTGGTTATTGTAGTGGTGAGGATTTACACATTAAATAAGTCATAGGCACCTGAAGCTTGAAACACTTTCTTAATGAAATCTTGCCATTGAATCTGTACTTGATAATATGTCATTGGTTAAAATATATTTATAAAATGTATAATTGATCAGCAGGTTAATACATTTTTATCATTAATTTGAAATTTATCAAAATGAGAATATACAGTACCTGACAGAGTCAATAGAGTTTGATCTTAATTTGAATTGAAAATTATGATCAGGAAAATAAATAACCTGAATATATGCTTAATAGTATAAGACTTTCAGTTTGCAAAACAGAAATCCTGACTTGACTAAAATACACTTTTCTTTTGACGGAGACCTTTAGTTAAGGAAAGATTAGTTTTAGCATTCAACATAACTAAATACCCAGCATTATGTTTTACGGTTTTTTTCAACAATGATTTATGTGTCATGTTTGGTGTTGCCTCCAAGCAGTACCTAGGATAGCTGATGCTTTTACTTTGAGTCTTTTTCTTTAGTTGGAACATTAATTGCAAGCTTTTGGTTGGTAATCATTTTTTATGGGATGTATTTACTATATGGTCCTCATGGAGACACATTGTTATCTGGAGAACCACAGTTTGGAAAATACGTTTCTCTTTATTATAAAGTTTCTTGTTTTATATATATAATGCCACAGTGTGATAGGATACAAAGTCTATGCATTAGGGCTTTGGAGTCCTAATTGTTTTTTGTGTTTTTCTTTTTTTCCAATTTGAGTATGAATCCGAACCTAATGCACTCCGTGATCTTAAGCAAGTTTCTTGACAGTTCCAGTTTTCTTATCTACAAACAGAGACAAAAAGATCTACCTCAGAGTCATTGTAAGGATTAAATAAATTTGTAAAGCTCTCAAAGAGCAGCCTAATCCCAGCATTTTGGGAGGCCGAGGTGGGCGGATCACCTGAGGTCAGGAGTTCGAGACCACCCTGGCCAACATGGTGAAACCCCGTCTCTGCTAAAAATACGAAAATTAGCCAGACATGGTGGCGGGTGCCTATAATCCGAGCTACTCAGGAGGCTGAGGCAGGAGAATTGCTTGAACCTGGGAGGTGGAGTTTGCAGTGAGCCAAGATCTCGCGACTTCACTCCAGCCTGGGTGAAAAGAGTGAAACTCCATCTCAAAAAAAAAAAAAAAAAAAATCAAAGAGCAAAGAGGTAAAAAGTTTGTTTGTGCAGAGTAAAAAATGGCTAGAAATGGATTACAGGGAAGCTTATAGGGAGAACAAACCACAAATAAAATTGACATTGTGAACACCAGCCTTAGATTTTTTTTCCCTGAAAATTAAAAAGTGCTTTTTTTATTTTTATTTTTTTTGAGTTGGAGGGTTTTTTTTTGTTGTTGTTGTTTGTTGTTGTTTTGTTTTTGGTTTTTCGTTTTTTTTCAGAGTCTCCCTCTGTCACCAGGCTGGAGTGCAGTGGCGCTATCTCAGCTCACTGCAACTTCTACCTCCCAGGTTGAAGCGATTCTCCTGCCTCAGCTTCCCGAGTAGCTAGGACTACAGGTGCCTGCCACCATCCCTGTCTAATTTTTTTGTATTTTAGTAGAGAGGGTTTCACCATGTTGGCCGGGATGGTCTCGATCCCCTGACCTTGTGATCTTCCCACCTCGGCCTTCCAAAGTGCTGGGATTACAGGCGTGAGCCACTGTACCGGCTGAGATGGAGTCTTGCTCTGTTGCCCAGGCTGGAATGCGGTGGCATGATCTCATCTTACTGCAACCTCTGCCTTCCAGGTTCAAGTGATCCGTGCTTCAGCCTCCCCAGTAGCTGCAATTACAGGCTCCTGCCACCACTCCCAGCTGATTTTTGTATTTTGTTTCGTTTTCTTTTTGAGATGGAGTCTGGCTGTGTCACCAGGCTGGAGTGCAGTGGTGCAATCTTGGCTCACTGCAACCTCCAACTCCCTGGTTCAAGTGATTCTCCTGCCTCAGCCTCCCGAGTAGCTGGGATTACAGGCACACGCCACCACGCCTAGCTAATTTTTGTATTTTTAGTAGACACACGGTTTTATCATGTTGGCCAGGATGGTCTTGATCTCCTGACCTTGTGATCTGTCTGCTTGGCCTCCCAAAGTGCTGGGATTCCAGGCATGAGCCACTGCACCTGGCCTGTTTTTTTTTTTTTTTTTTTTAAGTAGAGGCGGGGTTTCACTATGTTGGCCAGGCTGGCCTCCCAACTCCTGACCTCAAGATCCGCCCACTTTAGCCTCCCAAAGCGCTGGGATTACAGGCATGAGCCACTGCATCCAGCAGAAAATTTAAAAATTAATATAGGTTATTGTTTATATATATTTGCATACATTTAAAAGTTCGATGTTTAACATAACTTTAAAAACTGATTCTTAAAAAATAAATTATCCTATTAAAATATTTGTGAATTAGTCTTGATTTCATTTTTGACACCACTGATTCATACTAATTTTGTACATATTATAAAAGGAATGTTATGTCATTTATCTACCTCTAAAAGATGTGGTAAATTTTATTTTCTAAAGTACTTTTGAGCAATATTTTATTCATTTATTTATTTTTGAGACAGTCTCGCTCTGTCACCAGGCTGTAGTGCCATGGCGCAGTCTTGGCTCCCTGCAACCTGTGCCTCCCAGGTTCAAGCGATTCTCCTACCTCAACCTCCTGAGTAGCTAGGACTACAGGTGCGCACCACCACACCTAGCTAATTTTTTTGTATTTTTAGTAGAGATGGGGTTTCACCATGTTGGCCAGGATGGTCTCAATCTCTTAACTTCGTGATCTGCCCACCTTGGCCTCCCAAAGTGCTGAGATTACAGGTGTGAGCCACCAGCATCCCGCTGAGCAATATTTTTTAATGTAGTTAATAAGATCTGGCGCTGATAATGAATAGATTTAAAGATCTTTTACATCTTAGGACATTAACCAAGGTATCTGGAATTTAAAGAAACTCAACTTCAAGCTACTTTCTCTTTAATTATCCTATTTGGGGATTTATTCTCAGATTATTGGTTGTAACTAATATTTTAATACACAGAAGTCTGTGAAGGATACTCAACAACATGATTGGATGTTAAGACCATTTTTTTTTAATATTACACATAAGAAATTACCTCCAAAATTTTGAACTGATAGAATTGCTGTTGAATAAGATCATAACAGCAATGGCCCAAGTATTGTCCTTGAAAGAGACATGGCAACAACCTGAATCGTCTCTACCCCTTGGCCATACATTCACTGTATAAAAACAATAAAAAGCCCTTTCTTCCCAAAATAAATATGCCGAGCTACTAATTTTACAGATGCTTTCCAATCTTTTGATATAAGATAAAATCCACTTTTTAAATGTGATAACAAAACATTCTAGAAAGCAATTTGCTGGCAAAAGGTAATGCTTTAGTGTGTTTTCTGAAATCCAATCATTAACTGTTTAGGCTCCATATTTAATATTTTCTTTTTTCTTTCTGCTCTCTTTATCTAATTGTAATGCGCTTGCTTAAGAAATAAGCCTGTCAATTCTAGGGTTTGGGAGGTAGGGCATGGGGAGAAGAGCTTTTATTTTCAAGCTTCTTGTGGCTCCATAAGATGCCCTAATAGTAAGTATTTTCATTGATGAAAAATGTAATTTGCTAGAGATCTTTGTTTTAGTGATAGTTATAAAATGTGAGAATTTAAATATTCCAAATACCTGATTTTAGACAAGGAAACAGGCACAGAGAGATTGTCACTTGTCCCAAGATACATGCAGTTACCTGTAAAGTCAGTCCTTGTCTTTAGTTCTCTTAAATGAGTCAATTGATGGTTTTACCACACCAGGCTGATAATGGTTATTTTAAAATAAAACTTGCATAACAAAATGTAATAATTATCTTTATGTGTAGGAAAATAAAATATACATTAAATACCTTCTCATTACAGAGAAAATGCTGCTGTGAAGACCCAATTAAAGCTTTCACATAAATGAAGCTACAGCTATCATGATTTAGTGCCCCCAAAAGGAAGAACTTCAGTGGACAAGAAAGGACATTTCTGGGGGTAGTAGAATGCTTGAGGCCTGGAATTTAAACCTGAGCCACTATCTGAAGGTAATTTTTTTTAACTAATTGAAAGTAACTTTATTGTAAAAAGTTAACTATTGTCTATTACATCTTTAAAAAGTCAAATTACCCTTTGTATATAGGTGCTTTGTTCTATTTATGTTCATCAGTTGGAAAAACCATTTTATACTTAGTTATTTAATATTAATAACTGTTCTTCTTTTTTTGTTTTTTTTTTTGAGACGGAGTCTCGCTCTGTCACCCAGGCTGGAGTGCAGTGGCGCGATCTCAGCTCACTGCAAGCTCCACCTCCCGGGTTCACGCCATTCTCCTGCCTCAGCCTCTCTGAGTAGCTGGGACTACAGGCGCCCGCCACCATGCCCGGCTAATTTTTTGTATTTTTAGTAGAGACGGGGTTTCACCGTGGTCTCGATCTCCTGACCTCGTGATCCGCCCGCCTCAGCCTCCCAAAATGCTGGGATTACAAGCGTGAGCCACCGCGCCCGGCCTAATAACTGCATTCTTATAAACTTTACTTTGACAGGGCCAGGCGCGGTGGGAGGCCGAGGCGGGCGGATCACGAAGTCAGGAGATCAAGACCATCCTGGCTAACATGGTGAAACCCCGTCTCTACTAAAATACAAAAAAAAATTAGCCGGGCATGGTGGCGGGCACCTGTAGTCCCAGCTACTCTGGAGGCTGAGGCAGAAGAATGGCATGAACCCAGGAAGTGGAGCTTGCAGTGAGCCGAGATCACACCACTGCACTCCAGCCTGGGTGATAGAGCAAGACTCCGTCTCAAAACAAAACAAAACAAAAACAAACAAAAAAACTTTACTTTGACGGAGTTAATTGTCAGTTAGGGATAAAAATTTATAGCATGTACTGACATTCAGGATAGTTGGGAAAATCAGCTATTTTAAGTCACTCTGCAGTTGTCAGGATTAAAGAAGATAAAGCAAATTGATGGAAGAAAGGAGGAAGGAAGAGGTAATACTTTTCACTGCATCCAAATTTTTTTTTAAAGTGTGTCTGTAACTTAAAAATGTACTTTTAATCTTCATTTCAACAATGGGTTAGGTCAATCGTCATATTAAAACCCACTTTTCCATATAGAAACTACTTTAATATTTTCTCAGTGTAACCACAAAAAGTCTTTAACCCATAGATTTTCATTTCCAGAAGGCAGTGGAAAATATAGTTATTTTTATTCCATTGGCAAAATCCCAATATGGGCAAAATTCTGCATAGGTGGTTTGTGGTTGGCAGTCTTCCTCTGTCAACATACTCCCCACCCCTTAACTAGTGTACTTACCTAAGGCAGTCATACTTCCCTCAGTCTTCACTGCAGCATTCTGTGCAGGCCTGCTGAATCCCTCTAAGTTCTTTGAGGCTCACCTGTACTTGTTTTCTCACCTCCAAGTAAAACTTTTCACTCCCTCAGGGTAGCTCTTTTTAACTCGTTTTAAAGGAAGAAACCTATCCTTACATAAATTTATACCAATTTGTTAATGGCTGATGTTCTCTCCAAAGTTTTTTTCTTTTTAAGAAAAAGGGCTTATTAATGTCAATGAAAATTTTACTGATGAAATTTCAGAGTGAGTGAGGAAAAGTAAATAAAGTAAAAAAAAAAAAATTAGACTAGTAAAGGTAACTTGCAGTGGGATCAGAGTACCTGTCAGGAAACTGGGAATATTTGGAATTCTTACCCCTAAGCTATTGACACTTTTTACAACTTCTTCCTAAACTCCACTTCTCAATCTGTTCTACCTAATGTTTTTTCAGTGGCTACAATGCCTGCATAGTTAGAGCTCTAGCTTTTGGGTGGTGTCGGAGATAGAGTTTTTTGTATGTTAGGGTACTGCTTCTAATTAAATTTCAACCAGCAAAAGTTGAAAACAAAAAGGAAGAAATAATTTCTTTTAACATCTTTAATTTGTTAACCTATCCAGAAAAAGATTTAAATCTATGGATTTTTTGACTAATGAAGGCAGAAGAGAGCCTTGTTTATTGCCTTGAAAAAGTTCCTATTGTAATAATAGAGTACGGGCTTTGAAATAAACACGTGTAGGTTTGAGTTCTTGCTCAACCAGTCAGCGTATTTGTAATCTTGGGAAAGTTACTTATCCGCCTATCCTATATGTAAATTGGAACAGGTAACTGAATCACAGTGTTGTTGAAAGGGTTAAATGATATAGGTAAAACACTTTTAGCATAGTACCTTACTATGGTAAATGCTCAATAAATGATAACCTTATGATTTTGAGCAATGAACCTCATCATCTTTTTCTATAAAATGATGATAATAATAGGTCCTATATCACAGAATAGTAGAGTGATTGTTGATAATTCTAGCTAATAATTATTTAGGATAGTTGAGATTCAATACATTTTATTTTATAAATATGACAATTAAATTCATAATCTTTTTTTTTTTTTTTTTGAGACGGGGTCTTGCTCTGTCGCCCAGGCTGGAGTGCAGTGGCTCACTCGCAGCTCACTGCAAGCTCCACCTCCTGGGTTCATGCTATTCTCCGGCCTCAGCCTCCTGAGTAGCTGGGACTACAGGCGCCTGCCACCACGCCCGGCTAATTTTTTTTTGTATTTTTAGTAGAGACTGGGTTTCACCGTGTTAGCCATGATGGTCTTGATCTCCTGACCTTGTGATCTGCCCACCTTGGCCTCCCAAAGTGCTGGGATTACAGGCGTAAGCCACCGTGCCCGGCCTAAATTCATAATCTTAATTGATCTATCATAATAGTGCTTATATTTTAAAAGTCAAAGAGCTCTCAGAAATATTAAGAAATTTTTTTAATCTCAATGTCATCATGTTTAGACAGTGAATATTCAGATTACTTTAAAAATTAAGCCAGGTGCAGTGGCTCATGCCTGTAATCCCAGCACTTTGGGAGGCTAAGGTGAGCAGATCACTTGAGGCTAGGAATTCAAGACCAGCCTGGCCAACATGGCGAAACCCCTTCTCTACTAAAAATTAAAAAATTAGCTGGGCATGGTGGTGCATGCCTGTAATCCCACCTACTCAGATGGCTGAGGCACGAGAATCACTTGAACCTGGGAGGCGCAAGTTGAAGCGAGCCAAGATCGTGCCACTGTACTCCAGCCTGGGCAGCAGAGCGAAACTCTGTCTCAAAAAAAAAAAAAGGCCGAGTGTGGTGGCTCACACCCGTAATCTCAGCACTATGGGAGGTCAAGGCAGGCGGATCACCTGAGGTTGGGAGTTCAGGACCATCCTGACCAACATGGAGAAGCTCTGTCTCTACTAAAAATACAAAATTAACTGGGCGTGGTGGCACCTGCCTGTAATCCCAGCTACTCAGGAGGCTGAGGCAGGAGAATTCATTGAACCTGGGAGGTGGAGGGTGCAGTGAGCCAAGATCACACCATTGCACTCCAGCCTGGGCAACAAGAGTGAAACTCCGTCTCAAAAAAAAAAGGGAAAGAAAGAAAAAGAAAATTAAACTGTATTTAAATCGTGTTCTTGACAATTTACTTTAGAATAGTAAATTGTATTCCTAATAGGAAAAAAGCAAGAAAAAGATAAATTTTTAAAAAGTTATATTCCTAATAGATTTTTAATAAGCCCCTCAATAGGACCTTATTTGCAGTTGAATCTAACTTTGTAAAAAGTTTCCTGTTTTAATAGATTTCTTTTGTATTTCTGTATAGTGCACATTGGAAGTCAGTCAATAAATAATAGTTAAATGAATTTTATTTTATTTTATTTTATTTTTTGAGACGGAGTCTCACTCTGTCACCCAAGCTGGAGTGCAGTGGCGCAATCTGAGCTCACTGCAAGCTCCGCCTCCCAGGTTCACGCCATTCTCCTGCCTCAGCCTCTCCGAGTAGCTGGGACTACAGGCGCCCGCCACTACGCCCGGCTAATTTTGTTTTGTATTTTTAGCAGAGACGGGGTTTCACCGTGGTCTCGATCTCCTGACCTCGTGATCCGCCCACCTCGGCCTCCCAAAGTGCTGGGATTACAAGCGTGAGCCACCGCGCCCAGCCTAAATGAATTTTAAAAATCAGGATAATCAACTCTTAGAAACATAAAATCTTAGTATTATTATTATATTTTTTGAGACGGAGTCTCACTCTGTCGCCCAGGCTGGAGTTCAGTGGCGCAATCTCGGTTCACTGCGACCTCCACCTCCTGGGTTCAAGCAATTCTCCCGCCTCAGCCTCCCAGGTAGCTGGGACTGCAAGTGCGTGCCACCATGCCTGGCTCATTTTTTGTATTTTTGGTAGAGACAGGGTTTCACCATGTTAGCCAGGATGGTCTCGACCTCCTGACCTTGTGATCTCCCTGCCTTGGCCTGCCAAAGTGCTGGCTGAGATTACAGGGGTGAGCCACTGCACCTGGCCCAAAGTTCTTTAATTCCAGAAAATTTTAGATCTATGTAAACACCTCAGTAAATTGAAGAAATTTCTATTACCTTGCCATCAGACAGCTTTGTATTAAATTAAATCTCTGTATTCAGGTCAGTTTCTTTTGCATTTTCCATAATTGTGTTAGTTAGTTAATTAGCAAACGTGAGTTCACTTAAAATGTTCAGTTCCTCTGTGATATCATGAAATAAACCTGATATTAAAAATTCAGATATAGTTATAAAACACACAGAATATAAATTTTATACATAGAGATTTTAAGCGTCTTGATCATCCTTGTATCTCCAGCACATAGAACAGTCACTTGGATGTGTAGTAATAATTCATTTTGTGAATGAATATCTGCTTATAAATACATATGCTTAGAAAAAATCTGGAAGAATATGCAAAAATGTCAATAGTGATTTCTGTAAAATTATAAGTAGCTTTAACTTTCGGATGTTGCTACATTAACATATATTTGTTTTAATGACATAAACAATAAAACTTAAAAATTTATTGAAAAATTTTTTTTTCCTGAGATGGGGTCTCACTCTGTCACCCAGGCTGGAGTGCAGTGGCATGTTTATGACTCACTGTAGCCTCAAACTCCTGAGCTCAACCAATCCTACCTCAGCTTCCCAAGGAGCTATAGGGACTGTAGGTACTCACCAACATGCCTGGCTGATTTTTTTTTTTTTTTTTTTTCAGTAGAGACAGAATCTCATTATATTGCCCAGGCTGATCTTGAACTCTGGCTTCAAGCCATTCTTCCACCTTGGCTTCCCAAAGTGCTAGGGTTATAGGGATTAGCCACCACACCGAGCCCTTAAAAAGAAATTTTTAATCTTTTGAGACAGGGTCTTGCCCTGTCATGATCATGGTTCACTGCAGCCTCAACCTCCTGGGCTCAGGCAGTCCCTCCACCTCAGCTTTCTAAGTAGCTGGGACCACAGACACATGCCACCACACCCAGCTAATTAAAAAAAATTTTTTTGTAGAGATGGGGGTCTCACTATGTCACCCAGGTTGGTCTTGAACTCCTAGATTCAAGTGACCTGCCTGCCCCAGCCTCCCAAAGTGATGGGATTACAGGCGTGAGCTACCAGCCTGGCCTGGAACAAGAAAAGGATACCCACTCTCACCACTCATCTTTAACATAGTACTGGAAGTCCTACTAGCCAGAGCAGTCAGACGAGAGAAAGAAATAAAGAGCATCTAGGCCAGTTGCTATGGCTCACGCCTATAATCCCAGCACTTTGGGAAGCCAAGGTGGGTGGATCACCTTAGGTCCAGAGTTTGAGACAAGCCTGGTCAACATGTGGAAACCTCTTCTAAAAATACGAAAAAATTAGCTGGGTGTGGTGGCGGGCTCCTGTAATCCTAGCTACTTGGGAGGCTGAGGCATGAGAATCACTTGAACCCTGTAGGCGAAGGTTGCAGTGAGCTGAGATTAAGATCTCACCAATGCACTCCAGCCTGGGTGACAGAGTGAGACTCTGTCTCAAAAAAGAAAAAAGAAATAAAAGAGCATCCCAGTTGGTAAAGAGGAAGTCAAACTGTCACTGTTTGCAGATGATATGATTGTTTACCTAGAAAACTCTAAAGACTCCTCCAGAAAGCTCCTAGAACTGATTAAAGAATTCAGCAAAGAAGGCCAGGTGAGGTGGCTCACGCCTGTAATCCCAGCACTTTGGGAGGCTGAGGTGGGCGGATCACCTGAGGTCAGGAGTTTGAGACCAGCCTGACCAACATGGTGAAACCCCATCTCTACTAAAAATACAAAATTAGCCAGGTGTGGTGGTGCATGTCTGTAATCCCAGCTACTTGGGAGGCTGAGGCAGGAGAATCGCTTGAACCTGGGAGGCAGAGGTTGCCGTGAGCCGAGATCACGGCCATTGCACTCCAGCCTGGGCAAAAGAGTGAAACTCCATCTCAAAAAAACAAAAAATAAAGAATTCAGCAAAGTTTCCGGATGCAAAATTAATGTACACAATTAGTTTTGTGCAGTAGCTCTCCTGTACACCAACAGCAGCCAAGCTGAGAATGAAATCAGGAGCTCAACCCCTGTTACAATAGCTGCAAAAAAAGTAAAATACTTAGGAATATACCTAACCAAGGAGGTGAAACACCTCTGCACGGAAAACTACAAAACACTGCTGAAACATAGACAACATATACAAATGGAAACATATCCCATGTTCATGGATGGGTAGAATCAGTATTGTGAAAATGACCATACTGCCAAAAGCCATCTAGAAATTCAGTGCAATTCCCATCAAAATACCACCATCATTCTTCACAGAATTAGAAAAAACAATCCTAAAATTCATATGGAACTAAAAAAGAGCCCACATAGCCAAAGCAAGACAAAGCAAAAAGAACAAATCTGGAGGCATTACATTACCTGATTTCGAACTATACTATAAGGCTGTACTCACCAAAACAGCATGGTACTGATGTAAAAATAGGTACATAGACCAATGGAACAGAATAGAGAACCCAGAAATAAACCCACATACATACAGCCAACTGATTTTTGACAAAGCAAACAAAACCTTCAAGTGGTGAAATGACACCCTATTCAACAGATAGTGCTGGGATAATTGGCTAGCTACATGTAGGAGAATGAAACTGGATCCTCATCTCTCACCTTATACAAAAATCAACTCAAGATGGATTAAAGACTTTAATGTGATGTTAATTTTTGTTTCCGTAATGACTAATGCTGATCAGCATCTTTTTGTGTGCTTACTTGCTAGCTATATATCTTCTTTAGTGAAGTTGTATCTTCAAACATCTTGCCAATTTTTTAGTTGAGTTGTCTTACGGAGTTGTAAAAGTTCTTTAGAGTTTGAATATAAGGTCTTTGTCAGGTACATGTTTTGCAAATATTTTTTCCCATCTGTAATGAGAACACATTTTAAATTTTGACAAAGTCCAATTTGTAGATTTTTTTCTTTTATATTTTGTGCTGTTTGTTTCATGTTTAATATATCTTTGCCAAGTCCAAGGGTACAAAGATTTTCTCCTGTGTTTTCTTCTAGAAGTTTTATCATTTGATAGTCTGTGATCCATTTCAAGTTGATTTGCTATCTGGTGTGAGGTAAGGGTCAAGGTTTATTGTTTTACATATGGCTATTTAGTTGTTTTAGCACCATTAGTTAAAAAGTGTCCTTTTTCTCTTGATATATTGATATATTTGTCAAAAAGCAATTGACTACCACCTAGAAATAGCTTCTCAGCTCCATCTCAAATCTGTCCAGTTCAGCCTGCTTGCCTGTACTCCATCCTCCACCATACAAGGTATCCTCCCACCTCTGGTCCGTAGGCCCTTGGCAGCTGCTTATACAAAAGCGGGCCAGATGTCTGCATCAACTCCTAGAGCTTCTCCTGGATGGGCAACAGCAGCAGCTTCCAGGGTGGCCTGGACACTGGCATGGGTCTAGGGGGAGGCTATGCCAGGTCTGCTGGTATGGAGGAGCATCATGGCTGCCATAGTGACCTAGAGCCTCCCAAGTCCCCTTAAGCTGGATGTACACACCAACATCCAGGCTATATGCACCCAGGAGAAATTGCAGATCAAGATCCTCAACAAGTTTGCCCCCTTCATTGAAAAGGTGCCCTTCCTGGAGCAGTAGAACAAGATACTGGAGACCAAGTGGATCCTTTTGCAGCAACAAAAGGTAGCTTGGAGCGACATGGACAGCATGTTTGAGAGCTACATCAACAACCTAAAGCAGCAACTGGACACACTGAGCCAGGAGCAGCTGAAGCTCAAGGCAGAACTTGGCAACATGGAGGGACCGGTGGAGGACTATCAAGAGTGTGAAGTTTAAATAACCAAGCCTGCAGAGATAGAGAATGAATTTGTCCTCATCAAGAAGGATATGAATGTAGCTTACATGAACAAGGTAAAGCTGGAATCTCACCTGGAAGAGCTGACTGACAAGATCAGCTTCCTCATTCAGCTGTATGAAGAGGAGATCTGTGAGCTGTAGTCCCAGTTCTTGGACACATCCCTGGTCCTGTCCATGGACAACAGCCACTCCCTCGATTTGAATGGCATCCTTGCCGAGGTCCGTGCCCAGTATGAGGAGATCACCAGCTGCAGCTGAGCTGAAACTGAAAGCATGTACGAGGAGTATTAGGAATATGATCAAGTGTGAGGAGCTGCAGACGCTGCCTGGGAAGCCAAGGATGACCTGCGTCACATGAAGACAGATCTCTAAGATGAACCAGAACATCAGCTTGCTTCAGGCTGAGAATGAGGGCCTCAAAGGCCAGAGGGCTTCCTTGGAGGCTGCCATCCCAGATGATGAGTAGCAGGGGGAGCTGGCCATTAAGGATGCCAGTGACAAGCTGGAAACCACCCTGCAGAGAGCCAAGCAAGACATGGTCTGTCAGCTGCTTGAGTAACAGGAGCTGGTGAATGTTAAACTGGCCATGGACATCAAGATCTCCACTTACAAGAAGCTGCTGAAAGGCAAGGAGAGCCAGGTGGAGTCTGGGATGCAGAACATGAGTATCTGTACAAAAACCACCAGTGGCTACTCAAGGGGCTGAGCTCGGCCTGCGGGGGCCTCACAAGCTTTGGCCACAAGTATGACCTAGGGCCTCTTCCAATCCAGCTTGGGCTCTGGCAGGGGCTCCACCTCCTTCAGCTGCACCAGCTCCTTCAGGGCCGTGGTTGTGAAGAGGATCGAGATCCACAATGGGAAGCTAGTATCTGAGTCCTTTGATGTCCTGCAGTGAATGCCACTGCAACTCCTCCCAGCCTACCTACCTCCTCTGGCCGACCAGAGCCTGTGGGGGAGGCAACCGTGCAGGGAAGCATAGGGAACAGGAGACCCACCTGAGGCCCAATTGTGGACCTCAGCCCACCGTTAAGGGAACCTAGAGTGGTTCCTAGACGACCCCCGCTTTTTCATGCTCGCAACTGAAAACCAGTTTATACCTTTCAGAGCCTTCTGGTTAAAACAAAATTTTAAAAACAGACAAAACCTAGTTCAATTGTTTTTTCAAAATAAAGCCTCAGCTAGCTCAGCCAAAGAAGAAAGCAGTTGGCCAGATAATGTGTGGGTCAATTTCTGGATTGTCTATTCTGTCCATTGATCTATTTGTCTATTTTTACACCAATACCATAATATCTTGATTGTTATATCTTTGTATTAAGTCTAAAAATCAGTAGTAGTGTAAGAACTCCAACCTTGTCTTCTTTTCCAAAGTTGTTTTGGCTGTTTAACCTTTGCACTTCCATATGAATTTTAGAATCAGATTCTCAATTTTAAAAAACCTACTGGTATTTTGGTTGGGATAATATACAATACATAGATCAAGTTGGAAGATATAATATCTTATTGAGTCTTCCATTTTATAGATACAGTATATGTCGTCACTCATTCAGATATTCTTTAATTTCTCCTACCTAGGTTTTGTAGTTTACAATACATGTATTTTGCATATCTCTTGTCAAGTTTATTCCTAAATTTTTATTTTTTTGAGACAGAGTCTTGCTCTGTTGCCCAGGTTGGAGGGCAGTGGTGCAATCATAGCTCACTGCAGCTCAGGCTCAGATGATCCTCCTACCTTAGCCTCTTGAGTAGCTGGGACTACAGGTATGCACCACCATGCCCAGCTAATTTTTATATTTTTTTGTAGCGATAAGGTTTCATCATGTTGTCCGTGGCTGGTCTCGAACTCCTGAGCTCAAGCATTGTGCCCATCTCGGCTTTCCAAAATGCTGGGATTACAGGCATGAGCCACAGTGCCTGGCTTATTTGTGCTTTTTTTTTCTTTCTTTCTCTATAGAAAACCAGTTTGTGGCCCTCAGAAATGATGCCGCATATCTACAACTATTTGATCTTTGACAAACCTGACAAAAACAAGAAATGGGGAAAGGATTCCCTATTTAATAAATGGTGCTGGGAAAACTGGCTAGCCATATGTAGAAAGCTGAAACTGGATCCCTTCCTTACACCTTATACAAAAATTAATTCAAGATGGATTAAAGACTTACATGTTAGACCTAAAACCATTAAAATCCTACAAGAAAACCTAGGCAATACCATTCAGGCCATAGGCGTGGGCAAGGACTTCATGTCTAAAACACCAAAAGCAATGGCAACAAAAGCCAAAATTGACAAATGGGATCTCATTAAACTAAAGAGCTTCTGCACAGCAAAAGAAACTACCATCAGAGTGAACAGGCAACCTACAGAATGGGAGAAAATTTTTGCAACCTACTCATCTGACAAAGGGCTAATATCCAGAATCTACAATGAACTCAAACAAATTTACAAGAAAAAAACAAACAACCCCATCAAAAAGTGGGCAAAGGACATGAACAGACACTTCTCAAAAGAAGACATTTATGCAGCCAGAAAACACATGAAGAAATGCTCATCATCACTGGCCATCAGAGAAATGCAAATCAAAACCACAGTGAGATACCATCTCACACCAGTTAGAATGGCCATCATTAAAAAATCAGGAAACAACAGGTGCTGGAGAGGATGTGGAGAAATAGGAACACTTTTACACTGTTGGTGGGACTGTAAACTAGTTCAACCATTGTGGAAGTCAGTGTGGCGATTCCTCAGGGATCTAGAACTAGAAATACCATTTGACCCAGCCATCCCATTACTGGGTATATACCCAAAGGAGTATAAATCATGCTGCTATAAAGACACATGCACACATATGTTTATTGCGGCACTATTCACAATAGCAAAGACTTGGAACCAACCCAAATGTCCAACAACAATAGACTGGATTAAGAAAATGTGGCACATATACACCATGGAATACTATGCAGCCATAAAAAATGATGAGTTCGTCTCCTTTGTAGGGACATGGATGAAACTGGAAAACATCATTCTCAGTAAACTATCGCAAGGACAAAAAACCAAACACCGCATGTTCTCACTCATAGGTGGGAATTGAACAATGAGAACTCATGGACACAGGAAGGGGAATATCACATTCCGGGTACTGTTGTGGGGTGGGGGGCGGGGGGGGGGGCGGGGACAGCATTAGGAGATATACCTAATGCTAAATGACGAGCTAATGGGTGCAGGAAATCAACATGGCACATGGATACATATGTAACAAACCTGCACATTGTGCACATGTACCCTAAAACCTAAAGTATAATAAAATAAAATAAAATAAAATAAAATAAAAAAAAGAAAACCAGTTTGTGGCATTGTTGATGTCTGCATTGTGTCTTTTTATTCTGTTTCATTGAATTACATCCTTTAATATGGCCTTCATTTTTATGTGCTCACATTTCTTAGTTTCTGGCTTTTCAAAATGGACACATACTTCATTAATTCAGTCTTTTTTTTTTTCCCATAAAAGCATGTTTTTAAAAATATTTTTAATTGACAAAAATTGTGTATATTGATGATATACAACATGGTGTATGTATATATCCTGGATGGGTTAGAGCAGGCTAATTAACATATGTATTACTTGTATACTTTTTTTATGGTGAGAATATTTAAAATCTATTCTTGCAGCAGTTTTCAAGTGTGTAATATATTGTGGGGTTTTTGGCTTTTTTTCTTTCATTATTTTCAATTGACACATAATTGTATAAGTTAATGGGGTATAGTGTGATATTTTGATACATGTATAAAACGTGTAATGATCAAATCAGGATAGTTAGCATATTCATCATCTCAAACATTTTTCATTTCTTTGTATTGGGACCATTCAAAATCTGCTCTTCTAGCTATTTGAAAATATACGATATATTGTTAATTATAGTCACCCTATAGTGCCATAGAACACTAGAACTTATTCCTCCTATCTAGCTGTCTTTTTTTTTTTTGAGACAGAGTCTCACTCTTGTCCCCTAGACTGGAGTGCAGCGGCGTGATCACAACTCCCTGCAGCCTTGATCTCCCAGGTTCAAGCAGTCCTCACCTAAGCCTCCTGAGTAGCTAGGACTATGGGTGTACACCACCATGCCCAGTTAATTTTTTAATTACTATATTTGGTAGAGATGGAGTCTCACTATGTTGTCCAGGTTGCCTGGGGTCAAGCAATCCTCCAACCTTGACCTCCCAAAATGCTGGGATTACAGGCATGAGCAACCACACTCTGTCCTGGCTGTACTTTTGTAACCATCAACCGTTTGGCTGTTCCCTTCCCTCCCCTACCCTTCCCCACCTCTAGTAACCATTATTCTACTCCCTACTTCTATGAAATCAACCTTTTAACTTTACACATGAGTGAGAACATGCAGTCTTTCTGTGCCTGGCTTATTTCTCGAACATAATGTCCTCGAAGCCCATCTTATGTTGCTGTGAATGACAGAATTTCATTCTTTTTTATGGCTAAATAGTATTCTATTGTGTATATATACCACATTTTCTTTACCAGTTTATCTGTTTATGGACACTTAGGTTGATTCCATATCTTGACCATTGTGGAATAATGATGTAATAAACATGGGAGTGCAGCTTTCTCCTTGACTTACTGATTTCCTTTCCTTTGGATATTTACCCATTAGTGGAATTGCTGGATCATATGGTAGTCTATTTTTAGTTTTTTGAGTAATATCTATACTGTTTTTCATAATGGCTGTACTAATTTACACCAACAATGTATGAGTTCCCTTTTCTCCAAATCCTTGCCAGCATTTGTTATTTTTTGTCTTTTTGATAATAGCCATTCTAACTGAGGTGAGATGATAGCTCATTGTGATTTTGATTTGTATTTACCCGATTCTTAGAAATTTTTTTTTTTAAGATATATACCCGTTGACCATTCGTATGTCTTATTCGTGAGACAGGGTCTCATTCTATCATCCAGGCTGGAGTGCAGTGGCTCAGTCTCAGCTCACTGCAGCCTCAGTCTCCTGGGCTTAGGTGTGAGCAGCTAGGACCACAGGTCCGTGCCACCATCCCTGGCTAATTTTTTGTGTTTTTGTAGAGACAGGGTTTCACCGTGTTGTCTAGGCTGGTCTCAAACTCCTGACCTCAGGCAGTCCTCCAGCCTGAGCCTCCCAAAATGTGGGAATTACAGGTGTGAGCCACCACGCCTGGCCTGTATATCTTCTTTTGAGAGATGTCTCTGTTCAGCTCATTTGTCCATTTCTAAATGAAATTATTTATTTATTAATCCCTTGTTGAATAGTTTGCAAATATTTTCTTCCACTCTGCAGGTTGTCTCTTCACTCTGTTGCTTGTTTAGTTTGCTGTACAAAAGCTTTTTAGTTTGATACAAATCCATTTGTCTATTTTTGCTTTTGAGGTCTTAGCCATAAAATCTTTGCCTAGACCAATGTCCTGAAGCGCTACCCCTGTGTTTTCTTCTGGTAGTTTTATAGTTCCAGGTCTCACATTTAAGTCTTTAATCCATTTTTAGTTGGTTTTTATATATGGTGAGAGCTAGGGGTCCACTTTCATTTTACTGCATACAGATATCCAGTTTTCCCAGGACCTTTTATCAAAGGGACTATCCCTTCCCCAGTGAATATTCTTGGTGCCTGTGTTGAAAATCAGTTGGCTGTAAGTGCGCAGATTTTGTTTGTTTGTTTGTTTTCTATTCTCTTCCATTGGTGTGTCTGTTTTTATGCCAGTACTGTGATGTTTTGGTTATATAGCTTTGTAATATATTTTGAAGCCGGATAGTGTGATGCGTCTATCTTTGTTCTTTTTGCTTAGGATTGCTTTGGCTAGTCAAAGTCTTTTGTGGTTCCATACAAATTTTAAGGTTTTTGTTGTTTCTATTTATGTGAAGACTATCATTGGGATTTCGGTTTTTTTGTTGTTGTTGTTGTTTTGTTTTTTAAGAGATAGGGTCTTGCTACATTACCCAGACTGGCCTTGGAATCCTGGGCTCCAGCAATCCTCCTGCCTCAGCCTTCTGAGTAGCTGGGACCATAGATGTGTGCCATTTACCCAGCTCATTGGTATTTTTATATGGATTGCAGTGAATCTGTTGATCGCCTTTGGTAGTATGGTCATTTTCACAATATTAATTATTCCAATCCATAAATGCGATGTCTTTCCATTTTTTGTGTGTGTTCTCCAATTTATTTCATTCAGTGTGTGCGGGGGGGTTTTGTTTTGTTTTGTTTTGTTTTGAGACAGGGCCTCAATCTGTCGCCCAGGCTGGAGTGCAGTGGCTCGATCTCGGCTCACTCCAACCTCTGCCTCCTGGGCTCAAGCGATTCTCGTGACTTAGCCTCCTGAATAGCCGGAATTATAGTTGTGCATGACCGTGTCTGCCTAATTTTTGTATTTTTAGTAGACACAGGGTTTCACCATGTTGGCCAGGCCTGTCTCAACTCCTGACCCCAAGTCATCCGCCTGCCTCGGCGTTCCAAAGTGCTGGGATTACAGGCCTGAGCCACCACACCTGGCCTCGTTCAGTGTTTTACAGTATTTAATGGTATCCCATATTTCTTATAGACTTTCTTTGTTCATTTTCATCGTTATTTCCTTCTTTTCTCTCTCTGGGTAATTTCAAATGACCTGTGTCCAAGTTCAGAAATTCTCTCTGCTTGATCAAGTCTGCGATTGAAGCTCTCTATTGTATTTATTTCATTCATTGAATTCTTCAGCAGCAGGATTTTTGTTTTGTTCTTTTTATTATTTATATCTCTTTGTTGAATTTCTTGTTCATATTGTGAATTGTTTTCCTGATTTCATTGAATTATCTATTTGTATTTTCTTGTTTCTGGTTAAGATCATTGTTTTGAAAAATTTTTGGCAACTCGTTGCCTTTTTATCAGTAGAACCTGTTACTAGAGAGTTACAACTATCCCTTGATCAACATGGGTTTAAACTGCACAGGTCCTGTACTCAGATTTTCTTCAGCCTCTACCATCCCTGAGACAGCGGGACCAACCCCTCCTTTTCTTCCTCTCCCTTAGCCTATTCAACTTATATTTAGATGATGAGGATGAATACCTTTTTGATGATCCACTTCCCCTTAATGAATAGTAAATACATTTTCTGTTCCTTATGACTTTCTTTCTTTCTTTTTTTTTTTTTTTTTTTTTGCGATGGAGTTTCACTCTTGTTGCCCAGGCTGGAGTGCAATAGTGTAATCTTGGCTCACCGCAACCTCTGCCCCCCTGATTCAAGCGAATCTCCTGCCTCAGCTTCCTGAGTAGCTGGGTTTACAGGCATGTGCCACCACGCCTGGCTAATTTCATATTTTTAGTAGAGATGGGTTACTCCATGTTGGCCAGGCTGGTCTCGAACTCTCGACCTTAGGTGATCCGCCTGCCTCGGCATCCCAAAGTGCTGGGATTACAGGCGTGAGCCACTGCGCCTGGCCATGACTTTCGTCATAAACTTTTATTTAGCTAACTTTATTATAAGAATACAGTATATAATACATATAAAACTATATGTTAATTGACTATGTTATTGGTAAGCCAATAGTAAGCTATTAGTAGTTAAGCCTTTGGGGAGTCAAAAGTTGTACACACATTTTTGACCGTGTGAGCAATTGGTACCCCAATTCCTGCATTGTTTGAGGGTCAGCTGTATTATGTTCCTTTGGTAGCATCATACTTCCTTGTGTTTCTGTGTCAATATCTGTGTATTTGGTGGAACAATTGCCTTTTCTAAACTTTCTAGAGTAGCTTTGTAGAGAAAGACACTCACCTGCAATTGGGTTTTATCGTGCCAGTCAGGAAGGGTGTAGTGTCTGTTTGTGGATAGGTGCAGTGGTATAGTTTCCATGCAGCTTCTTCAGCTGCATTCAACGTCAGCAATAACTGAGTGCTCAGTGGCCTAGTCTGTAGAAGTTTGTGGCAGTGACAGTGGCAGCATAGGTTGTTAATGTCCTTGGTGTCAAAGGCTTTTGGAGTACTCCTATTCTAATTTTCTTCCCAAAGGGAAGACTTAACCAAGGTGTCAGGTCTGAATAGCCTACAAGTAGCTACAGTAGCACTGGGTTCCAGGTACTGGTGCTAGGCACAGGGTCTGTATTAGTCTGTTCTTGCAGTGATATAAACAAATACTTGAGACTGGGTAATTTATAAAGAAAAGAGGTTTAATTGGTTCATGGTTCTGCAGGCTGTACAGGAAGCATTGTGGCTTCTTCTTCTGGAGAGGCCCCAGGAAGCTTCCAGTCATGGTGGAAGGCAAAGGGGGAACCAGCATTTCACATGGCAGGAGAAGGAGGAAGAGAAAGAGTGGGGAAGTACCACACACTTTTAAACAACCAGATCTCACTATCTCAAGGAGAGCTCTGGGCAGATGACGTTAAACCATGAGAAACCCCCACCATGATCCAATCACCTACCACCAGGCCCCACCTCTAACATTGGGGAGTATAATTGAACATGAGATTTGGGTGGGGACATGGATCCAGACCATCTCAGGGTCTCACAAACCTATTATGGCATCTGAGTTTTGGGGTACAGGTTAGCACTCTGTGGCAGAGTTGGATGTAGATTGACCACAGAGCTAGGATCTGTGACTCTCAGATACCCTCTAGCAGCTCAGGCCCAGGGAGCTAGGTTGTAGCTGTGATTCTACCTCTGAGAGGCAGGGCACAGAACTGGCCCAACCCTAGGGGAACGGAGGGGGTACCCTGGAGGTTTGGGAGCAGGGTACAGCTACAATTTGGGAACATGAGCCAATAGGGCTCAGTGGTAACTCAAGTCCCAGGGGGATGAAGCACCGTGTAGTAGTAACTATAGTCCCTGGGAACTTGGCAGTATCTCAGACTCTGTGAGGCCAGTTGCAGCAGCAGCAGCAGCAGCAGCAGCAGCAAGTGCCCCAGAATGGTGGAGTACAGCTGTTGTTTAGACCCTGGGGGTGTAGGGAGCAGCATAGCAATGACTGTACTCCCTATGGAGAAGGGTGTCTTAGCAGCTCAGACTCTAGGGGGCTAGTCCAGCTCTAGGGAAGATGACTACTAGATAAGTTTGGTCTGTAGGGCAGAGTGTCTCAGCTCAACCACTGCTATGTTTCCCTAGGACACAGGATACTGTCAGCTCAGCCGTGGGATGGGCATCTGCTCAACTTGGCCACAGCACCAGTTCTCCAGGGGCCCATGTGCTGCTTTGGCTTAAGCCTGGGGGGCATGACTGTTCTGGGAGGCCCAGGCATCATTTCCTGGAATGTGGGGAGTTGCTTCACCTTATGCACTGGAGAGGCATGACTGCTCTGAGCAGCTAAGGTACTGTTTCCCTAGGAGGCAGGATACTGCTTCAGCTCTGGCCTGAGGGGGTGATAGGAGGGGTAGGTTGGGTGGCTCCACCTCTGCTTCCCCCGACCCCTGTACAAGGGTATAACAGCTGTTTGCAGCTCAACTTGGTGATGTTGGGCCACTGGGCTAGTGTGGTTCAGTCTTGGCTTAGCCTCAGGGATAAAAGGGAAATGTGGCTACTCAGCCCCGGAGCAAGACACACTCCAGCCATAGTTAGGATTCCAAGATGACATAGCACAGTAGCTGCATGAACTACAGTGCTTGGGACACAGTGTCGGTTTCTTCTCTCGGGGCAGCATAGCAGTGTGGACTCCAGAGAGCTTCCTCAGCTGGGCTTGGTGCCTGTGAAGACTGCAGGGAACCTCAGTGGTGAGGTCTATTGGTAGGGTTGGTTACTGGAATCCTCTTGCTTCCCTCCTTGCTGCAGGGAGTTCTTTCTGGTTCCTAGCTCTTCCCAGTTGGGGAATTGGGTGGTGGAGGCCAAATGCTTCCTTCCATTCTCTATGTGGTCATCCCAAGTTTCTGTGCTCGTCAATGCTCTCCCTCATTTATTTTTGTTAAAATGTAGTTGTTTATTCATTGTTTCGATTGTCTTTGTGAGGGAAATGAATGCTAGGGACTTCTAGTGGGCCATCTTGCTGATGTAACCTGACTACAATATATTGCTATTAACTGTAGTCACTATGAACTTATTCCTCCTAATTGAAATTTTGTATCCTTTGACCATAGTCTTCTTTTCTTTTCTTTCTTTTCTTTTCTTTTTTTTTTTTTTTAATTTACACACCACTATACAAACGGGGAACACAGCTTCCTTTCCTAATATGAGGGTTTAAAGAAGGGGTGTCCAATCTTTTGGCTTCCCTGGGCCACATTGGAAAAAGATGAGTAATCTTGGGCCACACATAAAATACACTAATGTTAGCTGATGAGTTAAAAAAATTGCAAAAAAAAAAATCTCATAATGTTTTAACAAAGTTTACGAATTTGTGTTGGGCTGCATTTTAAGTCGTCCTGAGCCACACCATGGGCCACAGGTTCAGTTCCATGTGAATTTGAGAGGAACATATGTTCTTTAATTGTTTGGAATGAATTTTAAATATGTCCAGTAATTCAAGCTTGTTCTGTTTTCTTAACTTGGCTGAGGTAATTATCATGAGGTCTTGCACTATGATAATACATTTGTCATTTTGGCCCTAAACTCTATCCACTTTTTTAAAAGTTGGTTTTTCTTGTTGCTGTTTGATTGTTTTTTGAGACAAGGTCTTGCTTTGTCACCTAGGCTGGAGTGCGGTGCTATGATAACAGCTGACTGCAGTCTTGACCTCCCAGGATCAAGTGATCCTCCCACCTCAGCCATCTGATTACCTGGGACTGCAGGTGAGGGCCACCACACCTGTCTAATTTTTTGTGTGTGTAGAGACAGGGTTTCAACATGTTGCCCGGGCTCGTCTGGAATTCCTGGGATCAAGCAGTCTGCCTGCCTTGGCCTCCCAAAGTGCTAGAATTACAGGCATGAGCCACTGCACCTGGCCTAAAAGTTTTTAAAGGGAAATTTCAAAAACATACCGGAGTAGGCTGGGCGTAGTAGCTCACGTCTGTAATCCCAGCACTTTGGGAGGCCAAGGTGGGCAGATCACTTGAAGTCAGGAGTTCAACACCAGCCTGGCCAACATGGTGAAACCCCATCTCTACCAAACAATACAAAAATTAGCTGGGCATGGTGGTGTGCGCCAGTAGTCCCAGTTACTTGGGAAGCTGAGGTGGGAGAATCGCTTGAACCGGGGAAGTAGAGGTTGCAGTGAGCCGAGATTGCGCCACTGCACCCCAGCCTGAGGGCCAGAGTGAGACCTTGTCTAAAAAAAAATACATATTATATATAATATATAATTATATGTAATTATTTATAATTATATAATATAATATGTACTCCTGTATATATTTAAATATAAATATAAATTTTATAAATATATTATATATAATATATATTCATTTACTATGCTAATATATATTTATATATTATATATTTGTATATTA
>NW_026652276.1:38778280-39148007 GCF_009828535.3 Hylobates moloch | reverse complement strand
TATATATATATATATATTAGTAGAATAGTAAATGAAGCCGGTGTGCAGTTATCAGTGTATGACCAATCTTGTTTTATTTATTTCTCTGTCAATTGTACCCTTTTCTCTGACTTTGGTATTTATTTACTTTCTTGAGACAAGGTCTCATTTTGTCACACAGGCTGGAGTGCAGTGGTACAATCACAGCTCCTGGGCTCAAGTGATCTCCTGCCTCAGCTTGCCGAGAAGCTGGGACTACAGGCACACACCACCATGCCCAGCTAATGTTTTTGATCTTTAGTAGAGATAGGGTCTTGTTATGTTGCCCAGGCTAGTGTCAAACTGCTGGGTTCCGGTGATCCACCCACCTCTGCCTCGCAGAGTGCTGGGATTACACGCGTGAGTCACCATGCTCAGCCTTACTTTGATATTTTTTAAACAAATCCTGGACATTCTAATAATTGTATCTATAAGTATTAATATTATCATACCATTCACATACCTAAAAACACCAAAAATACTTTCTTTAGAGACAGAGTCTCACTCTGTTGCACACGCTGAATTGCAGTGGTACAGTCACAGCTTACTGCAGCCTCAAACTCCTGGGCTCATGCCATCCTCCCACCTCAGCCTCCCAAATAAGTATGACTACAGACATGTGCCACCATACCCAGCTAATTTGTTTTTATTAAGTTTCTTGTAGAAACGGGATCTCAGGCTGGTCTTGAACTCTCATGCTGGTCTGGAATTCCTATTCTCAAGTAATCCTCCCACCTCAGCCTCCCAAGTGTTAGGATTATAAGTGTGAGCCACTGTATCCAGCCCCAAAATTCCTTTTTTTCCCTTTTTTTCATGGAATGCCTGAACATCCCAAGAAAAATTCCTTAGTATCACATATCTAGTCCACGTTCATATTTTCCTGCTTGTGTATACACATGCATATATATGTACACACACATTTTGGTGGTACTATTTTATTTTTTTAATTGAGGTGAAATTCATATAACTTAAAATTAATCCCTTTAAAATGAACAATTTACCGACAGTTCATTCACAAAGTTGGAAAAGTGCCATGTAGAGCTTCAAAACATCTTCATCACCTCAAAATAAAATTTTGTACCCATTAATCCATTATACCTTTCCTCAAGCCTCTGGCATCCACCAGTCTACTTTCTTTCTCTATGGATTTACCTATTTTGGATATTTTATGTAAATAGAATCATATGATATGTGACCTTTTATGTGTGGCTTGGCTTCTGTCACTTAGCATAATGGGATTTTGTTTGTTTGTTTGTTTTTAGACAGGGTCTTGATCTATCTTTGGGCTCTACCTTTGCCCATTTTGTAATTGGGTTATTTTGGATTGTAGTCTTTTTGTTGTTGAATTGTGTGAGTTCTTTACGTGTTCCAGACCCTTATCAGATATAGGATTTGCAGATATTCTCTCCCATCTATGGGTTGTCTTTTAACTCTTGTCATGGTGACCTTTGTACAAAATTTTTTATTTTGATGTTGTCCAATTTATCTGTTTTCTCTTTTACTTGTCCTATTGGTGCCATATCTAAGAAACCATCACCAAATGCAAAGACATGAAGATTTACCCCTATGTTTTTCTTCTAAGAGTTGCATGGTTTTAGTTCTTATATTCAGCTCTTTGATCCATTTTTTATTTTTGGTATGTAGTATGAGGTAGGAGTTCAGCATCATTCGTTTTCATGTGGATATTCAGTTGTCCTGGCACCATTTGTTGAAGATAGTATTCTTTCCTCATCAAATGCTTTTGGCACCCTTGTCAAAAATAATTTAACTATAGGTATGTATTTCTGAACTCTCAATTCTGTTGTATTTATTGCTCTAAATTTCCCTCTAAGCACTGCTTTTGTTGCAGCCCATAAATTTTGATATATTGTGCATATTATCATTTCTATATTTTATAAATTGATATATTATCTATCATCACACCCTCTAGAGTTACATGCATTTTTTAGTTCTATAGTGTTTTATTTCTGTCCTTAAAACACACATACAAAATTGCAATATTATTATTTTATACAGAGAATGTTTATTTAGATTTTTATAGAGTTATTAATTTGTTTGCTTGCCATTTTTTCAAGCATCTCAGGACTTTTTTCTGCTATAACATATGTAACAAACCTGCACATTGTGCACATGTACCCTAAAACCTAAAGTATGATTTAAAATATATATATATATTTGTTTGTTTGAAATATATTTTTTTTTGCTAAAATAATGTGCTTTATTCAGTTACCTAACAGGTAAGAAATACAGAGGTAATTCCTGTACCAAATATTTTATATTTGGTGTATATCTTTTCTCTTCCCTTCTATAATGTGCTTGTATGGCATGACTTAACTGTTCCTTTTTTATTGCTATTTGTTTATTTATTTATTATATTTTTGAGACAATGTCTTGCTCTTGTTGCCCAGGCTAGAGTGCAGTGGTGTGATCTTGGCTTATTACAACCTGCATCTCCTGGGTTCCAGTGATTCTCTTGCCCCAGCCTCCCAAGTAACTGGAATTATAGGCGTGCGCCACCATGCCTGGCTAGTTTTTGTATTTTTAGTAGAGATGGAGTTTCACCATGTTGGCTAGGCTGGTCTCGAACTCCTGACCTCAGGTGATCCACCCGCCTCGGCCTCCCAAAGTGCAGGGATTATAGGTGTGAGCCGTTGCACCCAGCCAACTGTAAAAAAAAAAAAATTGTTTTAATTGTAGTAGTTGTAGATATTTATGGGGTACATGAAATGTTTTGATACCAACATGCAATGTATAATGATCGTATCATGTAAAATGGGGTATCCATCCCCTCAAGCATTTATCCATTCCTTCAAGCATTTATCCTTTGTGTTATAAACAATCCAATTATACTCTTTTAATTATTTTTAAATATGATTAAATTATTGACTGTGGTTACCCTGTTGTGCTATCAAATATGAAGTGTGTTGTTTAGAAATTTCTTTCATATACGAGACGCTGATTGTAAACTCTCAGTTTTTTGTTTTCATTTTTTATTATGATTCTTTTTGAGACAGTCTTGCCCTGTTGCCCAGGCTAGAGTGCCATGGCACGATCTTGGCTCACTGCAGCCTCCAATTCCTGGATTCAAGCAATTTTTGTGCCTTAGTCACTCGAGTAGCTGTGGTTACAGGTGTGCGCCACAACACCCAGCTAATTTTTTTATTTTTATTTTTTTTTTTTATTTTTAGCAGAGACAGGGTTTCGCCATGTTGGTCAGGATGGTCTTGAACTCCTGGCATCAAGTGATCTGCCTGCCTCGGCCTCCAAAAGTGTTGGGATTACAGGGTGAGCCACCATGCCCAGCCAACTTTCAGTTTTTTTTTATCTTAAAGTATCTTCCTTTCACTCTCTTTTCTGAAAAAAATGAGGGTTTTTGTGGGTTTTTTTTTTTTTTTTTTTTTTTTTTTTGGTTATTCTGAAGGTAAGACAGTAGACAAAAATAGTTTGGATCATATACAATTGTTTATTGATAGTTACTTTTCTTTTTTTCTTTTTTGAGATGGGGTTTTGCCATGTTGCCAGGCTGATCTCAAACTTGTGGGCTCAAGCGATCCACCCTCCTTGGCCTCCCAAAATGCTAGGATTACAGGCATGAGCCACCACACCCGGCCAATCTACTTTCTTAAAACCTTAAATATTATTCCTATGACTTCTGCTACCATGTTGCTATTAAGAAGGCCACTGTATGTCTAATTTCAATACTCTGTAGGGAGTCTGTCTTATCTCTCTTTCTTTAATTTGTATTTTTTGTTACCTAGGCTCAGGGGTGTTTTTATGGTCTGTCTTATCTGTCTAGCTGCATTTTCCAGTTCCTCTTTAGAATGTTGCATGTTCACTACATTGAGTATGGGTTTCTTTTTATTTCTCTTGGAATACTTAAAAGTAAGGCTTCCTTTATCTGTGGATTCATGTCTTTAGTTTTGAAAAATTGCCAGCCATTATCTCTTCAAATACAGATGGTCCCTGACTTACATTAATTCAACTTATGATTTTCCACTTTATGACGGTGTGAAAATAATACATACTTAGTACACCCCTTAACCTATGATGGCGATGGCATTACATCTGGATAAACCCATTATAAACTGAAAATACTGTAAGTCAAAAATGCACTTTCAACTTATGATAGTTTCCACTTAAGGTATTTTCAACGCACAGTGTGTTTATCGGATAGTAACTCCATCATAAGTTTAAGAGCATCTATATTGTCTCTGCTCCATTTTCTCTTTTCTATTCTTTTGAGACTTATATGCATACTATACATTCTATTTTTCTTATTTTTAAGTCTCTTTGTCACATATTTTATCTTCTGTTTTTGCTATGATGCAGTCTAGGTAATTTTAAAATCTATCTTCCAATTTAATAATTTCTTCTGCATCTAATCATCTATTTAACTTATCCATTGCCTTTTTTTTTTTTTTTTTTTTTTTTTTTGAGACAGGGTCTCACTATGTCACCCAGGCTGGAGTGCAGTAGCATGATTATGGCTCACTGCAGCCTCAGACTCCTGGACTCAAGAGATCCTCCCACCTCAGCCTCCTGAGTAGCTGGGACTGCAGACCCACACCACCATACATGGCTGATTGTTAAATTTTTTTGTAGAGACAGGATTTCATTATGTTGCCCAGGCTGGTCTCGAATTCCTGGTGTCAAGAAATCCTCTTACCTTGGTCTCCCAAAGTGCTGGGATTACAGACATGAACCACTGTTTCTGGCCCCATTGACCTTCTAATTTCAGCAGTTTTTCTTTTTTTTTTTTTTTTTTTTTTTTGAGACAAAGTCTTGCTCTGTCACCCAGGCTGGAGTGCAGTGGCGCCATCTCGGCTCACTGCAACCTGCACCTCCTGGGTTTAAGTAATTCTCCTGCCTCAACCTCCCAAGTAGTGAGGATTACAGGCATGCACCACTGTGCCCAGCTAATTTTTGTATTTTTAGTAGAGACAGGGTTTCACCGTGTTGGCCAGGCTGGTCTCAAACTCCTGACCACAAGTGATCCACCCACCTGGGCCTCCCAGAATGCTGAGATTACCGGCATGAGCCACTGTGCCCAGCCTGTTTTTTTTAAAAATTAAACTTTTGATAGTTTTTATTATTTGATTATCTCTGTGGTTCATTTTTGTAGACATTAAATAATTATATTATATTCAATCTTAGATGTTTCCAATATGGGAAGTCTTTAGGGGCTGTCTGAATCTGGTGACTCAATTTCATGGTGGCTAATTGCCTGTTTTTTTGGTATTCTTTGATTGTTAGCTTATATTTGATTGATCTTAATATGAAAGGATACTGGAGTCTTCATTGGGTTTGTTTTTCTCCAAATAGTAGCTGCATTTTTTCTTACCAGAGCCAGGTTACACTCTTCACCCTGAACCTTTCAGGTTGTTATCCTTATCTTGGGAGTTTTAAGTTTTCCTCCCCTACCAGCTATTTGTCCCAACTTCAGTTTCTTAGCCGCAAAACTAATGTATTAGAACTACCCTTGGGGAAAGTTTCCTCTTTGTTTATGCTCGACTCTTCTTTTTTTGCTCTTTTGGGGTTGGGGGGAGGGGAGGGTGGTCACTGGAGTGGGAAATGGCCTTTGATTGTTGGCACTTCTTGTAGCAAAGCCTGGACACAAAATAAAGATTTTATTTTCAGTCAACTTTCTGTTTTTTGTTTTGTATGTTTTGTAGCAAGACAGTTTTTTTACAGTATCTATTTGCCGTATTGCCACTGATGGGAGGCTCTTTTTATTTTGAAACCCCTTCTAAATAATTTTATTCTCAAATAATATAGGTATAATATATAAAATTCAAAACCCATCTAGAAAGTTATAAAATAAAATTGCTTTTACTTCTATAGCCCAAGGTAACTACAGGCTTTTTGGAATTTTTGCAATTGATTTTTTAATTGATTAGGATATAAGTGATAATTTAAAATCTTAAAGGAGAAGCAATTAAAAGATACTTTGTAGCCATATATTAAAACTGGACTGATTTTGTAGTTTTACAAAATTGCCCCAGTTGAGAACTACTGTACTAGACCTAAGTGGCTCAGAGTTATTGATATATATATTTCTTCATTTTCTTTTTTTAAATATATCTTCCTTTTCAAAGCTTGTCAAACTAATGTTAAGTGGGATGCTTGTCTATTAATAGTAAAAATTGTATATATATATAATCTCTGTCTACACCAGGATATCTATTTTAAAATTATATACTGCTACAATAGGGCATACCCAACTCATAAAGTTGAAAAACTTTATTTGCATTAAATCTCTGGTAATATGAGAATTTTAGAAGTATTTGAAAGGGTATGCCAGTACCTTGTCACATAAAAGCAATCTTAAAAAGCCAGTACAGAAGTGTAGTTAAAGATAGGATGAGGGAACTATATAACACTAATTTTTGCCCTGCATTGAACGTATTCTGGTGCCTTGGCAAGTCATTTTAAAAAGTGTTAATTTTTTAATCTATAGAATGGAAATGATTTTACCTAAATTATATAGGGTACCACAGTAGGGAATGTGAGAGATTTGTTTAAGATAAAACATTCCACAAAAATACTAAGTGCTTTAGTTGATCAGCTATTTAAACTCTTTCAGCTATTAAATAATAGAAGAAAATGGATTTGAATATGATGTCAGCATGGAACAATCTAATGATTCATTAAGAGTCAACCATAATGATGGTGAAGAGTCAAAAACCAATGCTCAAGTATTTGAGGTATGGATTCAGCTGGGAACTTTTTTCCATCCTAGGGTAAAACAGCGTGCCATTTAACAGCTCTTTATGCTTAAGGGATAGCTGTTATATTTAGTGTATTCAAGAATTTTGAGCTGGGCGTGGTGGCTGCCTGTGATCCCAGCACTTTGGGAGGCTGAGGCGGGCGTATCACCTGAGGTCAGGAGTTCAAGACCAGCCTGGCCAACATGGTGAAACCCTGTCTCTACTAAAAATACAAAAATTAGCTGGGCTTGGTGGTGGGCGCCTGTAATCTCAGCTACTTGGGAGGCTGAGGCTGGAGAATCACTTGAACCCAGAAGGCAGAGGTTGCCGTGAGCCAAGATCGCACCATTGCACTCCACAAGAGTGAAACTCCATCTCAAAAAAAAAAAAAATAAGAATTTTGGCCGGGCGCGGTGGCTCACGCCTGTAATCCCAGCACTTTGGGAGGCCGAGGCGGGTGGATCATGAGGTCTGGAGATTGAGACCATCCTGGATAACACAGTGAAACCCCGTCTCTACTAAAAATACAAAAAGTTAGCCGGGTGTGGTGGCGGGCGCCTGTGGTCCCGGTTACTCGGGAGGCTGAGGCAGGAGAATGGCATGAACCCAGGAGGCAGAGCTTGCAGTGAGCTGAGATCATGCCACTGCACTCCAGCCTGGGCAACAGAGCGAGACTCTGTCTCAAAAAAAAAAATTTTTTTTAAATATTTAATTATACACATATTTTATGATAGATTTAATATTATAATACAGAACTTAATGCTAAGATATATTCATAAAAATTTTATATACAGAGAAAAATCTATAGGTTGAATTATATTACGTTATTTCAGGTTCCATTCCTGTGGACAATTTTGATAAAATTAAGATAGTAAGTATAATAATCAACAATTTTACTTAAGAAATACTTTCTGTGTATAGCAATTTGTGTGAATTGACAACTCTTACAAAAAAGTAAAAACAACTGAAAAATGGATGTCTTTTCATTTTTATTATACACATCTTTTAAAAAAAATGGTGATAGTATATCCTAAAAAGACTGAAGTGATTTTTTTTTTCCTTGCAAAAGCATCTAACCTGTATGGACTCCAGGGATTCTTCCTTTGGACAAAATGATTCTCCTACAGTTTTGCCCATCACTACTCCTGAAGCAAATAATTCACTCATATCACAGAATGTACCAGGGCCCCTGACTCAGACACAGACTCTTTCTGCAGAGCAATTCCATCTAGTGGACCAAAATGGGCAAGCTATTCAATATGAACTTCAGTCATTGGGGGAATCCAATTCACAAATGGTGAGTATATTTTATAAGTAACCAGTTTTATGCTCCTTAGGCAAATGTATTAGTCTTACTAAATGACCTTAATTTCTTGACACTTTTGACTTACATTGTTTATTTATTTATTTAATTATTTTTTTTAATTTTTTTTTTGCACACAAAACAATAAACATTTTCTAAAAGTACATACAAACAAAAAGATGTATATCAAACATATTAGGAAGGTTGCACGTAGGAAGACGGGGAATAGAAATGGGGGGTGGAAATTAAAGAAAATAAATGAGAGAGGGACTTTGTATGGATCAATGATAATAACTCAATCCTCTATTTGACAAAGAAGAAGGAGAAGGAAGAGGAAGAAAAAGAAAGTGGGATAAAGGATCAGAAAGGGAGGAAAATAGAAAAAATTAGAGTATGACTCCAGGGTAGACCTGTTTTGTTGTCGCTTGGTTGGTTGGTTGGTTTGTCTGTTGTATTTTTCATATGTTTCACCGTGTTGGCCAGGCTGGTCTCGAACTCCTAGCCTCAAGTGATCAACCCGCCTCAGCCTCCCAGAGTACTGGGACTACAGGCGTGAGCCACTACGTCCAGCCCCCACATTGCTTCTGGCCTCTGTGGTAGACCTCCCAGACGGGGCGGCCGGGCAGAGGCGCTCCCCACATCCCAGATGGGGCGGCCAGTCAGAGGTGCTCCTCACTTCCCAGACAGGGCGGCCGGGCAGAGATGCTCCTCACTTCCTAGATGGGGTGGCGGCCGGGCAGAGGGGCTCATCACTTCCCAGATGGGGCAGCCGGGCAGAGGCACTCCTCACATCCCAGACGATGGGTGGCCGGGCAGAGGCACTCCTCACTTCCCAGACCGGGCAGCCGGGCAGAGGCGCTCCTCACTTCCCAGACGGGGCGGCCGGTCAGAGGCGCACCTCACATCCCAGAAGGGGCGGCCGGGCAGAGGCGCTCCTCACTTCCCAGACGGGGTGGCCGCGCAGAGGCGCTCCTCGCTTCCCAGACGGGGCGGTCGGGCAGAGGCGCTCCTCGCTTCCCAGAAGGGGCGGCCGGGCAGAGGCGCTCCTCACTTCCCAGACGGGGTGGCCGGGCAGAGGCGCTCCTCGCTTCCCAGACGGGGCGGCCCGGCAGAGGCGCTCCTCGCTTCCCAGACGGGGCGGCCGCGCAGAGGTGCTCCTTGCTTCCCAGGCGGGGCGGCCGGGCAGAGGCGCTTCTCACATCCCAGACGATGGGCGGCCGGGCAGAGGCGCTCCTGACATCCCAGACGATGGGCGGCCGGGCAGAGGTGCTCCTCACATCCCAGACGATGGGCGGCGGACAGAGGCGCTCCTCACATCCCAGACGATGGGCGGCGGGCAGAGGCGCTCCTCGCTTCCCAGACGGGGCGGCCGGGCAGAGACACTCCTCGCTTCCCAGACGGGGCGGCCGCGCAGACGTGGCTCCTTGCTTCCCAGGCGGGGCGGCTGGGCAGAGGCGCTTCTCACATCCCAGACGATGGGCGGCCGGGCAGAGGCGCTCCTCACATCCCAGACGATGGGCGGTAGGCAGAGGCGCTCCTCACTTCCCAGACGGGGCGGCCACGCAGAGACGCTCCTCGCTTCCCAGACGGGGCGGCGGCGCAGAGACGCTCCTCACTTCCTAGACGGGGTGTCGGCCGGGCAGAGGGGCTCCTCACTTCCCAGACGGGGTGGCCGGGCAGAGGCGCTTCTCACATCCCAGACGATGGGCGGCCGGGCAGAGGCGCTCCTCACTTCCCAGACGGGGCGGCTGGGCAGAGGTGCTCCTCACTTCCCGGGCGGGGCGGCCGGGCAGAGGCGCTTCTCACATCCCAGACGATGGGCGGCCAGGCAGAGTCGCTCCTCACATCCCAGACGATGGGCGGCCAGGCAGAGACGTTCCTCACTTGCTAGACTGGGTGGCGGCTGGGCAGAGGCGCTCCTCACCTCCCAGATGGGGCGGCTGGGCAGAGGCGCTCCTCACCTCCCAGATGGGGCGGCCAGGCAGAGGAGCTCCTCACAACCCAGATGATGGGCGGCCAGGCACGCTCCCCACCTCCCAGACGGGGCGGCGGCCGGGCAGAGGCTGCAATCCCAGCACCCTGGGAGGCCAAGGCAGGCGGCTGGGAGGTGGAGGCTGCAGCGAGCCAAGACCACACCACCGCACTCCAGCCCGGGCAACACCGAGCACGCAGTGAGCGAGACTCCGTCTGCAGTCCCAGCACCTCGGGAGGCCGAGGCGGGTAGACCACTCGAGGTCAGGAGCTGGAGACCAGCCTGGCCGACATGGCGAAACCGCGCCTCCAGCCAAAGGAGAAAAACGAGGGAGGGGTGGTGGCGCGCGCTGTCAATCCCAGGCAGCCCGCAGGCCAGGGCAGGAGAATCATGGGAGCCGGACGCAGGGAGTGTGCAGCGAGCCGAGTGTACTCCAGCCTGGGCCACAGAGGGAAAGAAAGGAAAGCAGAGGGGAGGGGAGGGGTGGGGAGGGCAGGGGAGGGGAGGGGAATTGAGATGGAGTTGCACTCTTGTTGCCCAGGCTGGAGTTGCAATGGCACGATCTTGGTTCACTGCAACCTCTGCCTTCCGAGTTCAAGCGATTTTCCTGCCTAAGCCTCCCAAGTAGCTGGGATTACAGGTGCCCACCACCACACCTGGCTAACTTTTTTGTATTTTTAGTACACAGGATATCACCATGTTGGCCAGGCTGTCCTCGAACTCCTGACCTCAGGTGATCCACCCGCCTTGGCCTCTCGAAGTGCTGGGATTACAGGCGTGAGCCACCATGCCCAGCCACATTGTGTTTAAAATACTGTTTCCATGACTTTCATTTTTATGTAAGGATTTTAAAAGATTTCCATTCAGGGCTACAAATAGTACTGTAAACAGTACTTATGGGTCTCTGTGTTTGGGCACACTTGTGCTTTGAGATCAATTGGAAATGTAACATATTCTGTAACTAGTTCTGAAATGCCAGAGTTGACATGGAACTTACACTTAGTGGAACGTACACACATGCGCGCGCGCACACACACACGCACACACACACACACACACACACACAGACACATATTAGGCTAACTCCAGTTTGTTTATTTTTTTCTGAGATGGAGTCTTGCTCTGTTGCCAAGGCTGGAGTGCAGTGGCCCGATCTCGGCTCACTGCAACCTCCACCTCCAGGATTCAAGCAGTTGTCTTGCCTCAGTCTCCTGAGTAGCTGGAGTTACAGGTGCCTGTCACCACACCCGGCTAGTTTTTGTATTTTTAGTAGAGATGTGGTTTCACCATGTTGGCCAGGCTTGTCTTGAACTCCTGACCTCGTTATCCACCCACCTCAGCCTCCCAAAGTGCTGGGATTACAGGTGTGAGCCACCACGCCCGGCCTAAACTCCAGTTTTTGATTTATCAACATCTCACTGACCTGCAAGCCACTTGCTGGTATGTTTTCTTGAAGAAATAGAAAGTAATGGAGGTACTGCAATGGAGGTACTACTAGTATATGGGAAATTATACATATCCTTGCTGATCTTTGTGGGTAAATCTGTGCCATGTGAGTAACAATGCATAAAGATAAAAAGATGAGGATGGCTAAATACTTTTCAAACTGTTGGCTAGAAGTATTTTTGACCAAGTTCATAGTTTGAGCCAAAGAGGTGAAAGATTGTTTTGACTGACATACGGAAAATTACTAAGAAAACCTCTAAGTTACTCTCTGGTTATTTAGAATATACTTAACATAAGTAATACTGTGAAGGATAATGTGTTTCTTGTTTACTTGAATTTTCCGAATTTTCTACAATAAGTATTTATTACTTTCATAATAAAAATTAATTATTTTTAAAAGCATAACTTTAATTATAAATTATACCACAGGTAAACATTTTACCTAGAATTAACCCTTGTTTCTGTTCATAATCTAGAGCATTCTAGAGTTAATCTATGCCATTTCGCTCCTTTATGATCCAGCCAAATTGAGTTATCTAAATTCTAGGGTTAACAGTAATTGGTTGAGAGGTGACTGTGCAGGAGAATCCTTTTTGTTTATGTTCAGGCTTTCTGGGCCTATGCCCAGAACCATACTGCATCACTGGCAGAGGTTAATATTCAACAAATAATTTAAATGTTAACCAACTACATTTTAATTTTTCATGTCCAGAATGAAATGCTTCTGTAGTTTCCCCTTTATTTGACATTTATTCTAGTTTCTATCAGAACATTTAGAAAGTTTTTTTTTTTTCCAACAGGAAGTTCAAGGAGTCTGAATGTGTAAAAGGGTTGTCATTTTACCTAGGGTACCTTTCTGAGCAAAGTTGTTTATTTGAGTCCAAAAAAAAGTTAATTAACACTCTTTGTAATTAGATTAAACTTTCTATACAAAGTAAGTACAAAGGTGGTTTTACATTGTTTAGGTAGGAGATGACACAGAAGGTTATTTGAAACCATGAAATAGGAAACATGGTATGAAGCATGGAAAAAAACTGTGAGAAACAAATTATAAGAAAGAATTTTCGGCCGGGCGTGGTGGCTCACGCCTGTAATCCCAGCACTTTGGGAGGCTGAGGCGGGCGGATCACAAGGTCAGGAGTTTGAGACTAGCCTGGCCAATACGGTGAAGCCCTGTCTCTACTAAAAATACAAAAATTAGCCGGGCGTGGTGGCAGGCGCCTGTACTCCCAGCTACTTGGGAGGCTGAGGCAGAAGAATCCCTTGAACCCAGGAGGCGGAGGTTACAGTGAGCCAAGATCATGCCACTGCACTCCAACCTGGGCGACAGAGCAAGACTCTGTCTCAAAAAAAAAAAACCAAAAAAAAAAAAAAAAGAAAGAATTTTCTTCAAAGAACTGAAGATCAGAGAGAGAATATTCCGGGAAACTTAGTGGAACTTTTGGTTTTGTTTGTTTCAGTGGACTGTATTTTTTAGAGCAACTTTAGGTTCATGACCAAAGTGAGCAGAAGGTACACAGATTTTCATATATATGTACTTCCTGTACGTGCACATGCTACAGTATCCCCCTTTATCAACATCTCCTACCAAATGGAGCTATTTGGTGTTTTGTTTTTGTTTTTGTTGTATTTACTTTTAACTTTTACTTTAGGTTCAAGGGTACGTGCGAAGGTTTGTTATGTAGGTAAACTCAGATTGTATAGGTTATTTCATCCACCCATGCATTAGGCCTAGTACCCAATAGTTATTTTTTCAGCTCCTCTCCCTCCCACCCTCCACTCTCAAGTAGACCCCATTGTCTGTTGTTCCCTTCTTTGTGTTCATAGGTTTTTATCATTTAGCTCCCACTTGTAAGTGAGAACATGCAGTATTTGGTTTTTTGTTCCAGTGTGGTTTGCTAAGGATAGTAGCCTCCAGCTCCATCTATGTTCCCACAAAAGACATGATCTTGTTCTTTTTATGGCTGCATAGTATTCCGTGGTGTATATGTACCACATTTTCTTTATCTAATCTGTCAATGATGGGCATTTAGGTTGATTCCATTTATTTGCTATTGTGAATAGGGCATTAATGAACATTCACATGCGTGTGTCTTTATGGAAGAATGATTTATATTCCTCTGAGTATATATCCAGTAATAGGATTGCTGGGTCGAATGGTGGTTCTGTTTTTATCTCTTTGAGGAATCACCATACTGCTTTCTACAATGGTTGAACAAATTTACACTCCCACCAGCAGTGTATAAGTGTTCTGTTTTCTCCACAACCTCACTAGCATCTGTTATCTTTTGACTTTTTAATAAAGGCCATTCTGACTGGTGTGAGATAGTATTTCATTGTGGTTTTGATTCGCATTTCTGTAATGATTAGTGATATTGAGCTTTTTTTCATATGCTTGTTGACTGCATGTATGTCTTCTTTTTGAAAAGTTTATGTGGAAACTAGATAAAACTACTTTAAATTTCATATGGAACCAAAAAAGAGCCCGTATAGCCAAGACAGTCCTAAGCAAAAAGAACAAAGCTGGAGGCGTCATGTTACCTGACTTCAAACTATACTACAAGGCTGCAGTAACCAAAACAGCATGGTACTGGTATCAAAACAGATATACAGACCAATGGAACAGAACAGAGGCCTCAGAAATAACACGACACATCTACAACCATCTGGTCTTTGACAAACCTGACAAAAACAAGCAATGGGGAAAGGACTCCCTATTTAATAAATGGTGCTGGGAAAACTGGCTAGCCATATGCAGAAAACAGAAACTGGACCCCTGCCTTACACCTTATACAAAAATTAATTCAAGATGGATTAAAGACTTAAATGTAAAACCTAAAACTATAAAAATCCTAGAAGAAAACCTAGGCAATGCCATTCAGCACATAGGCATGAGCAAAGACTTCATGACTAAAACACCAAAAGCAGTTGCAACAAAAGGCAAAATTGACAAATGGGATCTAATTAAAGAGCTTCTGCTCAGCAAAATAAACTATCATCAGAGTGAACAGGCAACCTACAGAATGGGAGAAAATTTTTCCAAGCTGTCTATCTGACAAAGGTCTAATATCCAGAATGTACAAGGAAGTTAAACAAATTTACAAGAAAACCCATCAAAAAGTGGGCAAAGGATATAAAAAGACACTTTTCCAAAGAAGACATTTATGTGGCCAACAAACATAAGAAAAAAAGTTCATCATCATTGGTCATCAGAGAAACGCAAATCAAAGCCACGATGAGATATCATCACACGCCAGTTAGAATGGCGATTATTAAGAAGTCTGGAAACAACAGATGCTGGCGAGGCTGTGGAGAAATAGGAACGCTTTTACACTGTTGGTGGTAGTGTAAATTAGTTTGGCCATTGTGGAAGACAGTGTGATGATTCCTCAAGGATCTAGAACCAGAAATACCATTTGACCCAGCAATGTCATTACTCTGTGTATACCCAAAGGATTATAAATCATTCTTCTATAAAGACACATGCACATGTATGTTTATTGCAGCACCGTTTACAATAGCAAAGTCTTGGAACTACACCAAATGCCCATCAATGATAGACTGGATAAAGAAAATGTGGCACATATATACCATGGAATACTATGCAGCCATAAAAAAGAATGAATTCATGTCCTTTGCAGGGACATGGCTGAAGCTGGAAACCATCATCCTCAGCAAACTAACACAGGAACAGAAAACCAAACACCTAATGTTCTCACTCATAAATGGGATTTGAACAATGAGAACACATGGACACAGGGAGGAGAACATCATACACCAGGGCCTGTTGGGGGGTCGGGGGAAAGAGGATGGAGAGCAATAGGACAAATACCTAATAATGCATGCGGGGGTTAAAACCTAGATGATGAGTTGATAGGTGCAGCAAACTACCATGGCACATGTATACCTAGGTAACAAACTTGCACATTCAGCACATGTATCCCAGAACTTAAAGTAAAAAAAAAAAAAAAAAAAAAAAAAGTGTCTGTTCGTGTCCTTTGCCCACTTTTCAATGGTGTTGTTTTTCTGTTATAAATTTGTTTTAAGTTCCATATAGATGCTGGATAATAGACCTTCGTCAGATGCATGGTTTGCAGATATTTTCTCCCATTCTTCAGGTTGTTTGTTTACTCTGTTGATAGTTTCTTTTGCTGTATAGAAGCTCTTAAGTTTATTTAGATCCCATTTGCCAATTTTTGCTTTTGTTGCAATTGCTTTTAGTGTCTTTGTCATGAAATCTTTGCCCATTCCCTTGTCCAGGATGGTATTGCCTAGGCTGTCTTCCAGGTTTTTATAGTTTTGGGTTTTATATTTAAATCTTTAGTCCATCTTGAGTTTATTTTTGTATATGGTGTGAGGAAGGGGTCCAGCTTCTGTCTTCTGCATGTGGCTAACCTGTAATCCTGGCACCATTTAGTTAGCAGGGAGTTGTTTCCCTAATGCTTGTTTTTGTCAGCTTTGTTGAAGATCAAATGGTTGCAGGTGTGCAGCCTTGTTTCTGGGCTCTCTCTTCTGTTCCATTGGTCTATGTGTCTGTTTTCATACCAGTACCATGCTGTTTTGGTTACTGTAGCCTTGTAGTATAGTTTGAAGTCAGGTAACATATTGCCTCCGGCTTTGTACTTTTTGCTTAGGATTGCCTTGGCTATTTGGCCTTTTTTTTGGTTCCATATGAATTTTAAAATAGTTTTTTTCTGGTTCTGTGAAGAATGCCATTGGCAGTTTGATAGGAATAGCATTGAATCTGAATTGCTTTGCGCAGTGTGCCCATTTTAATGATATTGATTCTTTCTGTCCATGAGCGTGGATTTTTTTTTCCATTTGTTTGTATCTTCTCTGATTTATTTGAGCAGTCTTTTGTAGTTCTTATTGTAGAGATCTTTCACCTTCTTGTAATCCTAGGTATTTTATTCTTTTTCTGGCAATTGTGAATGGGATTGCCTTCCTAGTTTGGCCCTTGTCTTGATTGTTGTTGGTATATTGGAATGCTAGTGATTTTTAAACATTGATTTTGTATACTGAAGCTTTGCTGAAGTTGTTTATCTTCTGGAGGAGCTTTTGGATGGAGAATATGGGGTTTTCTAAATGTAGGATCATGTCGTCTGCAAACAAGGATAGTCCGACTTCCTCTCTTCCTATCTGGATGCCCTTTATTTCTTTCTCTTGCGTGATTGCTTTGGCCAGGACTTCCAATACTATGTTGAATAGGAGTGGTGAGAGAGGGCATCCTTTTCTTGTGCTGGTTTTCAAGGAGAATACTTCTGGCTTTTGCCCATTTACTATGATGTTGGCTGTGGGTTTGTTAGCTAAGCATTTTGTTTCTCTTAATTTATTTTAATTAAATAATTTATTTTTTAAGAGATATGTCTCAGCTGGGCATGGTAGCTCACGCCTGTAATCCCAGCACTTTGGGAGGCCGAGGTGGGCAGATCACGAGGTCAGGAGTCCGAGACCAGACTGGCCAACATAGTGAAACCCCATCTCTACTTAAAATATGAAAATTAGCCAGGCATGGTGGTGCATACCTGTAATCCCATCTACTCAGGAGGCTGAGGCAGGAGAATTGCTTGAACCCGGAAGGCGGAGGTTGTGGTGAGCCAAGGTCATGCCACTGCACTCCATGCACTCCAACCTGGGCAACAGAGTGAGACTCCATCTCAAAAAAAAAAAAAAAAGAGATATGTCTCACTCTGTCACCTAGGCTTAAGTGCAGTGGCATGATCATAGCCTCCAGAGTAGTTAGAACTACAGGGATGTGCCACTGCCATCTGCCAAATGGAGCTTTTTAAAGAAATATACCTTCCTTTTTTTTCAATATGACTTTTTATTATTTATTTATTATTATTATTATTATTTTTGAGACAAAGTCTCACTCTGTTACCCAGGCTGGAGTGCAGTGGCATGATCTCAGCTCACTGCAACCCCCACCTCCTGGGTTCAAGCGATTCTCCTGCCTCAGCCTTCCGAGTAGCCGGGATTGCAGGTGCCTGCCACCACACCCGGCTAATTTTAGTATTTTTAGTAGAGACGGGGTTTCACCATGTTGGCTAGGCTAGTCTCAAACTCCTGACCTCAGGTGATCCACCTGCCTCGGCCTCCCAAAGTGCTGGGATTACAGGCGTGAGCCATCGTGCCCGGCCCAATATGACTTTTTATATAAAAGTTGTTAGTAAAGATTCTGTAGTGGGTGAATCTGCAATGGATGAAGATGTTTTGGAGTGAAGCTGAATTGAACTTTTGAATTTATTAGAAATATTGTACACAAAGGGCCTAGTAGGTAAAAGACCACTCAGCTAAAGTTTTCTGATAATTTTCATGGTCTGCCTGAAATAGAATGTGTTGTAGCACTCTTCAAAACCATGTTTGCTTTCATAGCAAAGATTGAAGGTAATTAGCTGGGTTTTCTTTAAATAGGAAAAGTAATATTAACATTGTCATTGTCAGATTATATGAATTGAAAATAGTTTTTTAGGTACCAGGGGGACTAAGCTAAGAAGAGAGAAAATAAATGAGACTTTTATCTACTATGCTTGGGAAACATAGTTTCAAAATTAAGAGGATATTCCACAGATCAGTCTTAATTATGAAACTTGTATATGATTGAATAACTTAAAAAACTTGTGTTTAATTTTGATTTAAAAATAACCACAGCACTTATTTTCTAAGAATGAATAGAATATTTTTCATACCCCCCATTCCTAAAAGTTAGAAAATATATATATACATATTTTTTTCACAGATAGTTAATCTCATTATAAGGGGTAAAGAATTTAAGGCCGGGCACAGTGGCTCACGCCTGTAATCCCAGCACTTTGAGAGGCCAAGGCGGGTGGATCACGAGGTCAGGAGATCGAGACCACGGTGAAACCCCGTCTCTACTAAAAATACAAAAAATTAGCCGGGCGCGGTGGCGGGCGCCTGTAGTCCCAGCTACTCCGGAGGCTGAGGCAGGAGAATGGCGTGAACCCGGGAGGCGGAGCTTGCAGTGAGCCAGGATCGCACCACTGCACTCCAGCCTGGGCGACAGAACGAGACTCCGTCTCAAAAAAAAAAAAGAATTTAAAACAGTATTATTACTGTTGCCTTTTAATGTCCAGCAGGGTTTTTTATATTGTTTTGCTTTTGTCTTTTTTTAGGTTAAGTAGTATTGTCAAATATTGGGAGCTAGTACAGAGTGGTAGTTTGAAGGAGTCAGATTGCTTGAGTTTCAATTATAGCCTACCACTAAATAGCTCTGTGTAACCTTGTATGAGTTTTGTAACCTCTGTGTGACAGTTTCCTCATTTATAAAATGTATATACCTGAGATACAGGTGATGAGGATTAAATGAGGTAATATATCTGAAGTGCTGCCACTTCCTATGAACTGAGCACGTGTAAGCAGTTGTTGTCATCAGAGTTTGCAGTTGCTGTTTCATGCTAAAGTGATGAGTTATGGCAGGATATTTTTATCTCAAGAAACCTGTTGAACATTGGGGAAGGAAGGAAACAATTCCCATTCTTAATTTCTGGGAACTATTTATGATTATATTAATATTTAAAGCATTCTAGTTTGTTGAAGTTTTTTCCCCCAACATTAAATTTTTTTTTTAATTTTTTTCAAATTTATGTTTGCATTTTTTCAAATGGCCCTTTTTTTTCGAGACAAGGTTTTGCTCTGTCACCCAGGCTGGAGTACAGCAGCATGATCATGGCTCACTGCAGCCTCGACCTCCCAGCCTCAAGTGATCCTCCCACCTGAACCCCCAGAGTAGCTGGTACTACAGGCACATGCCATCACACTCAGCTAATTTTTAAAATTTTTTGTAGAGACAGGTAGCCCAAGCTCAAACTCCTGGGTTCAAGTGAGCCTCTCCCCTTGGCCTCCCAAAGTACTGGGATTACAGGCATGAGCCACTGTATCTGGCCTCAAGTAACTCTCTTAAAAGTTGGAATGCAGTCCCTATCAAGCATCAGCAATATTTTCATGTTTTACCTAGCAAAAGAGGAGTCTGGGAAAGTGGGTTGGAATGATTAAGGATTGTTAGCTGCACTAAAGAGGACAGCAGACTTTGGATAAAACAGTAAAACTGAAACTGTGTTAATAGGAGAGTAGTATGTTAAGTAATAAAATTTATGTGGTGCTGATGGAAGTCTTAAGTGCTGATAGACTTAATTTCAAATACTGTATTAGCTATACTTCCAAATGATAGGCCCAAAAGTTTTTCCTCAACTTCATATGCCTTTTTAGTTGATATTGCTCTAAATTTGATAGAGTAGGTTCAGTTGTTAAACTGAAAAAAAGTACAATAAATATACTATTTTCCCTGTGTTTTCAGACTTTCGAGGCACTTTGTAGTACAGTTCTTTCTGAACCATAGAGGCTATATATAAATGCTGAGATACCAAAATAAATCCTATTTAATTAGACATTTATCAAGTTACCTTTTTTTTTTTTTTTTTTTTTTTGAGACAGAGTCTTGCTCTGTCACCCAGGCTGGAGTATAGTGGCGCGATCTCGGCTCAGTGCAACCTCTGCCTCCCAGATTCAAGTGATTCTCCTGCCTCAGCCTTCTGAGTACCTGGGATTACAGGCGCATGCCACCATGTCCAGCTAATTTTTGTATTTTCAGTAGAGAAAGGGTTTCACCATGTTGATCAGGCTGGTCTCGAACTCCTGACCTCGTGATCTGCCTTCCTTGGCCTCCCAAAGTGCTAGGATTACAGGCATGAGCCACCACGCCTGACCAACAAGTTATCATTTTTAAACTAAGGAAAATGACTTTAAATATAAGACAAATGATTGCCACACAAATAGGTGAAACGTATGAATAATACGGTAAGTGGCAAAAGGTAAATGTATTACGTCCAGACAGACTTGTTCAGATTACCAAGTAATTAGACTTCATCCATGTGTAATGATTAAGACTGTTGGTGGTTAAGACCCTAGGATTAGGGTCAAACTGCCTATTTTTAATCCTGGCTTCACCACTTATAAGTTGTGAGACCTTGGAAAAAAATGTTTATGTGCCTCAATGTTTTCATCTATAAAATGGGGGAAATCATAGAATCCATCATAGAGCTAGGTATGTGTTTAATAGTTTATTTAATTAATAATTTTTATTAAATCAGTCTAGGCATATGCATTTGATTTTTTTTTTTAATGCTTCCAAGATGATCGTTGCCAGCCCAACAGAAAATGGACAGGTACTTCGTGTAATTCCATCTACCCAGACAGGAATGGCACAAGTGATTATACCTCAGGGGCAGCTTGTGGATGTGAATAGTCCTCGGGGTGAGTAACAATGGGATATAGGGGATTTGAGAGTGTTTTAAAAACATAAATATTTTAGAAAAATCAACTTGTGAAAGTCAGTGCTAAAGTTGATGTCTTTAGGCAAAAGATTATGAATTAAATAATTAGAAAACAGCTCTTTGCCCAAATAAATTCAAAGTTCATTTTTCAACTCCTGTCTAGGTTAGCTATTTCATTTAAGAATTCGATGAAGCTGATTGACTCCTGCTTCCTCCCAAATGACCAGTGAGCATAAAATAAATTATTATTAATTATAACAGTAATAATAACAGCAACAATAGCAAGAATATAGTGTTAATAGCTTCAGAAGTTTTTATTTATATCTTTTTTTTTGGAGGCAGAGTCTCTCTCTTTCCCCCAGGCTGGAGTACATTGGTGGCATGATCTCGGCTTACTGCAACCTCCGACTCCCAGGTTCAAGCAATTCTCCTGCCTCAGCCTCCTGAGTAGCAGGGATTACGGTAGCCTGCAGCCACGCCTGTCTAATTTTTATATTTTTAGTAGAGACGAGGCTTCACCATGTTGGCCACTCTGGTCTTGAACTCCTGACCTTGGGTGATCCACCTGCCTCCTCCTCCCAAAGTGCTGAGATTATGCACGTGAGCCACTTCACCTGGCCACTTATATCTTTATCAATGTTTTTATTAGCCATGAGACTCATTACTTTTTTGTTTTTTTTATCCTCTTGCTCTTCTCCTCTTTCCTTGGCCCCTTCAGATTCAGAAAAGAGAATCATGCTCTCTATTTCTCCTTGTATAGTCTTTCTTTACCTGTTTGGTAATATGCCTATTAGTTCTCTTTTTTTTTTTTTTTTTTTTTTTTTTGCTTTCCTCCCTTTTCCTTCTATTTGAATCTCTTTTCTAACCTCATAGCTATACTGTTTTGTTGCTTCTTCATAGCTAATGGTTTAGGGCAGATATTTTTACCTTAGTGTTATCATTGTTTGTTAATAGTCATTAAGACATTAAGAGAAAAACATAGATTGCAGAAAACATTATGAGCACAGTATATAAACAAAATTAGTTTTACATTTTCCTATATATTGCAGAACTCTTAATATACAATTATTTCTACCACTTTTATATCCTGGCTGTTCAATATAAATTCTAAAACTTAATTATAAAATTACAGTAGTCAATATTATAATTTAAAGTAAACAAGTATCAGAGAAATTCTCAATAAAGCATTATTCCTTTATTCTCAATAAAGCATAAATTTTCTTTACCTATTACAAATAGTTAGGTATATTCTTATGGTCTTATTCAAGATATTGATGTTACTTTGTTTTTGTTTTTGTTGTTAAGATGTCCCTGAAGAGAAACCTAGTGACAGAAACTTATCAACTGTAAGAGTGGATACTCTAGCAGACAATACCAGCAATTACATTCTTCATCCTCAAACATCCTTCACATTGCCCAAAAAGTCAGTGACCAGGTGAGTCCATGGGAAAGAGAAGCTCATCTTTTAATATCACCGTGGAAATCTTTTTACAAATTACACATTTAAAGCTGGCTGACTATAGAGAAAATCAGAAAATAGAAGGAACTATCATTGAATATATCTTTAGTTATTTTAAGGCATCTTGGTCATAAGGCGGCTACTCTGGAAGCTATAAATGTCAAAAGTGCCACTTTTCCTCAGTGACATCTGTTATCTTTTGAAACAGTATGAAAATTTCATTAGTTTATTTAGTCTGACATTAACAGACTTTTCAGAATAAAGAAACATTCATGGCCAGGCGCGGTGGCTCACTCCTGTAATCCCAGCACTTTGGGAGGACAAGGCAGGTAGATCACGAGGTCAGGAGTTCAAGACGAGCCTGGCCAAGATGGTGAAACCCCATCTCTACTAAAAATACAAAAATTAGCTGGGTGTGGTGGTGGGCACCTGTAATCCTAGCTACTTGGGAGGCTGAGGCAGAGAATTGCTTGAACCCGGGAGGCGGAGGTTGCAGTGAGCCAAGATTGCACCACCGCACTCCAGCCTAGGCGACAGAGCAAGACTCCATTTAAAAAAAAAAAAAAAAAAAAAAGACTGGGCATGGTGGCTTATGCCTGTAATCCCAGCACTTTGGGAGGCCAAGGCAGGCGGATCACAAGGTCAGGAGATTGAGACCATCCTGGCTAACACGGTGAAACCCCATCTCTACTAAAAATACAAAAAAAAAAATTAGCTGGGCATGGTGGCCGGCGCCTGTAGTCCCAGCTACTTGGGAGGCTGAGGCAGGAGAATGGCGTGAACCTGGGAGGCGGAGCTTGCAGTGAGCCAAGGTCACGCCACTGTACTCCAGCCTGGGTGACAGAGCGAGACTCTGTCTCAAAAAAAAAAAAAAATCATTATAGTTCCTAAATTTTTAAAATTGTTTTATCACATTTTTATGCATAGAATTCCTCTGTGACAAAATGTTTAAAATGTTTTTTGCTAACTTTTATTTCAGTTTTTGTTTTTGTTTTAAAATAATACTATGATATTTTAGGGAAATATGTACATGGCTTATATATTGTTTATATTATTTTAATTGTTCCATAAAAGTATTTTTGAATTAAGACATTATTTTTGACATTTAATCTTAGACCTTAATAATGTTACTTTTCACTTGATCTTAGCCAAAAGTCCAAGCAGTGACACATAATGTTACTTCAAACTAGTCAAATTTATAATTTTTTTTGATAAATGAAAACAGTTATATAATAAGAGCACGAAATAAGCTTTGGGAGAGATATATAAAACACTTGAAGTTGTTGGGACTACACGTATCTGGAAGAAGAAATTTAGGTCTTTGACTTAGCAGTTAATAAAATAGTAATGGTTAAAGAAAATAATAACTAATGCACCCATCAGATCAATCTGTAGTTATTGTTAAAATTTCTTATTGATGACTTCAATATTCGTCTTTGATACTAAGAGGATAAAGCAGTTGAATGCATTTTGTGTGTTCATTGAACTGCATATTTATATATATTCCTCTCCTATCCCAGAATGCTGGAAGAACCCCTTCTGGCACCTCTTCAGCCACTTTCTTCTAACACACCTATATGGGCCTGCCGTCTTAGGAGCTGTGAGGTGAGTTGAAAATAATCATTACCTAGAATTACTTAACTGATTATAACCACAGGTCATCCCCAAATGCCACTTATGAGTACAACTAATATAGGCTATAGTTACAATATTTTGTTTGTGTTTATGTTAAATCTGGTCTCATCTATTGTTGAATTCTTAGAGATTCTAAGCTCTGTTAAAGCAGAGGTTATATAAATCTCTACATTTCACTATTATTTCTTCTCTTGCAACTCTCTTCCCTTGTAGTCCATGAAACTTCACTATCATGTTTCTCTACTATTTACTTTTCAACCATTTCTTTTCTTTCTTTGCTTGTACTTATTTTTTTTTTTCATATTATCAGTAGAAAATTCTTCAAGGCTCACTTTCTGACTGTCTTTTTTCTCTATATTTTGTCTTTTGGAGCACTTACCTACTTTGTTGACTTTCAACTGACATCTATAAAAATGGTTTTCAAGTCTGTATCACCAGTTTATATATATATATATATTTATGTATTTATTTATTTATTGAGACAGAGTCTCACTCTGTCCCCCAGGCTGTAGTGTAGTGGTGCAATCTCAGCTCACTGCAACTTCTGCCTCCTGGGTTCAAGTGATTCTTGTGCTTCGGCCTCCCGAGTAGCTGGGACTACAGGCATGTGCCACCACACCTGGCTAATTTTTGGATTTTTAGCAGAGATGGGATTTCACTATGTTGGCCAGGCTTGTCTCGAACTCCTGAGGTGATCCACCCACCTCGGGCTCCCAAAGTGCTGGGATTACAGGTGTGAACCACTGCGCCAAGCCAGATTTTGAATTCTGCCTTCCTCTTGTCCCAGATATCTGGCTACTTGCTTGAAGGTTTATTTGAATTTCACCTCAAATTCACCATATCCCATACTGAAATCATCTACCATGCCACAACTAGCTCCACTTCCAAAATTCCATGTCTGTGTAATGACAAATACCATTTCCTTAGATACCCAGGCATAAAGTTTTGTACTAATTTCTTCCTTTCCCACATTTAGGTAGTCACCAGATTCTTTCTCTTTTTTATTTTTTTGAGATGGAGTCTCGCTCTGTCACGCAGACTGGAGTGCAGTGGCGCTGTCTCAGATCACTGCAACCTCCACCTCCCAGATTCAAGTGATTCTCCTGCCTCAGCCTCTTGAGTAGCTGGGACTACTTGCACATGCCACCATGCTCAGCTAATTTTTGTATTTTTAGTAGAGACGGGGTTTTGCTATGTTGGTCAGGCTCGTCTCGAACTCCTGACCTCAGGTGATCCTCCCACCTCAGCCTCCCAAAGTGCTGGGATTACAGGCGTGAGCCACCACGCCCAGAAGTCGTCACCAGATTCTTTTAGTTTTTCCTTTAAAGTATCTTTTTCTTTTTGGCCCATCTTTCAATAGGTCTTTGTCCTCTTGTGCTTGATTACAGGAATAGCCTGCCCCTGACATCTTTGACCCTCCCATTTCTGGTCCCTAATGTATATTTTTCTAAGGCTACTTGTATTTGAAGATCGTTTTGTCTTTTCCTAGTGCCCAATAAGTCATGTTATTTTTTCCACATTATTTAGCCACTGTAGCTAGCTTCAAAGATTATGATACCTTTCATAATCTGGTATCATCCTACGTTGTCCTACTTTATTCCCTACTTTTCTCAAACTCATCTTCATTGTTGTTAGCCTAGTCCTCCTACTTTCGACAGATACTCCAGAATTTTTTTTTAGCTCTCCCTTTACCCATTTTTATTTCCTTTTCCTGTATGTTACTTTTTTCTTCTACTTACCATTTCTAACTATTCTTCAAATCCCAATGCAAGTCCTACATATCTTTTCTATAAATTATTTAATGATTACTTTAGCCTTTACCTATTTCTCTCTTTAAGTTCTTTAGTATTAATTGTCATTCTTAATTATTTACTAGCTTAGGCCGGGTGCGGTGGCTCACTCCTAATTTTAGCACTTTGGGAAGCCAAAAAGGGCAGATCACTTGAGGTCAGGAGTTCAAGAGCAGCCTGGCCAACGTGGCGAAACCCCATCTCTGCTAAAAATACAAAAATTAGCCGGGCATGGTGGTAGGCACCTGTAGTCCCAGCTGCTGAGGCAGGAGAATCGCTTGATTTTAGGAGACGGAGGTTGCAGTGAGCCAACATCACGCCACTACATTCCAGTCCATGACAGAGCAAGACTCCATCTCAAAAAAAAATTAAAAAATAAAATTATTTACTAGCATGGGTTGTTCACTGTTACATAACAATTAGACTTTTTGAGGAAAGGGACCATGTCTACTCTATATACAAACCATAGATGGTAGTGAACATTTAACTATCAGAATGCTTCATTGTTTTAAACAAATCTTAAAATATAGGAAAGAAAAAACATTCTATTTTAATATTTTGAGAAAATTTCTCATAAAAAACCTTGTGCTGTATGTATTACATTTGTTAAGACATTATCGTTGTTGCTTTTCTAAGTAGAGTACATGTATGTATATACATATATGTATGTGTGTGTGTGTGTGTGTGTGTGTGTGTGTGTGTAGTTTTAGCTTTTTCTCCCCCTACCTTTTATTAGTCGTGGTTTTTCAGTGGTTTCCTAAAGTTACTGTTGTGATTGTTCCTTTCCCACATTTAGGTAGTCACCAGATTCTTTCTCTTTTTTATTTTTTTGAGATGGACTCTCGCTCTGTCACGCAGACTGGAGTGCAGTGGCGCTGTCTCAGATCACTGCAACCTCCACCTCCCAGATTCAAGTGATTCTCCTGCCTCAGCCTCTTGAGTAGCTTGATGAGGGTTTTAAAAATCATTATTACAAGCCTCATGGAATGCTATGGATATTAGAGCATTTATTAAAACAATCACGCAACCAAATCACCTTATGTTACAACTATAGTGCACTGTGTGGCTTACCTAAAATCATCGTATATCTTGTAAGAAACTGAGTACTACTGTCCAACAGACTTGAGTATGGTTGTCCAAGATGAACCACTTCTTTCCCAGTGAGGGGTTCTTTCTCCTCTCCCAAGCTGTATCAGTGATAAAAAAAATTTTTGAGTTGGCTGGGTGCAGTGGCTTACATCTGTCAGCACTTTGGGAGGTTGAGGCAGGTGGATCATGAGGTCAAGAGATTGAGACCATCCTGGCCAACATGGTAAAACCCCTCTCTACTAAAAATACAAAAATTAATCTGGCATGGTGGCACGTGCCTGTAGTCCCAGCTACTCGGGAGGCTGAGGCAGGAGAATCGCTTGAACCCAGGAGGCGGAGGTTGCGGTGAGCTGAGATCATACCACTGTACTCCAGCCTGGTGACAGAGGGAGACTCTGTCTCAAAAAAAAAAAAAAAAAAAAAAAAAGTTGGGTTAATGGCTGAGGAAATATTTTCTGCATTTTGGTTCAAAATATTGTTTAGTAATCTTTTATTTTTTGAATTTCTCATTTAATGATTTTTTTTACTATAGGCATTTTTTTCAGATTTGACTAAAGTATATTAACTGGACAAATGCCAATACTGTATTAAAATGTTATCTGTAAGCCTATTTATAAGTATATATAGTTCTGATTATATTATACTGATTTTTTTCTTTATTGACATATATTCTAATTTTATTTATAAATAAATTATAGTATAGCTAAAATTTATATTCATTTATTTGTAGTGAATATTTTGATAAAGAGTTGTCTAGGTTAGCAGAAAAATTATAAACATAAGCATTTTCATTATTTTAGAGGAAATTGCAGATAATGTATTGTTTGGCATCAGATTATCTCTTAACTATTATAACCAAAAGTACAGCCACAACAGTATTTTGATACCTTTCTATTTGTTAAATGTATTCTTCCTCTCTGCCCACATCTCTGTTCTTATTTCCTCTAAGGGGAAAACATACATGGAGTCAATTCTAGGTCTCTGCATTTCATTGTAAGAGATCACAGTTAACATGTTTTTTCTGTTGGTATTGAAAAAAAAGTTTCTCCCCAGCTGGGTGCAGTGGCTCATGCCTGTAATCCCATCACTTTGGGAGGCCGAGGCAAGCAGATCACCTGAGATCAGGAGTTTGAGACCAGCCTGGTCAACATGGCGAAACCCTGTCTTTACTAAAAATTCCAGGCGTGGTGACGCACGCCTGTAATCCGAGCTACTTGGGAGGCTGAGGCAGGAGAATCATCTGAACCCAGGAGGTGGAGGTTGCAGTGAGCTGAGATAGCGCCATTGCACTCCGACCTGGGCAACAAGAGTGAAACTCCATCTCAAAAACAAAAACAAAAAAAAAAAAAAAAAGAAAAGAAAAGAAAAAGTTTCTCCTCTAGTACAGGGATACTCAAATGGTTGTATATAGATAATATCAATTAATTTACATTATTTATTTATACTTTCCTTGTTTTAGAAGGAATTTAAGAGAGCTTACAAAAAATACGTAAAATATATTAGCAAGGTAGAAATTAAAAGTGAGAGCTAAACAATAAAGAAAGACAAGGATGGGAACATAAAATGGAAGTAAGAAAATACATGTCTTAACCAACTATGTGTGTGTGCATGTATACATGTACTTGTCTATAATCTACGTATATGCTTTTCAAAGGGAAAACGTAGTTACTAAATTCTGTGCCTTTTAGATTTAAAAATTATGCTAATTTCCATAAGATAAAAGCAAACCATTAACTATTTTTGGTACTAAGACCAGACAGAAATTTCTCTCAGAGAAGGATCTTCTTTTTTTTTTTAGACAGAGTCTTGCTCTGTTGCTCAGGCTGGAACGCAATGGCACAATCTCAACTCACTGCAACCTCCGTCTCCCAGGTTCAAGGGATTCTTGTGCCTCAACCTCCCAGGTAGCTGGGACTACAGGCAAGCGCCACCACGCCCAGCTAATTTTCATATTTTTCATACTGATGGGGTTTTACCATATTGGCCAGGCTGGTTTTGAACTCTTGACCTCAGGTGATCTGCCCACCTTGGCCTCCCAAAGTGCTGGGATTACAGGCATGAGCCACCGTACCCAGCCTCAGAGAAGGATCTTCATAAAAAGAATGTTGATATAATGAGCAAATTTTTCTACAGCCTTTTTATCAATCACTCACAATTTTCATTGGGTTTCTAATAGATGCATGGCATCCTATCAAAATTAATCTCAGGCCTTCCTGCCTTCCTGCCTTCCCACCTTCCCGCCTTCCTGCCTTCCTGCCTGCCCTCCTTCTCTCCCTCCCTCCTTCCCTCCCTCCCTCCTTCCTTCCCTCCTCTTTCCTTTCTCCTCCCAACCTCACTCCACCAAAAAAAAATCAGTTTCAGTAAAGGAGACCCCATAGGAAATGAGTACTTTGTGGCTAGTTTTACACTGATCTGGATTGATCCAGGATAGATTTTTAAATATCTGAAAGAATGGATATACATTATATGTTCTTGCAAGTTATCTTTTCTAAATATTCTTTCTCTCAAACAAGACATTGATAAAGATAATATGGCAATGAGTTTGGCATTATATTCCCTAACAAACACCTGGTTGAACTCAAATCAGACCCACTGGTTATAATAGACCATTGATCTGAGGGCACAAATGACATTCTCTTGTGAAAGGTGATGAGTCTTCCATTTTGGACAACCATCTCATTACATTTATTATGCAATGAAGTGTATTTGCTAGTAATTTTGTTTAATTTCTACCACATGCAGAAAATTGGAGATTCATACCGTGGCTACTGTGTAAGTGAGACTGAATTAGAAAGTGTCCTAACATTTCACAAGCAGCAAACACAGAGTGTTTGGGGGACCCGTCAGTCTCCAAGCCCAGCCAAGCCTGCTACACGCTTGATGTGGAAATCCCAGTATGTCCCGTATGATGGAATCCCATTTGTTAATGCAGGTACTTTTTTAAAGAATTATTTTAAAAGGTTCAGCAGCAGTCATAGTCCATTGTGAAAATGTGATTTTCCTAAGGTGATAACATTTTTATTTTGGTAGCTGACAATTGAATGTGAATTGATTAAAATGCATATTAAATTGAAAAAACTTAGAGAAAATATAATCAATTACTTTATAAGATTGCATTTTAATATATCAATGAATAAATAAGACTTCTTTCATGTATTATACTGAAAAATAAAATATCGAAGTTTCAGTTAAACCTATTTAATAAAATGTTAAAAGAGCAATTTTATTTTAAATATGTACATCAGCTGTGTTTTTCCCCTTCAGATTAAATATTTTAGCCTTCTCTCTTAATTTGTATTGTGGGAGAAATTTATGTCTATTTTATGTAGCTTATAACTCTGGAGTTACTATATAGAATTTGTATACAATCTAGAGTTATAGAATTCTGATACTAAAGTTCTCAAGCATTAGGTATGTTATATACAGTATTCTCAGACACTGGGTTAGTTGTTTACTAAGGGAGTAGAGTTTCAAGCAAATCTCTTAGACTAGTTAGAGCCCCAAAGAATCTAAAACTAAGCGATTTATTTTAGGACTATCAGGGCACTAATTTAGCCGAAAGAGTTGCAGTTTCATCCTGGACCTCTGAGGTTAATGAGAAATACTTAAGAGAAGATGAGATAAATGTAACCACTTCTGCCTGAGTTTCATCAGTATTCTGTAAAAGAAATGCAACGTTAAAAATAAATAAGCTGGGTTATTTATTTATATATTTATTTATTTATTTATTTTAAACATGGTGGCTCATGCCTCTAATCCCAGCACTTTGGGAGGCCAAGGCGAGAGGATTGCTTGAGCTCACAAGTTTGAGACCCGCCTGGGCAAAACATGGAGACCTCATCTTTACAAAAAATAATAAATTACCTGGACATGGTGGCATGGGCCTGTAGTCCCAGCTATTTGGGAAGCTGAGGTGGAAGGATCACTTGACCCTTGGAGGTCGAGGCTGCAGTGAACCATGATCATGCCACTGCACTTCAGCCTGGGTGACAGAGTAAGACCCTGTCTTAAAAAAAAAAATTAACAAATAATAAAATGAACTTGAAATCCTATAGTCTTCCTTTTTCCCATCCTAGTTCTAATCTCCTTAACCCTCCATAGGTAGCTACTACATGAATTTCATGTGTATCGTTCTAGTCTGTATTTTTATACTTTACCTTACATATTGTATCTACAATAATATATTTTATTGTTTTGGATTTTTAAAAAATGTATAAATAGTAAAGTGTAGATATTGTTTTGCAAATATTTTCACTCACCCTTTTTTTACATCTGTTGGTATTGATAGTTATAAATCCTAGTTAATCCGATTTAATCATTGGGTAATATTCCAGCATGTGACCAAACCACAAGCATTTTTCTATTGGTCATCATTTAGGTTGTTTCCAACTTTTCATTATTACAAAGAATGCTGTAGTCAAACCTCCACACTATATATACTCTAATGAAAAGCTGTAATTAGTTTTTCTAGAGTATATGCCTTAAAGTAGAATTGCTGGTTGTGAATTATGCCCATTTCCTCTTTACAAGATTATCTTAAAATTGCTCTCAAAAGTGATTGTACAAGTCCAGAATCCCTTTGAATTTTTTTGGACCGGGTATATTTCAGAATTCTGAATTTTTTGAATGTAATATGGTAACATTATGTAATACTCCTAGCAGGTATTCTATAGACCAGCAGTCCCCAGTCTTTTTGGCACCAGGGACTGGTTTTGTGGAAGACAGTTTTTCCAGGGACCAGGATGGGGGATGGGGGATGGTTTTGAGATGACTCAAGCACATTACATTTATTGTGCACTTTATTTCTATTATTACTACATTGTAATATGTAATGAAATAATTACACAACTCACCAGAATGTAGAGTCAGTGGGAACGCTGAGCTTGTTTTCGTGCAACTAGCAGGTCTGAGCTGGAGGTGACTGGAGACAGTGAGAGATCATCAGGCATTAGATTCTGATAGGGAGCCGGCAACCTAGATCCCTTGCATGTACAGTTCATAATAGGGTTCGTGTTTCTATGAGAATCTAATGCTGCCACTGATCTGACAGGAGGCAGGGCTCAGGAGGTAATGCAAGTGATAGGGAGTGGCTGTAAATACAGATGAAGCTTTGCTGGCTTGCCCACTGCTCACCTCTTGCTATGCGGCCTGGTTCCTAACAGGCTACAGACTGATAGTGGTGCAATCTGGAGGTTAGACACCCCTGTTATAGCCAATATCACATAATCAAACACCAATTCTTTATTAGATAGGTAGTCACACCAAGAGAAACAAATAAAGACTATAAATAACCTCACACAGCTCAGGCCTGGTTTTGCAGCCAGGTGAGTCCTGAAAAAACTGTTTTCTGAGCTTTTTGGATTTCAGATTTGTACATAAGGGTTTGACAGCTTGTACCAATTTTCACTCCTGTCAGCAGTGTGTGAAAATTTCATTTCCCCACTTTTACTTCATAACTTAGCATTGCCAGATGTTTAAAAATCTTTTTTTTGTGGTTTTTTTTTTTGTGTTTTTTTTTGAGACGGAGTCTCACTGTGTCACCCAGGCTGGAGTACAGTGTTGTGATCTCAGCTCACTGCAATCTCAATCTCCCTGGCTCAAGAGATCCTCCTGCCTCAGCCTCCTGAGTAGCTGGGACTGTAGGCATATGCCACCATGCTTAGCTAATTTTTGTATTTTTTTGGAGAGATGAGGTTTTGCCATGTTGCCTCGGGTGGTCTCAAACTCCTAAACTCTAGCAATCTGCCCACCTCAGCCTCCCAAAGTACTGGTATTACAGGCGTGAGCCACCGTGCCCAGCCTTAAAAAACCTTTACATTATGGAAATTTTTACATGTGAATCAAAGTAGAGATAATAATATAAGAAACCCCATGACTCTAGGTATCTATCTTCCAGCTTCAACAACTATCAGTGTACGGTCAATCTTGTCTCATACCCCTTAAACTTCCTCATTCCCTAGATGGTTTTATAGCACATTTCAGATATATCATTCCATCTGTAATTACTAAAGTATATGGTGTATACTAAAGTATATATCTCTAAAAGACAAGGACTCCTTACATATGTGTATATATCTTTTTTTTTTTTTTTTTTTTTTTTTTTTTTGAGACGGAGTCTTGCTCTGTCCCCCAGGCTGGAGTGCAGTGGCGCAATCTCGGCTCACTGCAAGCTCTGCCTCCCGGGTTCACGCCATTCTCCTGCCTCAGCCTCCTGAGTAGCTGGGACTACAGGCGCCCGCCAACACGCCCGGCTAATTTTTTGTATTTTTAGTAGAGACGGGGTTTCACCGTGTTAGCCAGGATGGTCTCGATCTCCTGACCTCGTGATCCGCCCGCCTCGGCCTCCCAAAGTGCTGGGATTACAGGCTTGAGCCACCGCGCCCGGCCATATGTGTATATATCTATACAAACATACATATATGACAATCCCATTATCACACTTAATAAGAAAATTAACAGTAACTTTTTAATGTTATAAAATGTTGAGTGTTTACATTTTCCCACTTATCTCACAGGTTTTTTTCCTCCCCTCAAAGGTTGTTGAAATTCAAATCCAAACAGGGTCCACAGACTGCATTTAGTTAATAAATCTCTTAAACTTCTTTTCATTTGAAGATTTCTCTCCTCTTCTAGGTAGTTTGTTCTGTAATATTTGCCATATTCTGGGTTTTGCTTATTCCATCTGTATGATATAGTTTTTGTTCTTTATCTCTTGTATTTTCTGTAAACAGGTCTAGAGCCTTGATTAAATGCAGATTTGATTTTTGCAAGAATACCTCCTCAGTGTGGTGTGTACTTATTGCCATCTGTGTGTGTCTCTCTGTTTGTGGTGTTCAGAGTGATCAGTGGATTCAGTTGTTTTAGAGTATTGTCAAATGTTTTTATTTTTGCCATTCCAAGGAGTATGAGATAATATTTTACTATTGTTTTAATTTGCATTTCCCTGTTTACTAGTAAAGTTGAACATCTTTTTCTTTGTTCATTTACTACCTTTTTTTCCTTTCTGACTTGGCTATTCATAGCCTTTGCCCATTTTTCTGAGTGGTTGTTTATTAATTATTTATGATTGTTTGTAGTCTACATAGTAATTCTACATGGGGAATTACTATGTTATATATGTTATAAAATGCTATTTCTCACACTATTACTTTTATATTTACTTATGTTGTCTTTTAAACAGAAGTTTTTATATTTTAATGTCAGCTTTATCAACATTTGTATTAGTAATTGGTGTTTTTATTTTATATTTTAAAAGTTTGTTGTGTCCTACAGTAGTGTAAGATACTCAACTTAAAATCTTAAGTTATATAATTTTCACATCTACTTATTTGTATTATCTATTGCTGTGTAACAAATTATCCCAAACGTAGTGGCTGAAAACAACAAATGTTAATTATCTCACAGTTTCTGTGAGTCAGGAATCCAAGAGTGACTCAGCAAAGTGGTTCTGCTGCAGTCATCTCATGACTTGACGGAGACAGGGTCTACTTTCAGATTCACTCTTGTGGCTGTCAGCAGGCCTTATTCCTTGCCACATGGGCCTTTCCACAGAGCTCCCTTACCACATGGCAGCTGATTACATCCAGAGAGAGCAATTCAAGCAAGAGTAAGAGAGAGTACCCAAAGGGAAGTTACAGTCTTTTTATAACCTAGTATCAAAAATAACTTCCTACCACTTTGGCCATATTTATTAAACGTAAGTTAGTAAGTCTAGCCCATATTCAAGGGGAGGGGATTACTCAAGGACATGAATACTAGAAGGCATGGATTACTGGGGGCCATCTTAGGTCTGGCTGCTGTATTTAACAGCCCAAATAAAAATAAGAAAATAATTATAAAAGGAAATAAAAATTTAAATGATACCAATATTTATTAACCAAATGTAACATTTGCTCACTATTTATAAAATGGTATAAAAACCATATGTCAGGTGGGAGGCAGTGGCTCATGCCTCTAAATCGCAGCCTTTGGGAGGCCAAGGCAGGCGGATCACTTGAGTTTAGGAGTTCAAAACCAGCCTGGACAACATGGCAAAACTCTGTCTCTACTAAAAATACAAAAATTAGCCTGGCATGGTGGCACACGCCTATAGTCCCAGCTACTCAGGAGGCTGAGGCAGGAGAATTGCTTGAACCCAGGAGGTGGAGGTTGCAGTGAGCCAAGATTGCACCACTGCGCTCCAGCCTGGGTGACGGAGTGAGACTCCGTCTCAAAAAAAAAAAATTATATGCCAGTAGACATTCAGTAAATGTGATATTCACTAATTTTCTTACCATAATTATGGTACCTTTGGTAAATTTTTAAATAAACTTTTAAATTTATATGTTTGTATATTTAAGTAAGACTTACTAATGTTTTCTTTCCTTAAAGCTGTATACTTGACAGATTTTGACATTGCCACCACCAAGTTACTTTTAATCTAGTGTCTAGAATAGATGGACACTTGAATTAATATCAATAGTTGGTTTTGGCCCACAGGGAGTAGAGCTGTGGTAATGGAGTGTCAGTATGGGCCAAGAAGAAAAGGTTTCCAGTTAAAAAAAGTCAGTGAGCAGGAAAGCAGGTCTTGTCAGCTCTACAAAGCCACTTGTCCAGCTCGGTAAGCTTTATTGTCTTTTATTTGTTTTTTGTTAAGAACTTATTTTTGAATAGCTAATACACATATTTTTATTAGGTTTATACAGTAACAAAAAGTATACAGTGAATTCTAAGTTTTCTCTTACCCACGTTTGTTCTGTCTTTAAAGCAACAACTCTTACTCGTTTTTTGAGTCATCTTCCAAAGATATTCTGTGTATATGGATGCATATAAAGGCAGAGAGACAGAGATCTCCTTCTTAACCCCTATAAATGTTGTTGAAAATCTCAGTAAAGCTCACTAATATTTTCTTCCCTTAAACTTGCATAGTAGTGTACCTTTTTTCTTGATATGAATTCACATAGATTTATTCTCAATCTGAATGCCTATTGTGGTTATCTACTGCACAGATATGCTACATACTAGTGTGAATGTATGACATACTTTCCTTTTTTTCATTCGCAGTGTATCTCAAAGCTGACTCCATATATGTACATAAAATTACTATTTTTTAATAGCCATATAATATTCCATTTCTGGATGAATTATTTAATTCATGTAAGCTGTGAAAGGTATTCCTTATTAGTATTATACAAAGGTGCAGTTATTAACATTGTACATATTTGTGCACTCCTACAAGTGTTAGTAGGAAAAATTCCTAGAAATGAAATTGCTAGGGCAAAGGCTGTATCTTTTAAAAATGTTGACAAATATTGCAAAGTTGCTTTTTAGAGCGATTTTATCAATTTACCAGCAAATTATGAGACCAACGTAGTAAGTTTTAGATAGATTAGGACTACAGAGTAGTCACTGCTCTGGGTAAGAATGAAAAATGTGAACCAATGAAAGATTTTACAATGTCCTTTATGAATGTAAATTTTTTGGACATTGAAAGTATTTTAAGACTTAAAATGTATTGAAAGTGTTTTAAACTATTAAGTTAGATAAAAAATTTAAAAGATAATGTGTAGTGGTTGGACTTAGTTGATCTTTGAAACACTTTTAGCATCACATCTCATATTATAAATACCTTAGCATTCTTGGCCGAGCATGGTGGCTCACGCCTGTAATCCCAGCACTTTGGGAGGCCGAGGTGGGTGGATCATGAGGTTAGGAGTTCGAGACAAGCCTGGCCAACTGGTGAAACCCCGTCTCTACTAAAAATACAAAAAATTAGCCAGCTGTGGTGGCGGGCCCCTGTAATCCCAGCTACTCGGGAGGCTGAGGCAGGAGAATCGCTTGAATCCAGGAAACGGAGGTTGCAGTGAGCCGAGACTGTGCCACTGCACTCCAGCCTGGGCAACAGAGCAAGACTCCGTCTCAATAAAATAAAATAAAATAAAATAAATTAAATACCTTCGCATTCTCAAGAAGTTTTTAAAGCCTATTTACAAGGCTTTTCATATTTAATCCTATAATATTAACTTTAGGTAATATTTAAACCTGACTGTGAAACAAACTTTCAGTTGCTTTTTTTTTTTCCATTTAGCCTTGACTTGAAACTTATCAACTGCTTCTTAAATATAAGCAATATAAAAACTTTAGGTATAACTTGGGAGAAAACCTCTACATGTGAAGAAATAATTTTATTTTCTATCATTCTACAAGTACTTTTTGACTATCTACTCTGTGCCCAGAAACTACACTGGGTGCCATAGGAAGGAGGGAAACCAAAAGAGGAATAAAATTTTACTTAATCCCAGGGAACGGATCAGGAAACAAAAACTAGTAGACAACATGATAGTATAGAATATAGTGTGAAATATATGATTTAACTACCTATTTAGGTATTTAAAGAAGGAATATATCCATACAAATTCATGGCAGGAAAGAAAGTACAATTTAAACTGGATGTTGAAGTTTAAATTGAATTTGGGTGGGTAGAGAGTTAGAGGGATGATATTGTAGGTTAGGAGAACCATATAAATAAAGCTATAGAGGCTGGGTGTGGTGGCTGCCGCCTATGATCCCAGCACTTTGGGAGGCTGAGGTGGGCGGATCACTTGAGGTGAAGAGTTTGAGACCAGCCTGACCAACATGGTGAAACCCCGCCTCTACTAAAAATACAAAAACAATTAGCCAGGCATAGTGACACATGCCTGTAATCCCAGCTACTGGGGAGGCTGAGGCAGAATCGCCTGTGACATCGAATTATCAAGTAGATTTGAGTAATGAAAGATTGGAGGCACAGGCCTGGAAGGAGGCTATTAAAGTAATCCAGGGCCAGGCATGGCAGCTCACGCCTGTAATCCCAGCACTTCAGGAGGCGGAGGTGGGCGGATCACCTGAGGTCGGGAGTTCCAGATCAGCCTGACCAACATGGAAAAACCCTGTCTCTCCTAAAAATACAAAATTAGCCAGGAGTGGTGGCACACGCCTGTAATCCCAGCTACTCGGGAGGCTGAGGCAGGAGAATCGCTGGAATCCGGGAGGTGGAGGTTGTGGTGAGCTGAGATCATGCCATTGCACTCCAGCCTGGGCAACAAGAGTAAAACTCCATCTCAAAAAATAGATAAATAAATTAATTAATTAATTAATTAAGTAAGTAAGTAAGTAATCCAGGCATGAGGTGATTATGCCTTCCAGGAGAATGAAGAGAAGGCAAATCTAGGGGAAAAAAATGGTAAAATCTGTAAGTACTTAGATATTTTTACCAAATAATGTTTACTTTTAATTTGCTGATATTAATACAACTGAGAATATGGCATATATTTTATATAAGCCTCTGAATACTTTACAGATAAATTGAATTTTCTCTAAGCTTAAATGCTTAAAATAGACTTCTGGTTGATAAGATAGATTATCTTGAGATTATAATATAATGAAACAAATTCTTCTTTATCTTGTGTAAAGGATTTACATTAAAAAGGTACAGAAGTTTCCTGAATATAGAGTTCCTACAGACCCCAAAATTGACAAGAAAATTATCAGAATGGAGCAGGAGAAAGCTTTTAACATGCTAAAGAAGAACTTGGTAGATGCTGGTGGTGTTCTTAGGTATGACATTTTTATAGTTCTTTTATTTTACAAATTAATTAGCTCCATTTCCAAGAATTATTTTGTAAGGGAAATTATAGTTTTCCAATTATTTCATTTAGTAATGGTTTTATAAGGTAGAGATATCAATAGTTCCCCAGATATTAAATTGATTTGCCACTGTGTAAGCCATTGAGTTTCTCAGCCCCAAGTTGTAGATAATTCAGACCAAAGAATTGTTCCATACTGTATAGCATATACTCTGTATACCATATACCATGTAAAAGCTTTTTCTCAAAATGACAAAGACATACTTAATACACTTTATTATATATTTAGTACTTTGTTTTAGATACTTACTATGAGCAGAAACTTCAGCTGCCTGTCATTTTTTTTAAACTAATCTTTGATTACTTAATGGCAGCCAGAAATGAATTCTAAGCCGTAAATAAAATTCCATTTCACACCTTTTATGCTTTAGGTTTCAAATGAGAAATATTAGCATTCTTTTTCACTTTATGTGTCAGTCTGGGTGAATAATTTGTTATTGTATAATGGATTTAAGTGTATGGAATATCGTTTTTGTGTGATCTTTAAAAGAAACTTTTAGGTATGTGAAAAATAAATTGAGTCAATAATTAGATCCTTCAATGAAAGTCAAAAATATCACTAAAAAAATTAGATCCTGCAGTTTGAAGAGCATTGCATATAATTTTTAAGTAGGCATTATCAGTCATTGTAAGAATTTTATACAGAAATATCAATTAAGGCAGTATCCTACCAGATTAGTTCATATTCCTACTGTCTACTTTTCTTTTCTTTTTTTTTTTTTTTTTTTTTTTGGCATGGCTCTCCAAGAGATCTGCATTCACCTTTAGTTAATTCTCTTACTCACTTGGCCAGCAGGAGCTGGGAGTGCTGTAGAGGCAGTATGTTGAGCTCCTGTGAGGGAAGAATCAACCATAAAGTTCAATCTTGACAGGTTCTATCTTTGGTTGGAAGGATGGTAGGTGTAACAGAGAAGTGTAATTTGGGACGAATGTTTGATGAAGGGAAAATACACAGTTCAAAAGATGATGATTTACAATGTCTTCTCTTTATTTTGAGGTAAAATGTACTTAATATGAATTTTCTCGTGAACCCAAAATAATACAATTAATATGAAATTTAAAATGCCATTTTCATATATACTTAAAATCCCTGTGTCTCCCTCAACTGTAGGACCACAGTGAAAGTCTATAAATATTTACAACTATTTTAATTTAATTGGCTATAAAGCAGATCTTAGAAGAGTCAAGAGATCATTTTAAATTTTATTTGATATGAAATAACCATATATAATTTTTTCTTGAAGGATTAATCCTTTATGAGTATTAACCTAAGTAACTATGATTCCTACTTTGGTCTAATAATATTAAATAATTTTAATGTTTAAATTTTAGTAACTTTAAATATTTTCTCTTACCAGGTGGTATGTACAGTTACCTACACAGCAAGCTCATCAGTATCATGAATTAGAGACTCCCTGCCTCACTTTGTCACCTTCTCCTTTTCCTGTGTCTTCTCTTGAAGAAGAGGAAACTGCAGTTAGAGATGAGAATTGTGCATTACCCTCACGTTTACATCCTCAAGTAGCACATAAGATTCAAGAATTAGTATCACAGGGAATAGAACAAGTGTATGCAGTAAGGAAACAGCTAAGGTACAATAGAAGAGCATTGTTCTTTTATATTTTTCAGTTTTGTTTGTTGCTTTAATTAATACAGTGAACATTGGAGATATTTTCCAAAATATATGCTATCAGGGTAGATAAGGAATATAGTTTATTAATTTATTAAAATAATCTTATTTATAAACTGATCGTTTTCTAACAAATGCTTGGCAAGCAATGGTGTAATATGGTTTATTATAATTCTGATTACTCATTTGAGACATTCTATATTTGGATTTGGCAAATTGGACTATTTCTAAATGATGTATAAAATGAATTAGTTAATACTTTTAGAGAAAAAAACCTTTGTAGAACCAAAGATTTTAAAACCTAGGCCAAGATACTATTTCAGACTATTTGAAATGCAGTTAAATTTTATTACAACACAATAATTTGGATAATTCTTTGTCTAATGAAATTGTATTTGTAGTACTCTGGTCTAAGTTTTTTGATCCTCAGGAAATAATAATAATTATATAAGTAATTATATAATTACTTAATTTGTGTGTGCCAGGTACTGTGCTAGGCTTTTTTACATGTATGGTCTCATTTAGTCTTACAACAGCACTATAAAGTTGGTATATTTATCCCAATTCTACACATGAGAAACTGGAGTCTCAGAGTGGTTAAATAATTGGCTTAAGAGGCAGTGGCAGAGTCAGGCGCAGTGGCTCATGCCTGTAATCCCAGCACTTTGGGAGTCCGAGGAGGGCAGATCATGAGGTCAGGAGATCGATACCATCCTGGCCAACATGGTGAAACCCCGTCTCTACTAAAAATACAAAAGTTAGCTGGGCGTGGTGGCACGCACCTGTAGTTCCAGCTTCTCGGGAGGCTGAGGCTGGAGAATTGGCTTGAACCCGAGAGGCAGAGGTTGCAGTGAGCCGAGATCGCGCCACTGCACTCTACCCTGGCTACAGAGCGGGACTCCGTCTAAAAAAAAAAGGCAGTGGCAGAACTGAAATTTAGGCCTAACTCTATAGCCTGTGCCCATTACCATGATTTATGATACTTAGCCTTGCTCTTACTGATTATTGTGTAGTCTGATCTGAATAACAAAATATAGTAAGCCCCCTCTTAAAGTCATCAATAGGTTCTTGAAAACTGCTACTTTAAGCGAAAGGAAATACAGCAGGTCCTTGAGTTATATCATTCTTTTCAATGTCTTTTCTTTTGTTGTTTTTTTAACTTTTTTTGTAAAAGAGACAGGGGTCTTGCTATGTTGCCCAGGCTGGTCTTGAAGTCCTGGCCTCAAGTGATCCACTCAAGAAGATAGGATTGCAGAAGCAAGCCACCGCACCTGGTTCAGTGTTGTTTTCTTATAGCATTGGAGAAAATAATTTGGTTTTGTTATATGTCCTTTCACTTAAGGTGTCAGTTTCCAGGAACCTAACAATGATGTTAACTGAGAGCTTACTGTAATTCCTAGAATTATTTCCTAATTAATACATGACTTTTCTATTTAGCAGTTTTCTTAGACATTTTATATTGATTTCCACTGGGGCATCATTAGCATAAGGCAAAAATTTGGTAAAGCCATTCACTATTTACTAAACCTGAATCTTAAGAAGGGAAGTATGATACAGTTCTGCGATTTGGTCCACCAAATGTAATAAGCATGTATATGTTAAATTTTATCATTTCTTTTATGTATTGATTTTTTATACAATTAAATAACACTGCTGCCTTCTATTTCTATCTTCTTTTGTCTCCGTGTAAAATTCAAGCCCATTATATTTCATATAATATTAATTGATACTTTTGGAAGCAATGTAACATGATGTTTACGCACATAACCTGGGTATAGGCCCAAGCTCTCTTATTTACTAGGTAGGTGTATGATTTTGGGCAAATTATTTCACTTCTACAATCCTTAGTTCTATCATCTGTAAAGCGAAAATGATAATTGTACCTATGTCGTTGATCATTAAGGGTTAAAGGAGATATTTGATGTGAAGTGTTCCATACAGTGCCTGACATAGTAAGCATTAAAAACATTATTATACTTAAACTGAAAATAATGATTTCTTTAAATTCATAAAAATATCAAAGCTCAGCCAGGCGTGGTGGCTCATACCTGTAATCCCAGCACTTTGGGAGGCTGAGGCGGGCGGATCTCAAGGTCAGGAGATCGAGACCAGCGTGGCCAACGTAGTGAAACCCTGTCTCTACTAAAAATACAAAAAATTAGCCGGGCCTGGTGGCACACTCCTGTAGTCCCAGCTACTCAGGAGGCTGAGGCAGGAGAATCACTTGAACCCAAGAGGCAGAGGTTGCAGTGAGCTGAGATCACGCCACTGCACTCCAGCCTGGGCGACAGAGTGAGACTCCATTTCAAAAAAAAATAATAATAACAAAACTCATTCTAATATATTTAGATGTTTTACCAATGAAAATATTATATTTCTATAGTCTGCAATAATTCTATGTTGTATGGAAAAAGTTTAAATAGGAAAATATAAATCACTTACAGAGCTACAAACCATACTTTATAGAAGTTTATACTGAAAGAAAACCTTTCTGTCTTCTGATCTAAAGGCATATTGCTAAATGGTTTATGTCTTTATTCCATTTTGTATTCTTTACAGAAAATTTGTGGAAAGGGAACTGTTCAAACCTGATGAGGTACCTGAAAGACATAATTTATCTTTTTTTCCAACTGTAAATGATATAAAAAATCACATCCATGAGGTACAGAAATCCTTGAGAAATGGAGATACGGTATATAACTCAGAGATTATTCCGGCAACGGTATGATTACAACCATAATTCCTTATTACAGAATCTTTCTCAGCTTCTATTAATGTTTAGTCTATTAAGAATGGCTAGTGTTAGGCCATCTGAATAACTGCAATATAAGAAAATACAATAGGCCGGGCATGGTGGCTCATGCCTGTAATCCCAACACTTTGGGAGGCCGAGACGGGTGGATCACCTGTGGTCAGGAGTTTGAGATCAGCCTGGCCAACACTGTGAAACCCCATCTCTACTAAAAATACAAAGATTAGCTGGGCATGGTGGTGGGCGCCTGTAATCCCAGCTACTTGGGAGTCTGAGGCAGGAGAATCACTTGAACTCAGGAGGCGGAGCTTGCAGTGAGCTGGGACTGCACCACTGTACTCCAGCCTGGGAGACTCAGCGAGACTCCATCTCAAAAAAATATATATATAGCATCTTTTTCTTAAAATGTAAATACTCTGAATGTTTAGAAAATGACTAAAAGTTTTTTATTACTTTCACAAGAAGAAAAATCAGTGAATTCCCAACTCTACAATAAAAACACTGGCCAGGCACAGTGGCTCGTGCCTGTAATCCCAGCACTGTGGGAGGCCAAGGCGGGCGGATCACCTGAGGTCATGAGTTCAAGCCCACCTGACAAACATGGCAAAACCCCATCTCTACTAAAAATACAAAAAATAGCTGTGTGTGGCCAGGCTCAGTGGCTCACGCCTATAATCCCAGCACTTTGGGAGGCCGAAGTGGGCAGATCACAGAGTCAGAAGATCAAGACCATCCTGGCTGTGTCTTTATAGCAGCATGATTTATACTCCTTTGGGTATATACCCAGTAATGGGATGGCTGGGTCAAATGGTATTTCTAGTTCTAGATCCCTGAGGAATCGCCACACTGACTTCCACAATGGTTGAACTAGTTTACAGTCCCACCAACAGTGTAAAAGTGTTCCTATTTCTCCACATCCTCTCCAGCACCTGTTGTTTCCTGATTTTTTAATGATGGCCATTCTAACTGGTGTGAGATGGTATCTCACTGTGGTTTTGATTTGCATTTCTCTGATGGCCAGTGATGATGAGCATTTCTTCATGTGTTTTCTGGCTGCATAAATGTCTTCTTTTGAGAAGTGTCTGTTCATGTCCTTTGCCCACTTTTTGATGGGGTTGTTTGTTTTTTTCTTGTAAATTTGTTTGAGTTCATTGTAGATTCTGGATATTAGCCCTTTGTCAGATGAGTAGGTTGCAAAAATTTTCTCCCATTCTGTAGGTTGCCTGTTCACTCTGATGGTAGTTTCTTTTGCTGTGCAGAAGCTCTTTAGTTTAATGAGATCCCATTTGTCAATTTTGGCTTTTGTTGCCATTGCTTTTGGTGTTTTAGACATGAAGTCCTTGCCCACGCCTATGGCCTGAATGGTATTGCCTAGGTTTTCTTGTAGGATTTTAATGGTTTTAGGTCTAACATGTAAGTCTTTAATCCATCTTGAATTAATTTTTGTATAAGGTGTAAGGAAGGGATCCAGTTTCAGCTTTCTACATATGGCTAGCCAGTTTTCCCAGCACCATTTATTAAATAGGGAATCCTTTCCCCATTTCTTGTTTTTGTCAGGTTTGTCAAAGATCAAATAGTTGTAGATATGCGGCATCATTTCTGAGGGCTCTGTTCTGTTCCATTGATCTATGAGAACTCATGGACACAGGAAGGGGAACATCACATTCCGGGTACTGTTGTGGGGTGGGGGGTGGGGGGGGGCGGGGACAGCATTAGGAGATATACCTAATGCTAAATGACGAGCTAATGGGTGCAGGAAATCAACATGGCACATGGATACATATGTAACAAACCTGCACATTGTGCACATGTACCCTAAAACCTAAAGTATAATTAAAAATAAATAAATAAATAAATAAATAAATAAATAAATAAATAATTAGGTTAGCACTGCCGATCTCCCCTGTCTAGCTCCTAAAAAAAAAAAAAAAACCATCCTGGCTAACACATCTCTACTAAAAATACAAAAAATTAGCCAGGCATGGTGGCAGGCGCCTGTAGTCCCAGCTACTCGGGAGGCTGAGGCAGGAGAATGGCTTGAACCCGGGAGGCGGAGCTTGCAGTGAGCCGAGATTGCACTGCTGCACTCCAGCCTGGGCAACAGAGCGAGACTCCGTCTAAAAAAAGAAAAAAAAATTAGCTGGGTGTGGTGGCGTGTGCCTGTAATCCCAGCTACTCGGGAGGTTGAGGTAGGAATCGCTTGAACCTGGGAGGCGGAGGTTGCAGTGAGCCGAGATAGCGCCACTGCAGTCCAGCCTGGGAGACTGAGTGAGACTTCATCTGAAAAACAACAACAAAAAACCACTAATCTTTATTTTTAAATCAACATGTATTTTCTCTGTAAAAATTATTCTTACTCATTTAACAGACATTTATTGAGTACTATTGTATATATTTCCCCTCCCTTTTTTTAATAAATGGGCAAATTTAAATACAGTTGTTTGGGCCAGGCGTGTTGGCTCGTGCCTATAATCCTAGCACTTTAGGAGGCTGACGCAGGTGGATCACCTGAGATCAGGAGTTCGAGACCAGCCTGGCCAACACAGTGAAACCCCATTTCTACCAAAAATACAAAAATTAGCCGGGCGTGATGGCAGGTGCCTATAGTCCCAGCTGCTTGCCAGGCTGAGGCAGGAGAATCACTTGAATCCGGGAGGCAGAGGTTGCAGTGAGCCAAGATCATGCCGTTGCACCCTAGCCTGGGTGACAACAGCAAAACTCCATCTCAATAAATAAATATATATCCATCTATCAGTCCATCCATCCATCCATACATACATACAGTTCTTCATACCTGATTGCCCAAAGTGATAATGTTGGTTCCATATGCCATCTATGGATATCAGTTTAACTCATACTTTTTTTTTTTTTTTTTTTTTGAGACAGTCTCTCTCTCTCTCTTGCTCAGGCTGGATTGCCATGGCATGATCCTGGCTCAGTGCAACCTCCATCTCCCAGGTTCAAGTGATTCTCCTGCCTCAGCCTGCCAAGTAGCTGGGATTACAGGTTTCAGCCACAATACCCAGCTAATTTTTTTGTTTTTATTAGAGACGGGTTTCACCATGTTGACCAGGCTGGTCTCAAACTCCTGACCTCACGTGATCTGCCCTCCTCGGACTTCCAAAGTGTTGGGATTACAGGTGTGAGCCACCACGCCCGACCTTAACTCATAGTTTGATATGGTAGTTTCTCCCTGAATATTAGTCATTTCTGTGAAAATTTTGCCTACTCTGAAGAGATTAATTACCCAGAAACAACTAATTACAATACAGCTAGTGATTATGCCATTAAAATCTGAGATGCAGTATCTTTTGCTTTCCTAACTTGTTATCCAAATGCAGTATCTGAAAAAATATGGATATTTTAAAAGCCAAAACTATTTCTTACAATCCATAACTCTTTGTCTTTTTTCTTTTTTTTTTTTGAGATAGAGTTTCACTGTCACCCAGCCAGAGTGCATTTGCACAATCACGGCTCACTGCAGCCACGACCTCCAAGACTCAAGCAGTCTTCCCTCCTTAGCCTCCTGGCAGCTGGGACTACAGGCACCAGCCATTACACTCAGCTAATTTTTTAAGTTTTTGTAGAGACTGAGTCTCACTTTGTTGCCCAGGCTGGTCTCAAACTCCTGGCCTCAAGCACCTCTCCAGCCTTGGCTTCCCAAGCCTTATGGGCGTGACCCACTGTACCCAGCCCAATAACTCTTAATTGTTAGAAGTAGTCCTTGTCATCTACACTTGTCTAAATCCTTGCTATCTGAACTCAGGAATTTAATGTATTTGTATAGTAAAGTATACTTGTGCTTGAAGAATGTGAACAAGTGAAGAGAGTAGTTGCAGAATAAATCACATACTGTGAATAAAATATGACAGTTGTAATGGCATCTTAAGATATTTTTCAATATAAGAGCTTTATTTTTACTGAAATAAATGTTCCCATTTCAGCTTCAATGGACTACAGACAGTGGGAATATTCTCAAAGAGACCGTGACAGTTACATTTGCAGAAGGTAGGTTTTCTTGAATACCTTTAAAATATAAATTCAAATGGTGTTTAACTGGAAGGAACTGAAGATGTTATCTCATCTAATCAAATTTTATAGATAAGGAAACCAGGATCCAAAGATGTAGGAGCAGCTATGTTATGGTTTATCAACATACTTCCTGCTATTTTAATTTCCTCTTATACTTTGTTTTTAATGCTTTTTTATGACTGACATTTTGAAGCTGATAACTAGCACAGTTAACTGTAGCTAATTCATTATAAGTCTGGCTAATTCCAGTAGTAATAACCCTAAGATGCTCTGATCTGGGAACTATGGTCCATTTTTTACGGTTGCTTTTTCTCATGTGTTCTTACTGCTGTGCCCTTTTAATAGTTCAAACTTATTTCCACCCTTTTGCATTTCTTCTCTCTTCGGGAAATGTCTTTTTTCTTATGCATGGCAAACTCCTCTTAGTACTCAAATTGTAATCTCTTTTGTTTTAAGTACATTCATAACTTCACCCCCTATATAAAGTTAAACCTCTGAATTTCTTTTTTTGTTTTTGAGACAGTCTCACTCTGTCACCCAGGCTGGAGTGCAGTGGTGCGTTGTCGGCTCACTGAAACCTCCGCCTCCCGGGTTCAAGAGTTTCTCCAGCCTCAGCCTCCCAAGTAGCTGGGATCACAGGCACACGCCACCATACCTGGCTAATTTTTGTGTTTTTAGTAGAGACAGGGTTTTGGCATGCTGGCCAATCTGATCTCAAAGTCCTGACCTCAGGTGATCCACCCACCTTGGCCTCCCAAAGTGCTGGGATTACAGGCGCGAGCCACTGCACCCGGCCAAACCTCTGAATTTCTATAATGAGCAACTGACTGATAGCATTTACTGAGCTCAGCAACACTGGCAAAAGAATAGAGCATTGGTAGGACAGGAGAGAGAATAAAGGACTTACTAGATTTGTAAAGTTGAGTATCTGAGCCATTTCAATGGAGTGGATTGGGAGGAAGCCATGTTGGGGTGATTGAAGGGTGAATGGGAGATGAGGAAGGAGTAGGGACTCCTTAAAAAGTGTACCACTTTTTCAGGAATTTTGCAATGGCAAATGGGGTTGAGGGAGGGTATTTTAAGAGTAGAGAACTGAAAAGATAGATGAAGATGGTGATGGGAAGTTGAAGAAACTTCTGTTGGCTTTCCTTTTCTCTGTAAGAGTGCTAAGGATAAGGAAAGATTTCAAGAAGGGTGGCGTGGATTTGAGGGAAATGCAAATTAGAAATTATCCTGGATAGAGAGTGAAACATTGCCAGATACAGGTGAAGGTCCAATCAAAGTTAATAGTGAATTGGTAGTAGAAGAATTAGTGAGTTTCTTTTTCAGTGGCACTCAGCTTCCCATGTATTGGTGCAGGAAAGCCATTTTTATGCAGAGTTAGGGTTTTACTGGAGGGATATGACCAAAGGACAGAGAGGCAAGAGAGTTTAGGTACTTGTAAAAGGGTGACTGAAATTATAGACCTAGGACTGTAAGCTGGATGGGGAAAGAATTTTATTAAGAAAGAGGTTGATGGATCTGAAGAAAACTGAGGGATTAATTGACTGGAGGTTCACATGAGGTTGAAGAACAATTGTAGTGAAGTACCTGAGCAAAATCTCTGGAAGAATAAGAGGTTGTAGCTGGGCACGGTGGCCCACACCTGTAATCCCAGCACTTTGGGAGGCCAAGGTAGGCGGATCATTTGAGGTCAGGAGTTTGAGACCAGCCTGGCCAACATGGTGAAACCTTGTCTCTGCTAAAAATACAAAAACTAGCTGGGCATGGTGGCACATGCCTGTAATCCCAGCTACTCAGGAGGCTGAGGCAGGAGAATCGCTTGAACCTGGGAGGCAGAGGTTGCGTGAGCTGAGATCATGCCACTGTACTCCAGCCTGGATGACGGAGCAAGACTCCATCTCAAAAAAAGAATAAAAATCTAAAAATAAGAATAAGAGGTTGTGATCAGAGAATGAGATGTTTAAACTTGAGATTTTAGAGGTAGGATCATCCAGAGTATGATGATAGTGGTGGGTGACTACAGTAGTGAAGTAAAAGGACATTAATAATGAAGAAGCCAAGAAATGTGTGAGTGCTGTTTAGTCCTCTCAGTGGTCCATTGAGAAAGGACTCTTGTGCTGATTTTACAGATGAGGAAGCTGAAGTTTAGAAACTAAGTTGTAGGATGGGTGCAGTGACTCACGCCTGTAATCCCAGCACTTTGGGAGGCCAAGGCAGTTGGATCACCTGAAGTCAGAAGTTCGAGACTAGCCTGGTCAACATGGTGAAACCCTGTCTCTACTAAAAATACAAAAATTAGCTGGGCATGGTGTCACACGCCTATAGTCCCAGCTACTCAGGAGGCTGAGGCAGGAGAATCGCTTGAACCCAGGAAGCAGAGGTTGCAATGAGCCGAGATTGCGTCACTGCACTCCAGCCTGGGCAACAGAGTGAGACTGTCTCAAAAAAAATAAAAAATAAAAAGAAACTGAGTTATATAGCATATTGAAGGTCACACAGAAAGCCAGTGCTTAAATCCATTCTTCTCTAATACTCTGGCCATTTTAAAATTAGTCAGTTGTATTATGGAAGCAATAAATATTCATTGATAATTAGGTTTTCTCTTTCTGTTTTGAGACAGGGTTTCACTCTGTCACCCATGGTTGAGTGCAGTGGGATGATCTTGGCTCATTGTACCCTCTGCCTCCCGGGCTCCAGTGACCCCCCCACCTTAGCCCACCAAGTAGCTGGGACTACAGGCACATGCCACCACGCCCGGCTAATTTGTGTATTTTTACTAGAGGCAAGATTTCACCCAGGCTGGTCTCAAACTCCTGGTCTCAAGTTATCCATCTGCCCCGGCCTCCCGAAGTGCTGAGATTACAAGCATGAGCCACTTCACCTGGCCGATAATTAGTTCTTCACTGACTTAAAGAGATGAATATATTTGGGTTAACATATAAGAATTACATGAGAATGATTCAAATTCCCTACAATTAGTTTAAATTTGAGATACTAAGAAAACAGTTTTTATTTTTATTCATTTATACCAAAATGAGTTATTGAAATAAATTTAATGCTGTTATCATTAAAGACCAATTTTTCCAGGTATTGTCCTAGTTACTAGGGCTACAAAAGGTGAATTAAGTTTGATGTTAATTGAGAAGCTCCTTAGATTTCACACTTCCGGAGAAGTTTAGTATAGTCCAGCATTATAGTACGGAGAACACACTAGATTCGAGTTACAGATATAGCATCTTTCAAGGTAAAAAATACATATATATATAGTTGTGCCTCTGTATCTATGAGTTCTGTATCCATGGCTTCAACAAACCGCTGACCAAACATATATTTTTAATTGGATGTATACCAAACATGTATATATATATTTTTCCCTATTATAATCTAGAGATGATTTAAAGTATATTGGAAGACTTCTACATTGTATTGTGTATTATAGGTAATCCAGAGAGGATTTAAAGTTTGTGGGAGGATATGCTTAGATTATATGCAAATACTGTGCCATTTTATATCAGGAACTGAGCATCTGCAGATTTTTATTTCTGATGGAGGTCCTGGAACCAGTCTTCCATGGATATGGAGGGACAATCCCATTCTAGATCTACTGAATTAAAATTAATGGAGGTTAAACCTAGGAATCTATATTTTCTTAAACATCCCTTAGAGATTCTCATTATCTGCCACGTTCTGCAAATAGTGGGCTACATCAGCAGTCCCCAGCCTTTTTGGCATCAAGGACCGGTTTTGTGGAACACAATTTTTCCACAAACCCAAGGTGGAGAGTTGGGGGGATGGTTTTGGGATTAAACTGTTCCACCTCAGATCATCAGGCATTAGATTGTCATAAGCAATATGCAACTTAGATCCAAGAATCTAATGCTCCTGCTGATCTAACACGAGGTAGAGCTCACGCAGTAAGGCTTGCTCATGCAGTAAGGCTTGCTTGCCTCATGCTCACCTCCTGCTGTGCAGCCCAGTTCCTAACAAGGCACAGACCGGTAGGGTCAGGGACCCTTGGACTAGATGACTTATTGAAGTCCTTTGCAAAACTTTGAAATTTTTATTTCCTATTTTAGTTCTGCTAGAAAGGGTTGTAATAAAGTATTTTTATGACTTCATAGAAGCCATAAAAATTATTTTGTTTTAATAGTTTCTTTAATATAATTTAGGAAATTCACCAGGAGAATCAATTACCACCAAAGTGGAAACAAATCAGACCGGGGGTTCTTTGTCTCCTGAGCCAACCCACTTGCTCTCCTCACTCTCCTCATTTCAGCCCAAAATATTTACACAACTACAGGTAGGTATCCAGTAAAATATCCAAATTTGAGGCCCTTTTCTTTATTCCTCCATTTACCTCTTCTTCTCCTAGGGATTTTAGAGAATTGTTACAGAATTATAATAATGATCAAATATGTTTTCATTGTTAATTTCCTGATCTTTTTGTTTCTTGATTTGAGATAATTCAAACAGTATGTTTTTTAAAAGTTTAAGGTTGACTCTGAATGCAATAAATTTAGTTGTACTACTTTTCCCTTGATTATTGTTTCTTTCTTCATTTAATAATTATTTTTAAACATACTCTTTTTATTTGTTCGGATTTTTTGTCAAAAGAATAGTGTATCCTATGAGAATATCATACATAGGAAATTCAAACATTTTGATGTACTCTTTTTGGTTTAAAAGGGTTTGCAGTTACAACCAAGGTTCACCTCTCCTGATGAATCACCAGCTGTGATATCAGTAAATAACCAGCCGTCCTCTAGTCCTTCAGGACTTCTGGATACAATAGGAAGTGCTGTAATGAATAATAATTCTCTACTGCTTGGTCAAAGTCATAGCCTTCAAAGAGATACATGCTTAACCCAAAACAATAGTACTGCCTCCACCATGGGTAACCTTCCAGAACCAGATCAAAATCTAGTTGCAATGGACGAGCTGGTAGAAGTTGGAGATGTTGAGGATACAGGGAATCTGGAAGGAACTGTTCATCGGATTCTGTTGGGAGATGTGCAGACTATTCCAATACAGATTATAGACAACCACTCAGCTCTTAGTAAGTTGAAATCAATTTATGATGTTATCGTTGTAACCTTTGTGGATTATTATCACTATATTATACTATAGATAAAACTATTATTTCTACCCAGTGGGTCTATGATATTATATAAATGAAGCAAAATTATGAGAGAGAAGGAGATTTCATTAGCCTGGGTTTCAGAACTTTTAACCTTAAATTTTCTTCTTCTTTTTTTTTTTTTTTTTTTGAGACGGAGTCTCGCTCTTTCACCCAGGCTGGAGTGCAGTGGCGCAATCTCGGCTCACTGCAAGCTCTCCGCCTCCCGGGTTCACGCCATTCTCCTGCCTCAGCCTCTCCGAGTAGCTGGGACTACAGGCGCCCGCCACTACGCCCGGCTAATTTTTTGTATTTTTAGTAGAGACGGGGTTTCACCGTGGTCTCGATCTCCTGACCTTGTGATCCGCCCGCCTCCGCCTCCCAAAGTGCTGGGATTACAAGCGTGAGCCACCGCGCCCGGCCTAAATTTTCTTCTTCTTATTTCTAATTATTTAGTACCATAGAAATTACTTATTCCCTAATTACCTGTTTTCCATGGAAAATCTGTGGTAATGTGAAATCAGGAAGGTCATTTTAGAGTACATGAAAAAATAGGAAAAAATTAAACAAGGAAAAATATTTTCATGCAAAGGTTATTATGGAAGAATTGATGTATGCACACATACACAAAGAAAAATGAAATGAAGTAGGCATATATAAAGGTTAAAAGGAAGATTTTCATTTGTGGTTTTTTGTTGTTTTGAGACAGAGTCTCATTGTGTCACCCAGGCTGGAGTGCAGTGATGCAGTCACAGGTCACTGCAGCCTTGACCTCCTTGGTTCAAGCGATCTTCCCACCTCAGCTTCCCAAGTAGCTGGGACCACAGGCACACGCCACCATACTGGGCAAATTCTTGTATTTTTTTTTTTTTTTTAAAGACGGGGGCTATGTTGCCCAGGCTGGTCTCGAACTCCTGGAAGATTTGGAATTACAAAATAAATGTTGAGTTGAAAGGGAACTAGTAAGACTTGGGCATTTAGATTTAGCCCAAGACCTTGTTACCTTCACTTTATTACTAATCTCTGTCAACGTAGAAGTAAACCCTGTTAACTCCTACTTTCTCTGTTACTTCTTTGCACACAAATTGTTCTGGATTGGGCACTTTTGTGGGAAAAGATTTGCAGTTTGCTTTGAAGAACAAAAGTTTTCACAGAAATTATTTTTAGAATATAAAATATTTTTCCCCTCTCTTCCGGTGTCATGAAATATATTAACTTTTAGGATTTTTCTGTTTGTTTTTAAAGTTGAAGAAAATCCAGAAAGTACCATTTCTGTGAGCCAAGTTAAGCAAGAGCCCAAAGAACCAGCATTGTCTATGGAAGCAAAAAAAATTGTGGACTATAAGAAATTATCTGCTACATAAATTATTGAAGCTTTTCAGAATTTACAACTCTGGTGACTTCTGATGTCTTAGAAAAGAAGGTGAATATAGTCAAAGCATGGCATTGAGATAATTGGACTGAAGACCAGTTTGATGAGAAGCTTTTATTTAAAACTGATATATTTGTTGCCAGTTCCATATTTTTACCTTCCTTAAGAGATGTTTTACTCTTCTTATTTTGTATAATTTTTATGCTCTTTGATTATCTAATAAGGCCAGTATTTCAAAAGTTGTTTTGAATTTATCCACAGTAATATAGTCTGAACACAAATAGTTAACTTATCCTTGGAAATATTCAATTTTGTTTATTACAAAACAGAAAAGAACAACAGCAACAAAAACATTGTGTGAATGTATGTTTGTATGTGTGTTTGTATATCATGAATTTTTTTTAAGTTCTGAAAGAACTTGTTCTCTCTTTAAAGTTGTGAAGAAATTTTTAATTGCCAGACAGGTAAGAAAATGTTTATAATCTATCTCATTAAGAAAGATGAAGTATTAGATTTTACATCATAACACAAAGTCCAGCAGCTACATCTGTGGAAACTGTGCAGTTGCATTTTAGCCTCTTCCCTTCTAATTTTTGTACTTTTAACTACAAACCAATAGTATACTAATGGTTATCTAATAGAAATTTAAAGTGTCTTGGTAAGTACTGAGAATTTTTACTTGAATTAATCAGATAAGCAACAGAAGTCAACATATGTAGCATGAATTTGTGCTATATTAGAAGTAAAACACTATAGGCAGAAATATGTAGAAATTGAGAGAATTGAAAAAGAATAATAGAATTCCTTGGTGTTTACAGATAATTTGGGAAACTTTTTGATGACAGCAGAGGATTTTTTTCCCCCTTATTTTGTAATGAAGATCCAGAGCTGGTTAAAAGATAATTTGATTTGTAGTTACATTTTTCTATGCCAGAGCTCTTACTGAATTGATGATATTAGGATTTCTAGTATTTTAAGGTAAGTATTTATAGTTTAAAATTTAGTTTATATTTAAAACTTTAAAACCTCTGATCTGGGATTTTTTTTGTTAAGTAAGTACTAAGCAGTATATTCATTATAAGCATCTGTTGTCTAAAGATTGGTACTAGGCTGGACATGGAGGCTCACGCCTGTGATCACAACACTTTGGGAGGCCGAGGTGGGTGGATAACCTGAGGTCAGGAGTTCGAGACCAGCCTGGCCAACACGGTGAAACCCAGTTTCTAGAACTAAAAATACAAAAATTAGCTGGGTGTAGTGGTGGGCACCTGTAATCCCAGCTACTTGGGAGGCTAAGGCAGGAGAATCGCTTGAACACCGGAGGCAGAGGTTGCAATGAGCCGAGATTACGCCATTGCACTCCAGCCTGGGTGACAAGAGAAAAACTCCATCTCAAAAAAAAAAAAAAAAGATTGGTAAACTAGAAATATCAACTATAATTGTCAGGAAATTAACCTAAAGGCTTTTGTTTCTCCAGAGACCATTTGTGGGTGTATTTTGTATTTTAAAAATAAAGATTTTAAATGGATATCAATGTTTAATATTCAAAACATTCACAATATAATATCAAATTTAACCTTAATACTTTACATGAATATGAGTCACTTTTGGCTTTTCTAAGTCCAGCCTCCCATTTTTAATTGACTTTGTTTCAGGTACATGACATGTATCTAAATATAAAGTACTGTTATAGTAGAGGTAGGTGGAATTCTAATATTCCTTGCTCTTTAGATTTATATTTTATTTAATATAAAGTTTATTATTTATACCCTTTTTAATGCAAAGCTAATATTTAGTTATATGTATGATTTTTAATAAAAATTACTTTTTCCTATGAATTGAAAATATTAGATGTTGGCATTTTATACAGGCAGGTTGCCAAATTTGATTATGTTACACTAAGTTAAACACGGCTCTTAATTACCTCAAATCCAGATTTCTCTTAATCTGTGTGTACATAAAAGGAATAAGTCCAAATTAATTTATAGTTTAGTGTTGCACTGTAGGTAATATTCTTTTCATTTGTTATTTCTAGTTTTTATGGAATCCTTTTCTTTCAAGATTCTAAATAATAAATCTTTACCTCTCAATAGTGGTAATAGTGGTAATGGTTCATTATTAGCTATTTCACCAACTGAACTACATTCTTTTGGAGACATTCCTTTCTTTTTTAATGTTGAGTTGCTAAGGAGAAATGCTTGTTAATATACAAACTCTAGTCAGTTACCTGTGAGGATGAGACGTGTCAGAGGACTCAGACTTTGGTATATAAAAAAATAATATTTTTCTCACTTGATTCTGTGTGAATGTCTCTTCTGATACTGGTTTTTAATCAGAAAGTTACAGAGCAACTTTCCCACAAACAAACCAAAAAAACAAAACCCCACAAAAACCAAGAGCATGAAGAAAAGCTTAAATCCCTAATTATGTACTCTTTTGGTTTTTAGGTAGAAACTGGAGCTATCAGTATTTTCATGTAAGTATTTCAATGAGTAGCTCTTTAAAAATGGTTTCTAAATTAGATTTTAAAAATTCACTGTCATCTAAATGCATGTTTAGTCACAATGTATCAGTATTGTGTTTAAAGGTGCTTAGCATCACTGTTTGAAAACTATGTTTACATATTTAAAATGTTTAATTATTCTGAAATGTATAGGGTATTAAATACAAGCTCCTAAAATCTTCAGTATCTATATTGGCTTTCTCTAACAGCTCTACAGCAAAGTTTGACATGTTTTTTTTGTGTGTCATGTATTGTAAGTTGTAATATCTGTAGGAGTGAGTTGGACATTCTAAATTAGCAGTAAGAAATTCACAATTACAGCTCAGCTTGTTTATTCATTATAGTTTTCACATTCCCAACTTCCAAGTGAACTTTATATATACTACAGTGAATTACAGATAAATACAGCCATGGTGGACCTTTCCCTCAATAGCGATTTTCTGTACAAACAGTTAGTATACTTAAAAGGAAAGGCTTTTATATCTTACGCAAGGTAAATGTTTCCTAAACGTCACAAAAGTGATAGAAAACATAGCTTTTGGGATCTGGTCCTGCATCAGAGTTTCTAATTCTGAGACCCACCAGCTTGTGTTTCATCTTCTTTATATCCTGTCAGAATACATACTTAATCATGTGGGTATGAGAAAGATGTTGTTTAACTTGTACCAGGTTTAAAAAAAAAGGTTTAAAAAATGTGTGTGCATAGATATATATATATGTGTATATATATAGCAACTTGATGTATAGTGTCCTTGTTATGTATTTTTTTCATTAAAAATCCTGTTTTTTTTTCTTATACTTGTTAGTTTTCTTTTTATATTTTTCTTAGAGATAGTGGCAATTTTGTTCATCTTGAAGATGCTGAATAAACACTTGAATACCTGAGAATTTTGGCCAGAGATTTATGTCCAATTTGGAACCTGAAAGTTTTAAGCATAACTACAAGTAACTCCTGTTGGCATTACATTTTGGGGAGATATATATGCATTTAATACCCTGCAACTCAGCCAAGCATCAACATTTTAAAACAATGTGTATAATAAGTAATTCTCCCCCCTGCCCCCGACATTTTGGCACCATGACATTTTCAAGTACAGCTTTATATTTTAGGAGTAATGACAAAGTATGTGATCAAAAGAGAAGGGATTATTAATTTTTTCCCTCTTTGCTCTTTTTTAAACTTTATTCCACTCTGTACCTATTTTTGAGGACCTTGGAAATATTAATCTCTCAAGAAAGGATACTGCATTGGTTCTTCTCCATCAGCTGACTTAGACATCAAACATCTTAAATGATACACTGTTTTAATATCTAAAAATCTGTCATTCTACTTAATTAACTTAGTCATAAGGACAAAGCCTTAGTATACTTTTGCCACATACATGTTATCTATAAAGTTTACTGTTGAATAATACAAGTATTCCTTGCTGACTGAATTCTTAAAACTTTGGGAATAGAAAAAACTCATTTATTAATGGATGCTAAAGTGATTCCTGAGAAAAATAAATAATTTGTATGGTTAATATGGAAAATCTTTGGTGATGTGATTTGGGTATAAGAATACTAAAACCAGAGTACGGGATGTGAATCATGTACCAGGAGGGATTTTATTTTTAAATATCTTTATTGAGGTATAATTGAAATACAATAAACTGTACATATTTAAAGTACCCAATCTGATAAGTTTTGTCACATGTATACAGCCATAAAATCACCATAAGCAAGGTAATGAACATATTCATCACTCTCAAAGTTTCATAGTACTTCTTTGTGATCCATTCTTACTTAATCCTCCTTGCCACCCCACCATCACCAGACCGCTGATCTGCTTTCTTTAAGATCAATTTGCTACAAATGAAATCATACAGTATGAACCTTTTTTGGTCTGGCTTTTGTCACTCAGCATAGTAATTTTTTGATTTGTCTATATTGTAGCATTTATGAATAAATCATTTATTTGCTGCTGAGTAGAAGTGCATTTTATGAATATATCATAATTTGTTTATTCTTTTGATGATGGACATTAATAGTTCTAGGCTATTGTGAATAAAGTTCCCATGAACATCTGTGTACAAGTCTTTGTACAGACTTATGCTTTCATTTCTCTTGGGTAAATATCTAGGAGTAGAATTCCTGGGTCATATGTTAGGTATATATTTAACTTTTTAACAAACTACCAAATGATTTTCCAAAGTAGTTGTAACAATTTATATTCCCACCAACAGTGTATGAAAGTTCCAGGTTCTCTATATCCTAGCCAACACTTGTTATAAACAGTTTTTAGGTTTTAGAGATTTTAATAGGTGGGTAGTAGTATCTTACTGTGGTTTTAATTTCCATTTCTCTAATAACCACTATTGAGCATCTTTTCATGTTGTATTTGCCATCTCTATCTCTGTATCTTCTTTATTGATGTGTCTGAATCTTTTGCCCACTTTTTTTTTTTTAAGACCAGGTCTTGCTCTGTCACCCAGGCTGGAGTGCAGTGGTGTGATCTCAGGTCACTGCAACCTCCGCCTCCCAGGCTCAAGCAATTCTCCCACCTCAGCCTCCATAGTAGATAGGATTACAGTCACGTGCACCATGCCTGGCTAATTTTTTGTAGAGACAGGGTTTCACCATGTTACCCAGGCTAGTCTCAAACTCCTGGGCTCAAGCAATCCACCCACCTTGGCCTCCCACAGTGCTGGGATTACAGGCATGAGCCATCGTGCCCAGCCTCGCCTACTTTTATTTTTGTTTTCTTATTTGTTTTTTATTCTTTTTTTTTTAACCGCAGCCAGCATCATAGCTCACCCACTTTTAAATTGTTTTCTTGTTTTTTTTTTTTTTTTTTGAGATGCAGTTTCACTCTTGTCGCCCAGGCTAGTGTGCAATGGCATGATCTTGGCTCACTGCAGCCTCCACCTCCCAGGTTCAAACAATTCTCCTGCCTCAGCCTCCCGAGTAGCTGGGATTACAGGGGCCCACCACCACACCTGGCTAATTTTTGCATTATTAGTAGAGACGAGGTTTCACCATGTTGGCAGGCTGCTCTCAAACTCCTGATCTCAGGTGATCCACTCATCTTGGCCACCCAAAGTGCTGGGATTACAGGCATGTGCCACCACACCCAGCTAATTTTTGTATTTTTTAGTAGAGATGGGGTTTCACCATGTTGGCCAGGCTGGTCTCTGAACTCCTGATCTCAGGTAATCTGCCCGCCTCCCAAAGTGCTGGTGCTGGGATTACAGGCATGAGCCACCACTCCCAGCTCCACCTGCACTTTCAACTACTACAAATCTGAGAGGTTCTCACATCCCCTTTTAGGTTTGATAATTTGCTAGAACAACTCACAGAACTCAGGAAAGTACTATACTTACAACCACAGTTTTATTAGAAAGGATACAAACCAGAAATGACCAAATGAACAGATATGTAAGATGAGGTCTGTGAGGGTCCTGAATGCAGAACCTCTGTGCCCTCTTGTAGAATCTGGACATGTTATTCACTTTTCATATCAATGTATTCACCAACCAGGAAGACCTACTGAGTTTCATGTCCAGAGTTTTCAGGGGGGTTTATTACATAGGCATGATTGGTTCAATCATTGGCCCATGATTGGACTCATTCTTCAGTCCTCCTGGCTTTCCTGGAGGACAGGAGGCTGAGTTGATATCATTGGCTCAAAGCCCCAACCCAACCCTCTAATTAGATGTTTGATCTTTATAGCATGACCAGTTCCCATCCTGAAGCTATCTAGGGGCCCACCATGTGTCATCTCATTGCATATACTCAGGTGTGATTCAAGGCGCTCATGAATAACAAATATACTCCTAGTACTTGGGAAATTCCAAGATTCACTATCAGGAACCACAGACAAACGAAAGTCAAAATCTTTATTATATAGCAGTGTAATGCATAGTTTTGTTGTTTTAATTGTGGACACCTACTTTAGTCTGAGATTTGTTACCATGTCACACTATACTAGGTTCATCTCATTTTTCTTCAAGGCTATTGTGTGAAGTGCAACACGTTTTATAAAGTGTATCAACTCTCTGTTACTTTTCCTGGTTTGTAGTTTGCCTTTTAATTTTGATGACTTCTGTGCTTAAACAATTCTCCTCCTTCAACTAGATAGCAGATAAACATTTATCTAAAATTTCCTATAGCTTTCTTATGTGTTGTTTTTAGTACAGTGAAATTATTTTGTTGCAGAGGATAAGTTTAAGTAGATATTTTTTCAATTAACCAACCCTCCCAACATGATGGGTTTTCTTCCCCCTCTTCCAATAGAAACCTAACTCCCAACACAATGGAATGAATTTTTCACTTTTTAAATTCACCTTTGAAAGGAGTAGGCAGGTTGTAAGGAATGGGAGATTTCGTGTCCCATTTTTTTTAGATGAAGAGGTCCAAAGTGGTAAATAATTTTCCGCAGGTCATCTGGAAAGGGTAGAATTGTCTGACTCCAAAGTCTTAAAAAGACGTTTACTTAGTGTCACTATTGAATCACATGTAATTAACCAATGACTTTAAATGTACCTAAGATTATCAAATAATTTGTTCTGATATGAAAATTGAAAATTAAGTGGAACACAGAAGAAAATCTAGTTATGACATTAGACAAGACAATGACATTAAGTTTAAATCTGGATCGCCAAACACAAGGTAAGTTTCCCTTGAGTTGATCCATTTAAGTTAAATCAATTCTCTATTTATTACTGAATCATACAAAAATGACCAAAAATGTTCACCAAAGTTAGGGGCGTATGTTTATGATGATCCAACTTATAGATTTTGTGGTTCACATGAAAATCCACTTTGGGAAGTTCAAAGAGCCACATCAAAAAGATAGCCATCTTCCAGAGCAGCTAAAATTGAGATACCCCTGTATAATAAAGAACTATTCAGAGACACATATCATGCATTAAGATAAAGAACTGGCCGGGCGCGGTGGCTCATGCCTGTAATCCCAGCAATTCGGGAGGCTGAGGTGGGTGGATCATCTGAGGTCAGGAGTTCAAGACAAGCCTGACCAATATGGTGAAATCCTGTCTCTTACTAAAAATACAAAAACTGGCCAGGCGTAATGGCATGCGCCTGTAATCCCAGCTGCTCAGGAGGCTGAGACAGGAGAATTGCTTGAACCCAGGAGGCGGAGGTTGCAGTGAGCCAAGATCACACCACCGCACTCCAGCCTGGGCAACAGAGCGAGACTCCGTCTTAAAAAAAAAAAAAAAAGGACTGAAATAAGTGGGTTCAAATAGGAACACCAAATTGAAGGTCACAGGGAAGATGTTGATTTGTGATCATGTGGCTTCACACAGGCAAATCCATGCATTGTGCTTTAGGGTGAGCAGCATGGATTCATTTGTTTGAATGATGTCGATGGTTAATGAATTTTAGGAGGAACTCTGAGGAAGCCAGCCAGCTGCTAATACAAATTTCAGTGGAATAGTAACTTTTCCCTTTTTTCTCTTCTTAACTCTCAATGCCAGGGCACTTTGGGAAACATTTATACTTAAAACATTAGAATATTAAACTGAAAAGATGGAGCAAAATAATTCAAATTACAGCAGTTGAATCAAGTAGTTAAAATTCGGAGATATCAAGCCAATGAATAAGACAGCATTTGTGAAATACTACATTAGCAATATTGGGATGAGTTGAAGGACTTTTAAAAAGGTGAACTAAGGATGTAAGATTTTTGAGAAGTTGAATCAAATCCAGAGTGGCATGCAAGGAAAACCTTGTGTGTTTTTACTGCTGTACTAATAGTTAAAACTGTAACTATTCTTGTATTCTCCAGGGCAGATATGAAATGGCCTTCAGTCCTAGGAAACTAGCAGAGCAGTTTATCAGCTGGTATGCCATGACAGCATTGAAGCGTAGTTTGTAGAAAAACCTGTTATAAGCTTGCAGTGAGCCGAGATTGCACCACTGCACTCCAGCCTGGGCGACAGAGCGAGACTCCGTCTCAAAAAAAAAAAGAAAAACCTGTTATATATACTATATATCATTTGAGTTTTGTATTTTTCTCATAAGATAGGATTTTTTACTTTATTTCAAAGTGTATTCACATGTTGCTCAATTTTTCTTCACAAAATTTCTGTGGATAAAGCCAAGTGTAAATATTATTTTCTTATTTCATAGCTGAAGACAATTATAGGGAATAAGTGACATGTTTATTAGTATTACATGTATAAATAGGAGTTGAAATTATATAGACATAAGAACTTGCAGGTAGTATCAGACTGCTACTACTAATACTTAGGTGAGTAATTTTTATATTTGAGATTAAGCCACAACCATTATATCTTAGATTCTTAAATTTCCTTACTTGGCCTAGATTTGAAATAATTCTGCTCATAATAAAGGATTGAAGACATTTATTTTAAAGAGAAAATGAGCAGAAATGCACAGAATGACTTGTTATAAAAAGGGAATTATTTTAACTTCTGAAATATTGCATGGACTTTGTACACAGACATGAAATTACACAGCAAATGACAATATGTTTAATGATTTATTTTTTCAGTAACATGTAAAACCTACAATAGAGCCAGGAGCGGTGGCTCACGCCTGTAATTCCAGCACTTTGGGAGGCCGAGGCAGGTGGATCACGAGGTTAGAAGATGGAGACCATCCTGGCTAACACGGTGAAACCCCGTCTCTAGTAAAAAAAAAAAAAATACAAAAAAATTAGCCAGGCATGGTGGCGGGCACCTGTAGTCTCAGCTACTTGGGAGGCTGAGGCAGGAGAATGGCATGAACCCGGGAGGCGGAGCTTACAGTGAGCCAAGATTGCACCACTGCACTCCAGCCTGGGCAACAGAGCGAGACTCCGTCTCAAAAAAAAAAAAAACCTACAATACGGCCGGGCGCGGTGGCTCACACTTGTAATCCCAGCACTTTGGGAGGCCGAGGCGGGTGGATCACGAGGTCAGGAGATGGAGACCACGGTGAAACCTCGTCTCTACTAAAAATACAAAAAAATTAGCTGGGCGTGGTGGCGGGCGCCTGTAGTCCCAGCTACTCAGAGAGGCTGAGGCAGGAGAATGGCGTGAACTCGGGAGGCGGAGCTTGCAGTGAGCTGAGATTGTGCCACTGCACTCCCGCCTGGGCGACAGAGCGAGACTCCGTCTAAAAAAAAACAAAAACAAAAAACCCTACAATACAAACCTTAGTGTTTCAAAAAGTTATTTAAAAAGAATTTCCTAGCCAGGCATGGTGCCAGGCTGAGGCAGAGATTTGCTTGAACCCGGGAGGTGGAGGTTGCAGTGAGCCGAGATTGCGCCACTGCACTCCAGCCTGGGCAACAGAGCGAGACTGCATCTCAAAAACAACAACAACAACAAAAAGAATTACCTAATGACTTGCTACCTAGCAACATGCACTTTCCTTTTAACTTGCCTACCCTTCCCCAAGCTTAGCAGCATTTGGACTGTCAACAATGCTGGAAAGTAAAGATGTTCTTCATTTAACATAGAATTACTTACATAGTTCCATAAAATAATAGATAACTTTTCCTTTTTTTAGAAAAAATTTCAGAGTCTCACTCTGTCTCCCAGTCTGGAGTAAAATGGGGTGATCATGGTTCACTGCAGCCTCAAATTCCTAAAGTCAAGCTATCCTCTCACCTTAACCTGCTTTTTATTTATTTTATTTTTTATGTATATTTTCTGAGATGGAGTCTTGCTCTGTCGCCCAGGCCGGAGTGCAGTGGCCCAGTCTCGGCTCACTGCAAACTCCACCTCCCGGGTTCAACTGGTTCTCCTGCCTCAGCTTCCCGAGTATCTGGGATTACAGGCATGTGCCACCGCACCTGACTAATTTTGTATTTTTAGTAGAGTCGGAATTTCACCATATTGGCCAGGCTGGTCTCGAACTCCTGACCTCAGGTGATCTGCCCACTTCGGTCTCCCAAAGTGCTGAGATTACAGGCATGAGCCACTGCGCCTGGCCCTTAACCTGCTTTTTAAAATTTTGTGTAGAGACAGGTCTCTCACTGTGTTGCCCGGGCTGGCATCCAACTCCTGGCCTCAGGTGATCCTCCCACCTTGACCTCCCAAAGTGCAGGGATTACAGGTGTCAGCCACCATGCTCAGCTAGATAACATGTTTTGAGTGCCAGATGCTTTATAACAATCCTCACATCTGGCCTTAATATTATTACCCCAATTTTATATAAAAGCAAATAAATTGAAAAAGATTAAATACCTTGCCCAAGATCATATATCTAGAAAGCCAAGAACCTAGGATCTGAACCCGAGACTTTTTATTCCATAGACCATGTTATAACCAGATTTAACTGTAACAATTCATGAACTATTAAAATTCATCATAAGGAAGAATACATTTATTTATTTAGAGACTGAATCTTGCTCTGTCATCCAGGCTGGAGTGCGGTGGCGTGATCTTGGCTCACTGCAACCTCCATCTCCTACATTCAAGCGACTCTCGTGCTTCAGCCTCCCAAGTAGCTGGAATTACAGGCGCCCGCCCCTGCGCCTGGCTAATTTTTGTATTTTTAGTAGAGACAGGGTTTCACCATGTTGGCCAGGCTGGTCTTGAACTCCTGACCTCAAGTGATCTGCCCGCCTCAGCCTCCCAAAGTGTTGAGATTACAGGTGTGAGCCACCGCGCCTGGCCAATAATTTTTTTTTAAATGTTTGTAGAGACATGGGTCTCCCTATGTTGCCCAGGCTGTCCTTGAGCTACTGGCCTCAAGGGATCCTCCCACCTCAGCCTCCCACAGTGTTGGAATTATAAGCTACCTCATGGGCTGCAAATTTTATGTTATGTATTTTACAATTTTAAAAAAATTTCCTACCCAGAGATCATGCAGATACAATCTACTAAATCTTTACAGTTTTGCCTTTCTTATTAACGGTCTACTGTCTACCTGGAGTGGTTTCCTGCATATGGTTTTGCATGGCAGGTGGGCCCCAAAATCGGGGCTCTGCCTGGGAAGGTTCTTGGCTTTGCCTAGAAAGGAATTCAAGGGCTACCCTATAGGCATTGTGTGGAGAGTAGCAGCTCAGGGGCAGTTCTGAAGTCACATTTATACCCACTTTTAATTACATGCAAATTAAGGGGCAGGTTAGTCAGAAATTTCTAGAAAAAGGGTGGTAAATTCCAGGTCGTTGCCATGGAATGAGTAACTCTCATGGCACTGTTGGCTGTGTTTTATGGAGAAGTGCTTTCGCCTCTTCCCTGTGTCAGCCAGTCTTCAATCTGGTCCAGAGTTGAGTCCCGCCTTCTACTTTGGTATCAGAGGGGGTCAAATTTCTTTCTCTATTTTTTTCCCACATGGAGAGTAGTTTTATCACAAGGAGAGCTTGGGCTCTCATGTCTAGGAGCTCAAGCCTGGGACAGTGGTGTGCATTCTTTGAATCATCATTCCAGCCCTGCTCTGGATCTACAAAAAATTACTGGAGCCATCCACATACTCTCTGATTTCTCCTTTTGTTCATCATTTATGGCCTAGAAAAGCTATGCAGGAATCCAATGGCAAAGCAGACTGTAAGGATGCAGACATAAATGGATTACCAACAAAAGGGCCAACAGAAATCTCTGATTGGCCAGGCGCAGTGGCTCACGCTTGTAATCCCAGCACTTTGGGAGGCCGAGGCGGGCGGATCACGAGGTCAGGAGATCGAGACCACGGTGAAACCCCGTCTCTACTAAAAATACAAAAAATTAGCCGAACGTGGTGGCGGGCGCCTGTAGTCCCAGCTACTCAGAGAGGCTGAGGCAGGAGAATGGCGTGAACCCGGGAGGCGGAGCTTGCAGTGAGCCGAGATTGCGCCACCGCACTCCAGCCTGGGCGACAGAGCGAGACTCCATCTCAAAAAAAAAAAAGAAAAAGAAATCTCTGATAAAAAGACTAAAGTGATTTTCCTAAAGGATTTCATCATTTTAAAAATGGACCTGATGGCCGGCATGGTGGCTCACACCTGTAATCCCAGCACTTCAGAAGTGTATTAGTTCGTTTTCATGCTGCTGATAAAGACATACTTGAAACTGGGCAATATATAAGAAGAAGAGGTTTAATGGACTTACCCTGGGGAGGCCTCACAATTATGGCAGAAGGCAAGGAGGAGCAAGTCACATCTTATTTGGATGGTGGCAGGCAAAGAGAGAGAGCTTGTGCAGGGAAATTCCCGTTTTTTTTAAACCATCAGATCTGGTGAGACTTATTTACTATCACGAGAATAGCTCAGGAAAGACCCACCCCCATGATTCAATTACCTCCCACTGGATTCCCCCCACAACATGTGGAAATTGTGGGAGTTACAATTCGAGATTTGGGTGGGGACACAGCCAAACCATATCAAGGGAAGCCAAGGCAGGTGATCACTTGAGGCCAGAAGTTCGAGACCAACCTGGCCAGCATGATGAGACCCCATCTCTACAAAAAATACAAAAATTAATGGATGTAGTGCGGCACACCTGTGGTCCCAGTAACTCAGGAGGCTGAGGTGGGAGGATTGCTTGAGCTCAGGAGGCTGAGGTTGCAGTGAGCAGAGATCACACCACTGCACTTCCGTGTGGGCAACAGAGCAAGACACTGTTTCACAAAAAAAAAAAAAAGGACTTGATAATATGAAGCACCTTCTTTGTAATCCTCTCTGACCTTTTTCTCTGAGACCAGAATTCAGGATTGATGGATTAGATATTTACCTGATACTAATCATGAAATTGATGGAATCCATATTTAAAGTGTTGTTAGTTATATTTAATGACTTCACTCCTGAATTCCTTTTTCATTAAGGTAGCTTTCGTTTCTATTATTGCTGTTTTAATAATATGATTAAATAGAAGGTTTGTGCCAGTAGATGCTCTTGTTACTAAATCAGTACTTTAAAATCTTTGGTCTTCTGTCATTCGTGCCTATGAATTTGACTACTGTTTGCTCTAATTTATTTGGGCTCTTCTAATTGGAGTGGAGCAGAGTTTTACTGTGAAACAGTGCAGTGAGTCTGTGCAGTGAAATGAAGGGTGGAGTTTTGGGGGGTGGTAATGATGTGAAACATAAAGATATAATTACCATCTAACACAATGAAACCGCTTGTCCATAAGAGTAGTAATTATTAAACTTTTATTTTATTTTACTATTTTTGTTTTTTTTAATTTTTGAGACAGTGTCTTGCTTTGCCACCCAGGCTATAGTGGAACAAACACAGCTCACTACAGCCTTGACCTCCTCAACTCAAGTGATCCTCCTGCCTCAGCTTCTTGGGTAGCTGGATATGCCACTGCACCTGGCTAATTTTTGTATTTTTTGTAGAGGCAGGGTTTCAACATGTTGCCCAGGCTGGTTTGGAACTCCTGGACTTAAGTGATCCTCCTGCCTTGACTTCCTAAAGTGCTGGGATTACACAGGTGAGCCACCAAGCCCTGTTGAAACATCTATATAAATGTCTAATGTAATTACAAAATTCTAATTCTTGTTGCATTCTTTTTATCCCTACAAATGTATTAAACATTTGGTTTTAAAAAGTTTTAAGGCCAGGCGCAGTGGTTCACACCTGTAATCCCAGTACTTTGGGAGGCCGAGGCGGGTGGATCACTTGAGGTCAGGAGTTTGAGACCAGCCTGGCTAATATGGTGAAACCCCATCTCTACTAAAAAATACAAAAATTAGTCAGGCATGGTGGTGCGAGCCTATAGTCCCAGCTACTCAGGAGGCTAAGGCAGAAGAATTGCTTGAACCTGGAAGGCAGAGGTTGCAGTGAGCTGAGATTGCACCACTGTACTCCAGCCTGGGCGACAGAGCAAGACGCTGTCTAAAAAAAAAAAAAAAAAAAAAAGTTTTAAGTATACAGTTCATTGATGATATTCAGTATATTCACACTGCTGTGCAACCATCACCACTATCCACTTCCTCAATTTTTTCATCCCAAACTGAAACTCTTTATGCATTAAACAATAACTCCCCATTCTACCTCCACCCCAGTGGTTCTCTTTTTGTAATAATAAAGTGATCTTTCAATATCCACTATAACATCAGAAATCTTTTAATAGGATAAGAGTGGATAACTGCAAACAAAAAAAGATATAATTGGGAAACCAGGCTTTTGTGATGTCATTTTTATTTCTAAAAAATATTCAAATAAGGACATGTCCTTTACAGAGGCTGTTTGATTCCTCATTGGGAAACTTAAAAAACAAGTTTAAAAAAAAATTTTTTTTTCTTAAATGTTCTATCCTTTTCCTTCTAAATGTATACTGAAACAAGCTTTTGGTTCATTCATACTCATTTTTCTTACACTTTCAACTTTTCTTTTCTTTTTACAACACAGGGTCTCACTCTGTTGCCCAGACTGGAGTCCAGTGGTATGATCATGGCTCACCACAGCCTCTACCTCCTGGACTCAAGGGATCTTCCACCTCATCTTCCTGAGTAGCTGAGACTACAGATGTGCACCACCATACCCAGCTAAATTTCTTATTTTTTATTTTTTGTAGAGACAGAGTCTCACTATGTTGCCCAGGCTGGTTTCAAACTCCTGAACTCAAGCTGTCTTCCCAAAGTGCTGGGATGACAGGCTTGAGCCACCAAGGCCTGCCCTCAACTTTTATTTTAGATTCAGGTGGTACAAGTGCAGTTTGTCACGTAGGTATATTGAGTGATATTGAGGTTTGGGATACGAATGATCTGGTCCCACAGGAAGTGAGCATAGTTCCCAATAGTTTTTTCAGCATTTTCCCCTATCCCACCCTCCCCACTCTAGTAGACTCTAGTGTCTATTGTTGCCATCTTTATGTCAACGAGTACCCAATGTTTAGCTCCCACTTATAAATGACAACATGCAGTATTTGGTGTTCTATGTTAATTCACTTAGGATAATGGCGTCCAGCTGCATCCGTGTTGCTACAAAGGACATGATTTCCTTCTTTTTTATGGCTATGTAGTATTCCATTGTATATATGTACCACATTTGCTTTATCCAGTCCACCGTGATGGGTACCTCGGTTGATTCCATGTCTTTGCTATTGTAAGTAGTGCTGCAGCGAACATAACGGGTGCATGTGTCTTTTTGGTAGAATGATTTATTTTCTTTTGAATAGATGCCCAGTAATGGAATTGCTGGGTTGAATGTTAGTTCTGTTTTAAGTTCTTTGAGAAATCTCCAAACAGCTCTCCACAGTGGCTGAACTAGTTTACATTCCTACCAACAGTGTATAAGCATTCTCTTTTCTCCACAGCCTCATTTGTTATTTCTTTCTTTCTTTTTTTTTTTTTTTTTGAGACAGAGTCTCGCTCTGTCACCCAGGCTGGAGGGCAGTGGTGCGATCTGAGCTCACTGCAGCCTCTGCCTCCCGGGTTCAAGCGATTCTCCTGCCTCAGCTTCCTGAGTAGCTAGGACTACAGGAGCACACCACCACACCTGGCTAATTTTTTGTATTTTTTTTTTTAGTAGAGATGGGGTTTCACCATGTTGGCCAGGACAGTCTCGATCTCCTAACCTTGTGATCTGCCCACCCTGGCCTCCCAAAGTGCTGGGATAATCCCAGCCTGGTCCCATTTGTTATTTCTTTAGGGCACCATTTTTCATCTGATTATTCACAGCTGAAAAACCATAATCTGCTTGACCTACTAATCTATTTTTTTTTTTTTGAGACAGAGTCTCACTCTGTCGCCCAGGCTGGAGTGCAGTGGCGCGATCTCGGCTCACTGCAAGCTCCGCCTCCCGGGTTCACGCCATTCTCCTGCCTCAGCCTCTCTGAGTAGCTGGGACTACAGGCACCCGCCACCACGCCCGGCTAATTTTTTTGTATTTTTAGTAGAGATGGGGTTTCACCGTGGTCTCGATCTCCTGACCTCATGATCCACCAGCCTCGGCCTCCCAGAGTGCTGGGATTACAAGCGTGAGCCACCGCACCCGGCCTTGACCTACTAATCTATTTTATGGTGATGAATCATATGATAAACAAAATCTAATGATCCTTTTGGCAGAAAATAAATATGGGAATGTAATAATAAACAAAGATCTTTTCCCCTACATTAAATCCATTATAATAAAATAGGAGGCCAGGTGTGGTGGCTAATGCCTGTAATCCCAGCATTTTGGGAGGCCGAGGCAGGAGGATTGCTTGAGGCCAGGAGTTTGAGACCAGCCTAGGCAACCATAGCAAGACCCCATCTCTAGAAAAAAAATTAAAAATCAGCTGGGTGTGATGGCAGTGAGGTGTGATCCTGTTACTGCACTTCAGCCTGAGCAACAGAGCAAGATCCTGGCTCTAAAATAGAAGAAATAAAATATGTAACTTTGTTCAGAGATGTCTTTTAAAAATTGTGGCACATTTGCTATTTTAATCACTGTTGACTGCCTTAATATGTGTCAAACTGTCGATTTAAGTAGGAACTACTAGATCTCAGATCTATTCTTTTTAAAAAAGTGTTACCTATTTTAGGCCGGGCACGGTGGCTCACACTTGTAATCCCAGCACTTTGGGAGGCCGAGGCGGGCAAATCACGAGGTCAGGAGATCAAGACCACAGTGAAACCCCGTCTCTACTAAAAAAAAATACAAAAAATTAGCCGGGCGTGGTGGCAGGCGCCTGTAGTCCCAGCTACTCGGAGAGGCTGAGGCAGGAGAATGGCATGAACCTGGGTGGTGGAGCTTGCAGTGAGCCAAGATTGCGCCACTGCACTCCAGCCTGGGTGACAGAGCGAGACTCTGTCTCAAAAAAAAAAAAGTGTTACCTATTTTATTACTGTTAAAATTTTGATGTAGTATGAAAAAGCCCTGAGTCATAGTTACAGCCATTTGCCACAGAAATTCTAAATCTCATAATTTTAATTCCAAATAAATTGATAATTGTTAATCGCTTTATTACTCAAACAGAAAAACTAAAAGGAGATATTTACCTGATACTATCTTACCTGATAAATCAAATGAATGTACAAGTCAAAACAAGTATCTAAAAAACCAGGGGCTGGGCTCAGTGGCTTACACCTGTTATCCCAGCACTTTGGGAGGCTGAGGCGGGAGTTTGAGACCAGCCTGGCCAATATGCTGAAACCCCATCTCTACTAAAAATACAAAAAAATTAGCTGGGCATGGTGGCGCGTGCCTGTAGTCCCAGTTACTTGGGAGGGTGAGGCAGAGAATCGCTTGAACCTGGGAGGCGGAGGTTGCAGTGAGCTGAGATCACACCACTGACTCCAGCCTGGGCGACAGAGCAAAACTCTGTCTCAAAAAAAAAAAAAAGAAAGAAAGGAAGAAAGAAAGAAAGAAAGAAAACACAGTGCCAGATGTAATTCCTAGGAATGCTGACAGATTAATGTCAAGAAATAATGTGCATTATTTGCTCTTACTATGGAAAGCAAAGGGAAAAACTAATTGAGATGAGCAGGTACAGTGGTAGAGATTACACAAAGGTTTTTTTGTGTTTTTATTTTTTTTTTTTTAAACAGAGGTTTTTTTTTTCGTTTTAATTATCTTAGTATTATAATATTGAAAGGAAAAAAATGTTCCTTGATGCATAACAAGAGATCTCAGATATTGATTAACATAAATTTGAACTAGAATGGTTGAACTTCAAGAAAGCTGCTTTTTTTAAAAATTCTTTTATTTTTATTTTATTTATTTATTTATTTATTTTTTTGAGACAGAGTCTTGCTCTGATGCCAGGCTAGAGTGCAGTGGCGCGATCTTGGCTCACTGCAACCTCCACCTCCTGGGTTCAAGCGATTCTCCTGCCTCAGTCTCCTGAGCAGCTGGGACTACAAGTGTGCGCTACCACACCCAGCTATTTTTTTTTTTTTTTTTTTTTTTTTTTTTTAGTAGAGATGAGGTTTCACCATGTTGGCCAGGATGGTCTCCATCTCTTGACCTCGTGATCCGCCTACCTTGGCCTCCCAAAGTGCTGGGATTACAGGCGTGAGCATCGTGCCCAGCCGAAAGCTGCTTTCTTAAGAGAACAAATGTTCCTAGTCTCAAATTTTTCTTTTCTTCACATTTGGAAAGAAGAATTTAAAAAGAGAAAATGCTAATTTTAAAACAAGAATTTCCAGTAATTCATTTTTTTCTCTTGATTAAAGAATTTTTCTTACTGTAGAATGTGGAAGTCTTAACTTTCAATTAACTTCCCAGCCAGCATGGGAAGTTTATTACAAATGAAAGTGAAGTGGTTTTCTTTCATGTTTCAACTTAATTTTAATTACTGTATTCTATGTGTGTGCATGTGTGTGTGTGTGCATGCATGCACGTGCACAAACGTATGGTTATATGTTGCCTTGGGGAAGACATCAGAAGGTCTAGTACAGTAAATATATTCTTAATCTTATTACATCCCTGCATAAAAACTTTAATTTTACACAAAGTGAAATGTAAACTACTGAGCTATATTCAGGGACCCACGGTGAGTTGGTTGTAACCAAGTTGATTGCCTTGCTACTTCTACCCCAGATAGACTCATCAAGTAAGTGATGGTTTTCTCAAAACACAGAAGAGAATTTTCTCTGGAGTCAAGCTTTTACCCAGGGCATTCTCTTTTCAGAATTATTATTTCTTTCTGGACACTGGAATTATAACATTCCTTCAAGACCTAGCTCAGATACACTCTCCACTGGAAAGCTTTCCTAAGCATATGAATTACTTGGTGGTATCTCTCAACTCTCCCCATCCTCTATCAGCTGTGTTTTCTACAATGCAAATTAGCTCTGGAGTTTCACTGTCCAATACAGTAACCATTAACCTCATGTGGCTATGTACATTAAAATTAAACAAAAAATTTATTTCTTGGTTGCACAAGCCGCATTTCGATTGTTTAATAGCTATATATGGCTAGTGCCTACTGTACTGAACAGCACAGATGTGGAACATTTCCTTCACTCCAGAAAGTTCTATTAGACAGCACTTGTCTAGAGACTTGGTTAGATTCATATTCAGGCCTTGATTTTTTAATATTTAAAATGGGGCCACTAAATTACATGATCTCTACAGTAACTTTCAGTTGTTTAGTTCTGTGATTCTGCAGAATACATAATCTATTTTAGTTTTAGTTTTTTTGAGACAGAGTCTCACTCTGTTGCCCAGGATGGAGTACAGTGGCATGATCATGGATTACTGCAGCCTCAAACACCTGGGTTCAAACAATCCTCCTGCTTCAGCCTCCCAAGTAGCTGGGACTACAGGAATAAGCCACCATGCCTGGCTAATATTTTTATTATTTCGTAGAGGCAGAGTCTTGCTATGTTGGCCAGGCTGGTCTCAAACTCCCGGCCTCAAGTGAGACTCCCACCTCCGCTTCCCAAAGTGTTGAGATTACAGGCATGAGCCACCACACCTGGCTTCACAATCTACTTTAATAAAAGAGTCTGTAAATGGGTAACTGAGGAGTTCTGATAACACCCACATTCCAGTCAACGTAATAATAATCACAGTGTTTTCATGAGCATGTCTGACATTGTAGCTTAGACAACTGTGTGGTATGGTATGGACAGCAATTCTGGTGTCCAGGAGCTTGGAAGACTCTATCCCAATAAATAAAAAGCTGAACAAATGGAAAAATCAACAGTTCTTCCTAGATCCATCAGAGAAATGAAGTCACAGGGTAAACCCTTGCCACCAAAATTGGAGAGAGAGAGAGACAGTAAAAATACAGAGAGCATAAAAAAAATATAGAGACAGCATAAATCTCCACAGGAACTGGAACGAGGGCAGGCAAACCTGAACTGCAACTGACAAATTATTGGAGGCTCAGAGTGGACATGCCTGAGAGTAAAAAGCTCTTGGGGGAGGGAGGGCTAGTTATGGAGCAAGCCACAACACTCCTGTGAGTTTTACCTCTAGGAACTTGACCAGGTTCTTATGGTAATTTTTAGAGAAAAATTCCCCCTTGTTTTCAGCAGGTAGAAGGAAAAAAAAGGACCCACTTAAAAATAACCAGGGCGAGGCCGGGCGCGGTGGCTCACGCTTGTAATCCCAGCACTTTGGGAGGCTGAGGCGGGCGGATCATGAGGTCAGGAGATCGAGACCACGGTGAAACCCCGTCTCTACTAAAATTACAAAAAATTAGCCGGGCGTGGTGGCGGGCGCCTTTAGTCCCAGCTACTCGGAGAGGCTGAGGCAGGAGAATGGCGTGAACCTGGGAGGCGGAGCTTGCAGTGAGCCGAGATTGCGCCACTGCACTCCAGCCTGGGCGACAGAGCGAGACTCCGTCTCAAAAAAATAAATAAATAAAATAAAAATAAAAATAAAAAAAAAACCAGGGCGGCCAGGTGCGGTGGCTCACACCTGTAATCCCAGCACTCTGGGAGGCCGAGGCGGGTGGATCACTTGAGGTCAGGAGTTCGAGACCAGCCTGACCAACACAGTGTCTAGTGGTCCAGCCGCAGGGGTTATTCAGGGAAGCACCGAGAAGTAGTGAGAAGAATGATGAAAGAAAGACACAGAGAAGCGGGATTAGGAGGGACGGTTCCCTGATAGGGAAACGCCGACAAGCTCTGGTTTATTCAGTGCTTTTATACATGCCAGGGGTTAACAGTCCAGACAATAACTATTTTTGTCTTCCTTTGATGCGGCCTCTGCAGTCTGTCCTGTGCTAACCATTAACTATGAGAAGCCATTCACAGCGCTTCACTGATCTGGTAAGAAGAGGAAGCTACCCCATAACAGGATCTTCAGTGGTGGTCTTTGCCATCCCACCCACTTCCCTGTCTGCAGGCTTTGCCAATGCATGGGAATGTGAATTTGGCTGTCCACAACAGTGAAACCCGGTCTACTAAAAATACAAAATTAGCCAGGTGTGGTAACAGGGTCCTATAATCCCAGCCACTGGGAGGCTGAGGCAAGAGAATCGCTTGAACCCAGGAGGTGGAGGTTGCAGTGAGCCAAGATCACGCCATTGAACTCCAGCCTGGGCAACAAGAGCAAAACTCCGTCTAAAAACAAAACAAAACAAAAAAAACCACACACACACAGAAAAAAACCCAGGGCATTCTGTTTTTGTTTTTGTTTTTTGAGATGGAGTTTCGTTCTTGTTGCCCAGGCTGGAGTGCAATGGCGCAATCTCAGCTCACTGCAATATCCACCTCCCAGGTTCATGTGATTCTCCTGCCGCAGCCTCCCAAGTGGCTGAGATTACAGGTATGCACCACCACGCCAGGCTAATTTTGTATTTTTAGTAGAGACGGGGTTTCACCATGTTGGTCAGGCTGGTCTCGAACTCCTAACTTCAGGAGATCCGCCCACCCCGGCCTCCCAAAGTGCTGGGATTACAGGCGTGAGCCACCGCGCCTGGCCTTTTTTTTTCTTTTTTTCTTTTTTATAGAGATAGTGTCTCACTATGTTGCGCAAACTGGTCTGAAATTCCTGGGCTCAAGTAATCCTCCCACCTGGTCTCCAAAAGCGCTATGATTACAGGTGTGAGCCACTACATCCAGCCATTCTATTTTTCTTAACAACGCCTGCCCTCAAGAGAAACTGTGTTACCAGAGCCTAACCGTCTTAGGCGAAGGGAGATACCCAACTCCATTCAGCTCTAGACGTCCACGTGGGAGAAGGGAAATAACCGCAGCATACTAATCATACTAATCATCCTGTACCAGCTAAGGTGGGGAAAAACTGAAAAGCACAGTTCAGAGGCACAGGCTCACTAAAAGACTGAGATCTAATCACAGGACTACAGGAAGCCTCCCTTTCCTCCACATTTTACCACTGCATTACTAAAGGCCTATTTACTGCAGTTCCGTTTACCTAGTACATCATGTTCAGCTATCAAGAAAAAATTACAGGCCGGGCCCAGTGGCTCACACCTATAATCCCAGCCGAGGTGGGTGGATCACCTGAGGTCAGGAGTTGGAGACCAGCCTGGGCAACATGGTGAAACCCTGTCTCTACTGAAAAACAAAAACAAAAGAACAAAAATTAGCCGGGTGCGGTGGCAGGTGCCTGTAATCCTAACTACTCGGGAGGCTGAGGTAGAATTGCTTGAGCACGGGAGGTGGAGGTTGCGGTGAGCCAAGATTGTGCCATTACACTCCAGCCTGGGTTACAGAGTGGGACTCCATCTCAAAAAAAAAAAAGAAAAAATTATTACAAAGCATCCTAAAAGGCAAAAAACAACCTGAAGACATAAGGCAAAGATCAGAACAAAATTCATATATGACAGGCATGTTGAAATTACCAGACTGAGAATTTAAAACAACTATGATTAATATGCTAAGGGCTCTAATGGATAAAGCAGACAGTATGCAAGAACGGATGGGCAATGTAAGCACAGATGTAAATTCTAAGAAAGAATTTTTAAAATGCTACAGATCAAAAACACTATAACAGAAATGAAGAATCCTCCTTAGTAGACTGAATGAAGATGAGCTCATTAGTAAACTGGACATGGCTAAGAAAACATTTCTGAGTTTGAGAATATGTCAATAGAAACTTCCAAAATGGAAAAGCAAAGAGAAAAAAGACTGAATAAAATGATTCAGAACATCCAAGAACTGTGGAATAACTACAAAAGGTATAAATGTGTGTGATAGGAATACCAGAAGGAAAAAAAGGAAAGGAAGCAAAGCATATTTCAAGCAACAGTGACAGTGAATCTCCCCAAACTGGCAATAGACACCAAACCAGAGATCCAGAAAGCACAGAGAACACCAAGCAGGATAAGTGGTTAAAAAAAACTACACCTAGGCTATCATTTTCAAATTACAGAAAATCAAAGATAAAGAGAAAATCCTGAAGGAAGCCAGAGGAAAACAAACAGCTTTCTATGCAGGAGCAAGATAAGGATTATATCCAACTTCTCATCAAAAATCATGCAATCAAGAAGAGAGTAGAGTGAAACGTTTAACATATTGAGAGAAAAAAAAAACAGCCTAGAATTCTGTATCCCGTAAGATTATCATATAAAAGTGAAAGACAGGCCGGGCGCGGTGGCTCACGCTTGTAATCCCAGCACTTTGGGAGGCCGAGGCGGGCGGATCACGAGGTCAGGAGATCGAGACCACGGTGAAACCCCGTCTCTACTAAAAATACAAAAAAATTAGCCGGGCGTGGCGGCGGGCGCCTGTAGTCCCAGCTACTCGGAGAGGCTGAGGCAGGAGAATGGCGTGAACCCGGGAGGCGGAGCTTGCAGTGAGCCGAGATCGCGCCACCGCACTCCAGCCTGGGTGACAGAGCCAGACTCCGTCTCAAAAAAAAAAAAAAAAAAAGTGAAAGACAAAGACTTTCTCAGATGAACAATATTTGAGGGCATTTCTTGCCAATAGACCTTCCTTATAAGAAATAATTAAGGCCGGGCACGGTGGCTCATGCCTGTAATCCCAGCATTTTGGGAGGCGGAGGTGGGCGGATCACGAGGTCAGGAGATCCAGACCATCCTGGCTAACACAGTGAAACCCCCGTCTCTACTAAAAATACAAAAAAATTAGCTGGGCATGGTGGCAGGCGCCTGTAGTCCCAGCTACTCGGGAGGCTGAGGCAGGAGAATGGCGTGAACCCAGAAGGCGGAGCTTGCAGTGAGCCGAGATTGCGCCACTGCACTCCAGCCTGGGCGACAGAGTGAGACTCTGTCTCAAAAAAACAGAAAAAAGAACTTACTAAGAGAGAATGAAAATGACACATAGGTCAGAAACTCTCTGCATAAATAAATGAAGAGCATCAGAGAAATAATAAATGAATATAAAATATAAACTCATATTTTTCTTATTTTCAGTTAATCTAACAGACAACAGTTTGTTCAAAATAATACTAGGCAACAATGTAATTGTGTGTGCATGTATATACACACAATTGCTTATGTGTAAGTGAATGGCAGAAATGACATAAGGGACAGGAGAGAGGAATTAGGAATGATTAGGAATGTTTTGTTATAAGGTTCTTGCAATACCTATGAATTGGTATAGTGCTATTGGAAAGTGAACTTTGAGTAGTTGTAAATGTATACTGCAAACTCTAGGACAACCACTAAATAAGGTAGAAAAAAAAAAAAGTAAAACTGGGCCAGATGCAGTGGCTCACACCTGTAATTCCAGCACTTTGGGAGGCCAAGGTGGGTGGATCACCTAAGGTCAGGAGTTCGAGACCAGCCTGGCCAACATGGTGAAACCCCATCTCTACTAAAAATACAAAAATTAGCCGGCCATTGTGATGGGCGCCTGTAATCCCAGCTACTTGGGAGGCTAAAGCAGGAGAATTGCTTGAACCTGGGAGGCAGAGGTTGCAGTGAGCCGAGATCGTGCCACTACACTCCAGCCTGGGTGACAAGAGCAAAACTCCGTCTCAAAAAAAAAAAAAAGTAAAACTGATATGCTACAAAACTAGAGAAAATGGAATCATATTAAATAATTAAGATTTTAAAAAGCACTGGCTGAGTGCCATGGCTCACGCCTATAATCCCACCACTTTGGGAGGCCAAGGTTGGAGGGTCACTTGAATCCAGGAATTCAAGACCAGACTGAGCAACATAGCAAGACCCTGTCTCTACAAAAAATACAAAAGTTAACTGGGCATGGTAGAGTGTGCCTGTAGTGCCAACTACCTGGGAGGTGGAGGTGGGTAGATCACTTGAGCCAAGGAGTTTGAGGCTGCAATAAGCCATGAATATGCCACTGCGTTCCAGCCTACGCAACAAAGACCCTGTCTCAAAAAAAAAAAAATAAAATAAAATAAATAAATATATATATATATATATGTAAAAGGCAGAAAAAGAGTGAAAGACAAAAATAAGAACAAAGAATAAGTACAATGCATAGGAAATAGTAATGAATATGGTATATGTTAATCCAACTATGTCAATAATCACTTTATATGTTAATGGTCTAAATATGTCATTTAAAAAACATAGTGGATCAAAAAACAAGACCCAATTATATATTATCTACAAGAAACCCACTTTAAATATAAAAACACATATAGATTAAAAGTAAATGGGTAAAGAAAAACATACCACGTTAATACTAATCAAAAGAAAGAGGAAGTAAACATATTAATTTCAGACAGAGCAGACTTCAGAACAAGGAAAGTTATCAGTGATAAAGAGGACCATTACATAATGATAAAGGGGTCATTTCTCCAAGAAGACATAACAATCCTTAACACATATTTCCCTAACAACAGATATCAAAATATGTGAGGCAAAAACTGATAGAACTCCAAGGAGAAATAGATGAATCCACTATTATAGTTGGAGACTTAAGTACCTCTCTATTATATAAACGGACAGATCCATCAAGCAGACATAAGGACATAGTTGAATTGAACAGTAACATCGACATCTGTCGACTACTTATCCAACAACAGCAGAACACACATTCTTAAGCTCACAAGGAGTATTCACCAAGCTAGACCACATTGTGGGCCATAATACACTTTTTTTTTTTTGAGACAAGAGTTTCATTCTTCTTGCCCAGGCTGGAGTGCAATGGCACGTGACCTCAGCTGATGGCAACCTTCACCTCCTGGGTTTAAGTGATTCTCCTGCCTCAGCCTCCCAAGTAGCTGGGATTACAGGTGCCTGCCACCATGCCCAGCTAATTTTTTGTATTTTTAGTACACATGGGGTTTCACCATGTTGACCAGGCTGGTCTTTGAACTCCTGTGCTCAAGTGATCCACCTGCCTCGGCCTCCCAAAGTGCTGGGATTACAGGCATAAGCCACCATGCCTGGCTGGCAGGTATATTCTTTCATTGTTAATAAATTTAGTGGCATTCTTTTTTTTTTTTTGAGACGGAGTCTCGCTCTGTCGCCCAGGCTGGAGTGCAGTGGCGCAATCTCGGCTCACTGCAAGCTCCGCCTCCCGGGTTCACGCCATTCTCCTGCCTCAGCCTCTCCGAGTAGCTGGGACTACGGCGCCCACCACCACGCCCGGCTAATTTTTTTGTATTTTTAGTAGAGACGGGGTTTCACCGTGGTCTCGATCTCCTGACCTCGTGATCCGCCTGCCTCGGCCTCCCAAAGTGCTAGGATTACAAGCGTGAGCCACCCCCCCCGGCCAATTTAGTGGCATTCTAAGGTTATATCTGGTGAGATGAACTGAAACTCATAGCTCTGACATAAACTGAGACGCTATGTGAGTGCACGACCATTTAAATTAATGTGGAGGCCTTCTTCATGAAAATCAGGCCACATATATACTTTTAACATAAAAGGACAGGCTATTTTAGAAGCTGCTGGGTCATACAGTCTTATGAAAGAAAATGTTCTGAAGGTGGTAAACGTGTTTATCTTAAGGTACACTGGGAGAAAAAGTAGCTGTAGTTTGATTGGTAGAGAAACATCTCAATGTTGTTGAGGGGCTCACTCATGAAACTAAAGCTTATCCCCACTCCTGGGAGCCATCAGAAGCCTCAACAGAGGAAGAATGTTGGCATCTAGCTGACACCTAGATGTTACCTAAATGCAGTAGAATTTGCCAGGCTCAAGAAGGGGCTGGGATCTACCCTTTCTTCCTCTGTGAGTATAATGGGGACACTATAGAGGGGAATGGTTTAAAGACAGGACTATGGGGAAGAGACACAGGAGAACTGAGAACTAAGAAACTAGGTATTGTCCAGGAGGGACATCTTATTAAACCCATGCAGTGAGGTGTTATAATTATTGCCTTGTATGTGGTACAAAGGAAAGAATTATCTAAACAAAGGCGTAACTCCTCATCTCCCCTCTCTGTAGCTTTAGGGAACACTTGCACCCTTCAGAAAAAGAACTACTTAATTATCTACTAATATCCATTGGGTATTTTGTCTAAGGGAAAAGGGAAAGAAGATATTAAACTGGGGTAATCCTGGTTCACAGAAGTTTGATGAGCACCAGCCTTAGTTGAATTACCATATGGAAAAGAGAATCAACTAGTAGACTCCTAGAGACAATACAGGTAAGTTTTCTGAGTTTCTCCTTGTCAATGCATAACTTGAAATCTCCTATGAGATAGAAAGAAGGGACACACAGGTTACATGTTTTAGTTCTTTGTGTGTTTATTAAGGGTCAGTCCTCTGGAGTCTTCCTATTTGCTGGCAAAGCTGAGGACTGCCTCTATGATAGACACCAAAGCAAAATACTGCTATCATTTGAGTCCCAGTAGGGACTCTCTGGCTCTTCACAGGCAATTTGTGGATCGTTGTTACAAATGAAACAAGATGGCCGGGCGCGGTGGCTCACGCTTGTAATCCCAGCACTTTGGGAGGCTGAGGCGGGCGGATCACGAGGTCAGGAGATCGAGACCACGGTGAAACCCCGTCTCTACTAAAAATACAAAAAATTAGCCGGGCGTGGTGGCGGGCGCCTGTAGTCCCAGCTACTCGGAGAGGCTGAGGCAGGAGAATGGCGCGAACCCGGGAGGCGGAGCTTGCAGTGAGCCGAGATTGCGCCACTGCACTCCAGCCTGGGCGACAGAGCGAGACTCCGTCTCAAAAAAACAAACAAACAAACAAAAAAAACCCAAATGAAACAAGATAGGACATTAGTTGATCATTTTTGAAGCTGGGTGACGGTATACAGGGTTTCGTTGTACTAGTTTACTTTTGAATATACTTGAAATCTTTCACAATAAGAAGTTGTGGAAATGTTTAGGTTTAACAAAGGTGAGTTATCTTACGCGTTTTTCCTTCCTTATACAAAACAAAATCTCTCTGAAAGTTGTCTATAGCTAGTAAATGCCTTTTGCTTCTTTTCTGAAAAAGCAAAACCCTTTCGAAGTCTTTAGTGGTGGTAAAATAAGCCCTTTGGATATGACACTCGGTGACGACGAAAGCAGGCACAAAAGGAAAACAGGATATTTTGGGGGTGTGTGTGTGTGTGTGTCTTTTGTCTTTTTACATTACTCTTAAATTCCCAGAACCAATCCCGGTTCTACAAATAAGTGAAACAAAATCCCCTTTAACACCGTAGGGTCTCACGCCCTCAGCTGACTCACGGAAATGACGCCATCAGCGAAAAGCGGGGCGGGCGTAGACGTCGGCACGTCAGCCCTCCTCCATGTCCAGCTGAGGGAAGGCTGGTTTCAGCGCCGCGGCCGGCGCCAGGCAAGGGATGGGCAGCCAGAGCTTGTCGACTGCGGCTGCGCAGGTATGCTGGGGCGGGGCTTCAGGTCACCCCGCCCATCCCCGGCCTACGCGACCATTGACCAGCTGCCGCCCGAGGGCTGGGTAAATCCTCAGCGGCCGAAATGATTAGCCCAGGGGGCAGCTCCGCCCCCGGCTCCTCCCGGCCTCTCGCCCCGCCCCCATGTCCCGCCCGCCCGCCTGCCTGGCTGCGGGCTGACACGGGGCTTCGCCTTGGGAAGGGGTCAAGGGAAGCAGTTAGACGGCGGCCGGGCGGCGGCTGCGGCGCGGCACACAATGTGAGCGCGGTGATGGGGAGCGGGCCGTTGGGAACAGGGGGCGGCATGGCGAGAAATGGGAGGGCCCCGGTGCTTGGTGGTGGAGGGGCTGCAGTGAGGGGCGGCTGTGAGTGGGCTAGGCTGTCCGAGAGTGTTTCGATACTGTAGTGCAGGCTGGGATCGCGGTCGGGAGACGCCAAGTCCGCGTTCCTCAGCTCTAGAGCTTCTCTTGGCAGCTTGGCACACCTTAAGTTTGCCTCTGTTTGGGTTGTCTGGGATGTGAGGAGGAAATTAAAAGATTCCCCCAAACACTTAGATGCTTCTTCGGGAAGTTCCTCGCCGGTGCGTGCGTGCCCACTTCTCTTGGATGGAAAGGTGGAAAGACCAGGTGGGCGGGTGGACTTCCACTCTCCGAGGATTGTTACAACAAACGAACTGGGAATTCCTCCCCCGCCCCCACGCCCTGCCCTGCAACACAGCAAACATTCCCAACAACTCTCCACGCCCCAGACGGAGTCTTGCTCTGTCGCCCAGGCTGGAGTGCAGTGGCGTGATCTCGGCTCACTGCAACCTCTGCCTCCCGGGTTCAAGCAATTCTCCTGCCTCAGCCTCCTGAGTAGCTGGGATTACAGGTGCCCGCCACCACGCCCGGCTTATTTTTTGTATTTCTTTAGTAGAGACGGGGTTTCACTATGTTGGCCAGGCTGGTCTCGAACTCCTGACCTCAGGTGATTTACGCACTTGGGCCCCCCAAAGTGCTGGGATTACAGGCGTGAGCCACCGCGCCTGGCCCCAGCTTTGAAGAGGAGACCAGAACAAGAACATTCCAAGAGCTTTGATGTATTTGAAATGTCTGAGATGTGGGCCTTTTCCTTGTATCTGTACAAAAGGTATGAGTGGGAAGGGAGTCTTGCTCCTTATTTTCACTGGACGCATTTTTGGTTATGAACATGTACCCATCTCTAGGAGTCTGTCTGCCCTAGAGGATTCTATGGTGGACATGCTGTGTTAGCTGTGATGTTTTCCTGAAACACAAGTTTCTATGAAATCTAATCAGTCCATGTGAAAGTATAGCGGATTGTTTGCGGGAAGTGAAGAAAATACATCTTTAGTTTCTGATAAGTCTAGATTTTTTAATATGGCCTCTTTTTCTAACCTGTGGATGTTTTTCTCTTTCACAGATTTATTTAGTTGGCCAACTACCACTGATGAAGATATGTTAGAGTGACTGCTGAAATTGCCTTTTTGCTTTTAACTGGAGGACAGTCCATTTGTTTCACTTCTTTTTGCTTTCCTTACTGCTATGAGCTTTACTGTAACGGCTGAAAAACTTGGAAAATAAAATGGACCTGCTGTAGTCTTGAACATAATTTTTTTAAGGAAAACTTAAAGTGCCAGAGTGAAAGCCAGAATGGCATCCAGAGAGAGGCTCTTTGAACTTTGGATGCTTTATTGTACAAAGGTAATTGCTTTCCTTTTTATTTTTATGTTTTAAAACTTTATTATAAAATTTGTGACTGGCAGTATTAACACTTTATTTAATAGATAATAGTGTATTTAGTCATACGAATAACCCCAAACTTAAAAGCACTTAAAGGATTTTCTGTTTTCCTCTTTTTCAGGTTTGAACACACATACAATATTGGCATACTGTTAAAAACTGTAGGGTGTGGCTTTTATTTGATACTTATCCCCAAATGATCCTAAAATTATATAAGTAAAATTATGCCCTTAAGAGAAAAATAAAATATTTTTATTTTTGTTTGTGCTTTTCATTTTCTCCCACAAGTGAGTTTAGGATAGAGACATTTTTGTGAGAAGGGCATTAAGCATTTTTCTTGGAACGAACCTTTGAAATTGCATCACAAGGTTATTGATTGAACTGCGTACTGTGTGACTGCCACTAAGTTAGCACTCTTTGAGCATTGTCTCATTTCTTCCTCACTACAATACTGTGAGGTGAATATTGTGATCATCCCCTTTTACTGATGGGAAAACTGATCCAAGGGTTACAGGGTACTGAGTAGCCGAGAAACACAGTACTACCTGACTCAAGTGCGTACTTATCCATTTTTACTCCTTAATATTTTTGTCACTCAGAAATAATGTTCTTTCCCCTCCTTGTCTTTATGTGAATTTTTACTTGATAGCTTTGATTTTAGGTTATTGAGAAGAGTACTCCTTAAAAACATGTTTTTCAAGTGAGGAGGTACATTATTACTTTGAAGATACTGGCAAGGGTCAGAGAAACACCCCAATGTACTATTTGAGTTAATTTAAGTCTGTGTGGTGAAATTCTCAAGTCACAGCTTCTGTTTCTGCATTATCCTTTCATGGTCCTTAAAAGGCAGATTATTATTTAACAGTGGTCTCATTTATCTGTCATATTAAATTTAGAGATTACACTGGAATTTTCTTTGACTTCCTGGTTTGATATATATTATAATCGCTAAAGGACATATACTTTGAAATGCTTAATATGAATTTTTAAAATAGCTTTTAGTCTTGCGTAATTTAATACCAGAAATGTCTTTTTAAAAATAGACGCTTCCAATAAAAAAGGAATCCAATTCACCACTTTTGAAAATAATCACTAACACGTTAACCAAAAATTAAAATTAATTTTTAGTATGAATACCCACTAGTTTGAAAATGATTTATTTAAAAATATATCAAACTTACTAGGTTTTACTGTTTTCAAAATGACATTGGTGAATGGGGTTACGTGTCTCATTAATAAGTTATATTCTTTTTAGGTAGATTTACTATTAAATTTAATATTAAAGCTTATTAAACAGATAGTATAGTTCATTGGCATACACTGAATTTTATTCTTAATGGCTTTTAATATAAACATGCCTCCCTTCTCTTTTGAAATGTTAATCCTCAATAATGAAGGCCCTTCACTGTCAGATTTTGAAGCCTATCTCTTCTTGGACAGGAATATAAATCTCAGGTTTAAGATTTAAATAATTTGTGTGCTTAATAAGATTTAAAATTTTTTCACTTGTTTTCAAAGAGTATTTAAAACCGTGATTTTATATTTTACCGGTTAATGAATAAGCTTTTTGTAAGGTAGACAACATTCTCTTCTGCAGACACCTTGAATCAGGTAGCTACCAAATATACCTCATAGATTTAAGTCTTCTTTCTAATGAGGATGAGTACCAAATACTGTACCCAGTTGTTCTCTATACTTTTTGCCTTATTATTCTCACTCTAGCATTTAGCCTCTCAAAGCAGCTGACTTTTTTTTTTTTTCCCCACCTGACAAACTTTTAAGGCTTTTTTTTTTTTTTACAGTTTTAATGAGCTTTCAGACCACTTGAGGACTCAGATCTTCTTATGAAAATATTTTCTACCACTAAGTTTCAAAAGCTTCTTAGACCTCTTTGTGAGCTTGAAATTGTAGTTTAGTTTTGGCACTGCTGCTGCTTTGTTTTGTAACCTTGAACAAGACTTACCTCTTTAGGTCTCAGTTTTTCTCATTTGTTGAGTAAGCATGTGTGCATGTATGTATATATAGGGAGAATGCTTATCTAACTCAGTATTCAGATTTTTGTTTGTTTTGACCTCTGAGGGATAAGCAGTTTGTTGTTGTTGTTGTTGTTGTTCTTATTCTGTAGATTGTTATGTAGAACTTTTTAGTTCTTTCTTTTTAAACTTTTATTGTGGAAATTCTCAAGCATGCACCAAGTAGAGAAGATGTTATAATGAACTCTTTTGTGTCTGTCACCCAATTTCGACTATTACCAGCTCATGTTCAGTCACAGTTTATGTATAACTGTCAATTTGCCCTATCTCTTAATTATTTTAAAGCAAATCCCAGACAGTTTATGATCTTATCTGTAAATATTTAAATATGTATAATAAATCCTCTTAAAAACAATCACAACACAATTTTTAAAATTATCAAATATGTGATCAATGTTCTTACTTTCCTGCTAGTGTCTTATATTCGTATTTTCCCACTGTTTGGCTCAATATTTAAAACAAAGTATACAGGTATTTTGTTGAAAATATCTGCTAAACATTTTCATCTATAGGCTCCCCTTCACCATATTTTTCTTCTTTACTGTTTATGTGTTGAAGAAACCAGATTTTGACCTTAGAGTTTTCTACAGTTTGAACATTTTGCTCACTGAATTCCCTTGATTTTATTTAATTGTTCCTCTCTTCTGGTATCTGGAAACTGACCGAACAGAGGCCTGATTGATTTGGGTTGTTTTGGGTGTGGAGGGCTAGAATAATTTATTAGTGTAGTGGCCATCTGTGATTTTTGCCTATATGTGTTATTAGGATTTTGCAAAACTGTATAATTTATATTGAGAACTGTCTCTATCAGCATTTGATTACAGTTCCTTAAAGGGAAGGCAGGTGGCATATATGTTTGATTCTGTCAGTTTTCACAATGACTTAATTTACTAGCATCCTCCCAAGATGATCAATTGTTTTTCTTGAGTATAAAGTCCATCTTTAATGATTAAAGTGTCTGCTGTTTTGTTGCCTTGCTTGGTTTGATGTCTACACAAAACACTGTATACATACCTGATTAAAGAAGACACCTTGGAAGAGTTATGAAGGACTGCTTCTGGGCAGTAAGGTTAAGACCTCCTCCGTATTTGCCACAGTGCTAACCTTGGCACAGATATTCCACAGTGTATTAACAATAGGTCAATATTAAGGTACCTACCATCACAGCGTTTCTGTCATGTTTTAAAAGTTGTCCCTGAACATTGCAAAAGTTCAGTAGGTCTAGTAGTAGTACTACCTCAGAAATAACCCTTGGGTTGGTCATAGCAGTGCTAAAAGAATGCTAATGGAATATATATGTCTTCTGCCTGGGTTCAGTTGTAAGCTTAAATACTAGTGACTAAAGTCCTTTAAGTAGAATTAAAATCAATTAGCAGTTTCAGTTTTTAGCAGATGGAGTCCCAATATTTGAAAGAATTTGAGTATAAAACTTGGCAATTTATTTGATTTTATTTTTAATTGATAATAATTGTATGTATTTATGGGGTACAATGTAATGTTTTGATACATGCATACATTGTGGAATCATCAAATCAGGCTAATTAACATATCTGTCACCTCACATACTTACCATTTCTTTGTGATGTGCAATTTGGTTTCTCACCAAACTTTTCAGGCCTAACTTCACTTTCTCCTTCTAGGAATAGGCTTTAATTAAATTGTTAGAAACATGTGTCTTCTTCCTAATAGGTTACTTTGTAAACCTTATGTAGTTATTGCATAATACAAGCAGGATGATTTCTAATCACCCAACATTTCTGCTTTCTAAAGATTCTTTCACTAGTGTATAAGACTATTAATTCAAGTTGTATAGTCTGAACCTAGGTGCAGTGGCTCATGTCTGTAAGGCTCACTGGAAGGCTGAGGTGGATGGATCATTTGAGATCAGGAGTTTGAAACCAGCCTGGCCAGCATGGTGAGACCCCGTCTCTACTAAAAATACAAAAATTAGCCGGGCATGGTGACATGCACCTGTAATCCTAGCTACTCGGGAGGCTGAGGCAGGAGAATCGCTTGAACTTGGGAAACAGAGGTTGCAGTGAGCGAAGCAGAGATTACGCCACTGCCTTCCAGCCTGGGTGACAGAGTGAGACTCCGTCTCAAAAAAAAAAAAAAAAAAGGAAAAAAACCAAATTATATAGTCTGAACTCTTCTTGCCTTCAAATGGTTGTCCCCACCCAGGGTCAAGGATTTGATTAACAGCACATTTCTTATAGCTCTTATAAGTTAAACATTAATTTGAACAGGTTTAATCTTGTATCTGGATTTCGTTCAGTAGTTAACTACTTGTCTGAGTGTATTTTTCTTAAGTATAGAAGTATTTTAATACTAGTACTTAAGTATACAGTTTTTTTTTTGTTTTTGTTTTTTTTTTTTTTTTTGGAGACGGAGTCTCATTCTGTGGCCCAAGTTGGAGTGCAGTGGCCCAATCTCAGCTCATCACAACCTCCAACCTTCTGGGTGCAAGCTATTCTCCTGCCTCAGCCTCCTGTGTGGCTGGGATTTATAGGCACATGCCACCAGGCCCAACTAAATTTTTGTATTTTTAGTAGTGACCGGGTTTTACCATGTTGGCCAGGCTGGTCTTGAACTCCTGTTTTTAGTAGAGATGGGGTTTCACCATGTTGGCCAGGCTGGTCTTGAACTCTTGACCTCAGGTGGTCCACCCTCTTCAGCCTCCCAAAGTGCTGGGATTACAGGCGTGAGCCACTCACTCAGCCCAGTATTTTTTTTAATGTCTGAAGATTTCAGGGCAGGTGTGGTGGCTCATGCCTGTAATGCCAGCACTTTGGGAGGCTGAGGCAGGTGGATCACTTGAACTTGGGAGTTTGAGGCCAACCTGGGCAACATGGTGAAACCCCATCTCTACCAAAAATACAAAAAATTAGCCAGGCATGATGGCACACACCTGTGGTCCCAGCTACTCAGGAGGTAAGGTGGGAGGATTGTTTGAGCCTGGGAAGTGTAGGTTGCATTGAGCCGAGATCGTGCCACTACACTCCAGCCTGGGTGACAGAGTGAGACCCCATTAAAAAAAAAAAAAATTAGTTTATATGTATGTAGTAGGCACCATGTTATTCACTGTATTTTTTGATAATTCACTTTTAACGTACTTACAGTAAGAGATGGTGCTGAGAACAATTTTTGTTTCTATATTATTATATACAAAGTTTTGAGATTCATATATGTGTGTAGAAAAAGACATGTATCGGCTGGGCACAGTGGCTCACGCCTGTAATCCCAGCACTTTGGGAGGCCAAGGTGGGTGGATCATGAGGTCAGGAGTTCAAGACCAGCGTGGCCAAAGTGGTGAAACCCCGCCTTTACTAAAAATACAAAAAAATTAGCCAGGCATGGTGGCGGGCACCTGTAATCCCAGCTACTCGGGGAGGCTGAGGCAGGAGAATCGCTTGAATCCGGTAGGCAGAAGTTGCAGTGAGCCGAGATCTCGCCACTACACTCTAGCCTGTGCAACAGAGCAAGGCTCTGTCTCAAAAAAAAAAAAAAAAAAAAAAGAAAAAGACATGTATCATAAATTCCCTATCTCAACTGGAACCCTTGGACAGACTTAAGGACGTATTTCTATTAGACACTTAGCCTTTTGGGAGTGCTGCAGTTAGTTGGTCACCAGAATATGTAGAAGAAACTGAGCCTCTCAAAGTCCTAGATAAGATTAAGCTATTTTTGTTCTGTCTGGTGTAAAGTATCAAATGCGTTAACTGGGTAAAAAGATACAAAGTGACTCAAAAGCACAGCATTTTGAAATGTGGCAGTGTAGATTGAAAACCATGGTTCATTTTTGTCATTAGCTTTAAAAAATTTTTTATTTCATTTTATTTTATTGAGATTGAATTTTGCCCTGAACAATTTTGTGAAGCTACAGTATTAGAGGTGATACTTAGTCCCAATTCTGTGTCTGATCTTAAGGACCTAAAAGGTTAACCTAGTTTCTTTGTATCTCAGTTTTCTCATCTGTCAAATGGAAAAACATAACTGTTTTAACTATCTGTCAACATTTTTTAGAAAAGAGATTTTATTTAAATGTATTTTAAGAGGAAAAGAGATAAAAATGTAGTCTTTATAAGTATTTTGCAGATGTGTGGGTGTGGACATGTTTGTATCAGGATTACTTCCATTTGCCCTTGTATTAATATAATAATAAAGGGCAATGTTCTCTTACTATTTTATCAGTAATCATGAAGCTGTATTCGTGAATGTCTTAACTGAGAATGTCTTAACTGATTTTAAATCAGTACTTATTTTTGCTTTCAAGGATAGTGCTTAATTATCTTGAATAATGATTTGAGGGTCCTCCCTACTCTAAACCAAATTTATTTTGGATGTTGATGATGCTCCATTTCCTGCTGTTGCCCTTTGTCCTGCTAAATCTGGAATATGACTGAAATAGATAGTTTTGCAGTGAGCTCAGAGTAAACTTCCTTTTCAGAATAAAAGTTTTGTTTCAAAAAGAAAATAGAATTTAGAGGTGTTTTATTCAGTTAAAAGGCAAGTATCTCTTTTTATACATAGATTTGGAAAAATGGAATTAGTGAATATTTGTTTAATGAGAAAATTATTAACTTATTAGTACAATTTTGTTTATAATCCTAAATAAGTTTTTAGTAAGATGGACCAATACATATCAACTCTTATAATTTAAGCCACATTTAATAAGTCTCTGGTATGTGCAAAGTATGAAAATGGCTCTTGATTTTCTATGGCTTGATAACGGCTTTGTATGTAAGGAAGGTAATGTTCTTTGACTCTAAAGAAAACAAAACAAAATCATTAACAGCCTAGTACTAGTAGTTACCACTTACATGTTTGTTTTCAGAATTTAGGTATGAAAGCAAGAAATGTATAGTTTATATCAGTGGACCTGAAATGAAAACGTTGTTAAGATGCATTAACTTTTTAAATTCTTTCCTTTTGAGCATCAAACTTTAAATTTCCCTGGAAGAAGGTGAAATTGATAGTACTTAAGTATAGATGTGGAGCATAATGTGCAGATGTGTAAGAGTCTGAAATAATTTCCTGTGTGTTTTTTTTTTTCTGTTTGTTTCGGACAAAAAAAACCCTGTGGTCTTCCCATTCACAGTTAGCTAGACAAGATCACTAGATTTTCAGGTAAGCATGCTGACTTTTCAATGTTTGTGGGACATTCAGATAGAAATACTCAATATATGGAGTTCAGAAGAGAGGTCTGTGCTGGAAATAAAGATTTGAGAGTTCTCATATTGGGAATTATTGGAGGGTTATTATGAGAATAAGAAGAAGGTAAAAGGAAGTCCTGAAGAACATTGTCATTTAAGAAGAAGACAGAGTTTTGGAGCCAGTCTGGGCAAAACAGTGAGACCACGTCTCTGTTATTTAAATAAATAAGTAAATAGGTGACAGAGGAAGAAGAGTTTGTAAGTTTAAAAGAGAGAGGAGCCAGGAGTGACTGGGTTGCCTCAGAAAGTAAAGGGATATTGGCTGGGTGCAGTGGCTCATATCTATAGTTCTAGCTCTTTGGGAGGCCAAGGTGGGAGATTTGCATGAGCTCAGGAGTTTCAGTCTGCAGTGAGCTGGGATCATGCCACTCTAGTCCAGCCTGGGTAACAGACTAAGACTCTTTCTCACAAAAAAAAAAAAAAGAAAGAAAGAAACAAGTAGTCAGGGGTGTCAAATTCAACATGGCAGTCAAGAAAAGTATTATGGTCCACGTCTGGTGGTTCACGCCTGTAATCCCAGCACTTTGGGAGGCCAAGGCGGGAGGATCATTTGAGGTCAGGAGTTTGAGACCAGCCTGGCCAACATGATGTAACCTCATCTCTACTGAAAATACAAAAGCTAGCTGGGCGGGGTGGCATGCACCTGTAATTGCAGCTACTTAGGAGGCAAGAGAATCACTTGAATCCAAGAGGCAGGGGTTGCAGTGGGTCAGGTTTGTGCCACTGCACTCCAGCCTGGGCAATAGAGTGAGACTGTCTCAAAAAAAAAAAAAAGGGGAAAAGCATTATGGAGCACGTATTGGATTTGACAGTTTACATATTGTTGGTGGCCCGAAGTGGGCAGATCACTTGAGGCCAGGAGTTCGAAACCAGCCTGGCCAAAATGGTGAAACCCGTCTCTACTAAAAATACAAAAATTAGCTGCGTGTGGTGGTGCAGGCCTGTGGCCCCAGCTACTCAGGAGGCTGAGGCAGGAGAATTGCTTGAACCTGGGGGGCGGAGACTGTAGTGAGCCGAGATCGCACCATTGTACTCCAGTCTAGGCAACAGAGCAAGATTCTGTCTGAAATAAAAATAAATAAATAAATAGATGGCTTTTGCAAAAGCAGTTCTGAAAAGAGTGAAAAAGTTAAAAATGCAAGTCCTTATATTATTAATTTTTTATTATTAAATTCAATAGACTTAAAATTACTACTAAACTGCTACTAAAGTTTGTAGATAGATGTTTCCTCTTTATCTTTGTACTAACCTGGCCAAGGACCTTTATTGGTCTGTGTACCACACTTTGTGTGGCACTGCTGTAGAGCATCTGAAAATTCTCAGATACCTAGGAATCCATCTGTAAATCCAGAGATCTGTAATTTGAAAAATATTGCTTTATAAATTGAACTGTCACTGATGATCCCTTGGTAGCAATCCAAATGTGACCTGTGAAATCGATTAGCAATACTAGTCGTGAGGTAGTTTTTCCTAATATGCTTAAAGTAATTTAGAAATTAATAACAACAGGAGTGCAAACTTTAAAAATTTCTATATGGAGCTTATAGACCACTGAAAATATTTCTGATAACTCCGAGCATTCTCAGACCTTAGTTTTAGAAACAATCCTTGAACAATTATTATATTTGACATACTTTGATTGCTCTACGTTTGCTACAGCTTTTTTTTCCTTTCTGCAAAATTACGTTGCAGGTTTTGCCACAAGCAAGTAAAGAATTGGGACCAAAGATCCAATCTGCTGCAGTCTTCTTTCTAGGCACAATTATTCATATTTCTCCTATATGCAAAATGTACTTCATATCTATCTCAAGAACTCCAAAACTCTCATCCAATCATGATACCAGTCTTGAAACATGGGATCTGTGGTATATATAGATCCAATTGTGGTTTTTCTTGATATTATGATCTGTGAACTCAGAGGACACTTGGTATCTGTCCTCTGCAAATCCAACTGGGCAAATATTGCCTAGTTTCTCTATCCTCAGAGAAGAAATGTTCCATCATATGACTCAGTACCTGCCATGGCTACTCTTTTGCTCTTGGCTGTGTTTTCTTGGAGGTTCTTTTTTTTTCCCCCATCATTTTCCTTTTGCTGTGTCTGAAGTGGGCATTGGAGACTACCCTTTGTTGTGACTAAGCAGCTCTCTCAGCAGCTTGCCTTCTGCGTTAGGAAGTCCCCTACAGAAAATGAGGACTTCCCTCCCCTTCTAATTCTTCTGCTTCTAGTTCTCTTTTGTTTAGTTACATTATCTTATAACTCCTACATAATATTCTATAGTAATGGAAATAAGGGATATACTTGTCTTGCTCCTCATTTTAGCAGGAAAAAGATTAGGTTTTCCTGTTATGTTAGCTTCAGAATTTGGGGCTGAGACATGTATATTTATGTCTGTTTTTTTGTGTATAACCGCTTTAAATAATAGATCAGTGTAATTTATAATGTTACATATTTTATTACCTTATTCATTTTTTATAGGTCTGCTGATATTTCTCATATTACCTGTTTGCACCTCTTAGAATATATTATACAATTACCAAGAATAGTTTTATGTGTGTATACATTAAGATGTGGATAATTAGTCTATTGTGTTGCAGAGAAATGATATTATTAAGACTTCACATAACTGAAAAGAATCACTGTTGTTACTTGCTTTAATTATTGGTATTCAGTAGTTGCCATTTTAAATTTTTTTTTTTTTTTTTTTTTGAGACAGTCTTTTTCTTGCTGTCTCCAGGCTCCAGGCTGGAGTACAGTGGTGTGATCTCAGTTCACTGCAACCTCCGCCTCCTGGGTTCAAGCAATTCTGCTGCCTCAGCCTCTCAAGTGTCTGGGACCACAGGCGTGCACCACCATGCCCAGCTAATTTTTGTATTTTTAGTAGAGACAATGTTTCACCATGTTGGCCAGGATGGTCTCAATCTCTTGACCTTGTGACCTGCCTGCCTCGGCCTCCCAAAGTGCTGGGATTACAGGCGTGAGTCACTGCCTCCGGCTTGAATATTCTCCTTTAGTAGAATCCTCATTATGCATTTTAAGTAGGTTCATTTGGAATCAGGTGTTCTACTTAATTTTCAGTAGTCTTTCATTGTTAAAGACGTACAGTAAATTGCTTCTAGATCAAGGTTTAATGCCTTGTAGTGTTTTAATATATGTTCAGCCTGGCTGTTGACAAAAACCCTTGATTTCTTCTTCTTATTTTTAACTCCTTCACCCCCAACCCTTGACTTCTTTTGTGGAAATATAATTCAGTTTTTTTGTGACAATTTTGTTCTGGTCATTCAAAATCTATTAAGATATGGGGAACTATGTAGACTGACTATGAAATGTGCCATAGCCATATTTGAAATCCTTTGAAGGTATCAGAATTCAGGCAAGGGTTAGCAACACTTGTTTCCTCATCCCTTTGTCAGCTTTTATTTAAAATAATGGAATTTACATTATAATGTGCCACTTTGTTTTCATTAATGGAAATGAGCTCTACTCAAATATATTTTATACAGACCCTGCTGTCTTAAAAAATGAAAAAATAACTTAGCCACATCTAAGAGATATCAACATTTTTCTTGATGTTTTGTGACTTACATTCAGGCTGGTAGAGGTATCTACCCAGATTTAAAGAAGATTAAATGATATACCCATTTCACACAAAAGTCAAGCATTTCAAAACAGTTTACCTCTGTAAAAAAAAAAAAATGTTGGCTGGGCGCGGTGGCTCACGCTTGTAATCCCAGCACTTTGGGAGGCCGAGGCGGGCGGATCACGAGGTCAGGAGATCGAGACCACGGTGAAACCCCGTCTCTACTAAAAATACAAAAAATTAGCCGGGCGCGGTGGCGGGCGCCTGTAGTCCCAGCTACTCGGAGAGGCTGAGGCAGGAGAATGGCGTGAACCCGGGAGGCGGAGCTTGCAGTGAGCCGAGATTGCGCCACTGCACTCCAGCCTGGGTGACAGAGCGAGACTCCGTCTCAAAAAAAAAAAAAAAAAAAAAAAAATGTTGTTTGATGCATTTAACTACTACATAATTTTTACTGACACTGAACATTTGAATGGTAGGAAAGGTGTGTAATTTATGATGCCACTCTGAGATGAATTTATACTTCTTTTTTATTGAGTGATTTTTGTCTGTTCAAAATACAAAATTTAACCTTTCTAGTGAATGAACTTTATTTTATGGAGAAAAATGAAAAATATATGGACTTTCTGTTTTAAGACACAGGGCATTGCTCTGTCACCCAGGCTGGAGTACAGTGGCATAATCGTAGTAGCTCCCTATAACCTTGGACTCGTGGGGTCAAGTGATCTTCCTATTTCACCCTTCCAAGCACTACAAGTGTGTGCCACCACACCTGGCTATTTTCTGAACAGTTTTTTTTTTAAGATGGAGTCTCACTGTGTCACCAGGCTGGAGTGCAGTGGCGTGATCTTGGCTCACTGCAACCTCTGCCTCTGGGGTTCAAGCAATTCTCCTGCCTCAGCCTCCCGAGTAGGTGGGACTACAGGCACATGCCACCACGCCCAGCTAATTTTTGTATTTTTAGTAGAGACGGGGTTTCACCGTGGTCTCGATCTCTTGACCTAGTGATCCGCCCGCCTCGGCCTCCCAAAGTGCTGGGATTACAGGTGTGAGCCACTGAGCCTGGCCCAATTTTTTTTTTTTTTTTTAAAGAGACAGGGTCTTGCTATGTTGCCCAGGCTGGTCTTGAACTCCTGGTCCAAGCAATCCTTATGCCTCGGCCTCTCAAAATGGTGGAATTATAGGCGTGAGCCACTGTGCCTGGCCTGACTTTTTGATTGGATTTATGTTCTAAGAAAAAATAGTAATATTTTACTTTTATGCTGAGCTTTAATTTTTTAATTAAGATATATAACTTAATTGTAGAAAATTTAGAAAATACAGGTATTCAGGAAGTCAGTTACAGAAAATCTCATTATTCAGAGACTTTTAGTTCTTTATGGATGTGTAAATTAATTACATTTACTACTACAAATTATTAATATATTTAATTTGAAAAACTTCAACTTGACATGAAACTTGAAGATCATTTCAAGTTTCATGGAATGTTTTAAACTCCATTTGACAAGTGTCAGTGTTATATTAACATGTCTATATATTAATATAGACATGTTAATATATTTAATACATTTATAGTAATAATATTTTTCTTTCCTAAAGAGTTAACTTTAGTCCCATTTGACTCATTTTTATTGGGTGCCTGCTGTATGCACATGTCCGTTGAATTTTATATTTTCCTATTTTTTTATGTGGTTAATTTTTAAGAAATTTATAAATTGTATTTTTAGAGCATTTTTAGGTTCCCAGAAAAATTGAGCAGAAAGTATAGAGCATTCCCATATACCCCCTGTCCCCACACATGCACAGCCTTCCCTACCATCTATATCCTGGACCACAATGCACCCTTTCGATAACTTGACTGACTTCCCAAAAACACCTGCATCAGAAACTTTTGAGTCAGAGTCTTGCTCTGCTGCTCAGGCTGGAGTGCAATGGTGCGATCTCAGCTCACTACAACCTCCACCTCCTGAGTTCCAGTGAGTCTCGTGCCTCAGCCTCCTGAGTAGCTATGATTATAGGGTGGCTAATTTTTGTATGCCTGGCTAATTTTTGTACTTTTAATAGAGACGAGGTTTTACCATGTTGGTCAGGCTGGTCTCAAACTCCTGGCCTCAAGTGCTCTGCCCGCCTCAGCTTCCCAAAGTGTTGGGATTACAGGCGTGAGCCCCCATACCCAGCCTGCATCAGAAGCTTCTTTACCTGACCACCATGTGTGAAACTCCAAGATAAACACAGAATTCATGCAACAGGACATATTTTACCTAACATTGCAGATGTGGGCCAGTTCTGCTGATTTTAACTGTGATTTTTCCACAGTATATTGTTCAGACCTGGAACTTTATTAGTTATCTGAATGGATAGTTACATAAACTTTTAAGAAATTCTAGCCTGGGGCAACATGATGAAACCCTGCCTCTACAGATAATACAAAAATTAACTGGGCATGATGGCATGTGCCAGTGGTCCCAGCTACTCAGGAGGCTGAAGTGGGAGAATCACTTAAGCCCAGGTGGTTGAGGCTGCAGTGAGCCATGATTTTGCCACTGTACTTCAGCCTGGGCAACAGAGTGAGACCCTGTCTCAAAAAAAAAAAAGAAAAGCTAATAAAAACATACAAAAAGTAAAATTTGAAACCTTTCTCACCAGGAATTGGTGTATTCTAAGCCTATTTTGTATACATACACCTCTATTACAGTATTACTACTTTTGTTTGTGTTAAAGTGGCTTCCAAACCTCTCTTGGATGAGATGGGTTTTCCTTTCATTAAAATTTTTGCCTTCATCTATTTAATTGACTGACTTCATGTGAGGGCATGCTTTTCCAGCTAGAATCAGTTTCCCACTTAGACTGTAGGTCCAGATAATAAGTAAACTAAAGCAAGATGGAGGGATGAAGTCATCAGGTATACCTTAGTGGAAGAGGTAGCATCAATCAAGATTTTAAAGAATGTATAGTAGCTTAATAGTTACAGAAGATGTTCCAGGCACGCGTAAGGCATGACCGAACAAAGGAAAAGTGGTCTTTAAGTATAGATTTTCATTTCTGGTAATAAGGTAGACTAGGTTGTTTAGGCTTACCCTTCTGAAAATTACTAGAAATTCTGGATAAAATTTAAGAAACATCTTAAAAGCATTGAAAAACTGGCAACATGGTAAGGCATCATGAAACCAAATCTTAATGAAAGCAGAAACTTAGGTAAATGAAAGCCTCTTTTGCCTGGTGAACTTGAGCTTTTGTTTTCATGACCTTGTAAGTGGGTAGAAGTTAGAAGAGGCTTCTGTTCTTTTCAAGATGGGCCTCTCCATAGGGCTACTCAGTACTGAACTTCTAGATTCCCCCAGAGTAAGTGATCAAATAATAATAATAATAATAAAGAACAATTTACAATAATAATAAAGAACAAGTATCAAATGTAAAGCCAAGGGACTAACTGGAATGAGAAGTCTAAGAAAATTTCCCTTCTGATTCCCAGAGCTTACACCTTTGGCATAAGGAACAACTAGATTCTAAGCAAACCCACTTAACTCTCCTCCCTCCACTAGGACTTCAGGGGAAACTGCATGAGTGAGAACCAACAGAAGTAGACAGTAAACATGGATCTAGAAAGACTTCATATGTTGATAGTAGAAGGCAGAGATTGTAAAATAAATATACCAGGCACAGTGGCTCACACCTGTAGTCCCAGCACTTTGGGAGACTGAGACAAAAGGATCACTCGAGACCAGACTGCGCAACATAGTGAGGCCCTGTCTCTACAAAAAGAATTCAAAAATTAGCCAGGCATGGTGGTGCATGCCTATAGTCACAGCCACTTGGGAGACTGAGGTGTGAGGATCACTCAAGCCCAGTAGGTTGAAGCTGCAGTGAGCTGTTGTTGCTATCTCAGAAAAAAAGTTGAACAGATTCTATATATCATGGAATCTGAAAACATTGATTATTAAATATGCCATTACTTTATGTAACATTTAGAAAAATGCTGGCAGTTAAACTGCAGATTTATAACTTATTTCCTGATGTATGAATTGACCATACCAGGTTCTCATTGTTTTGAAATTTCTCTCATCTTTTCCTAGTGATTTGGCAGTTTCTCTTGTCTTCATTTGCATTGTTTGGCTTATGGTAGATAATCTTTTCACACGTGTATTTCCTTTTCATCTATTTGAGAGTATCTCTCATTTTCAAGTTTATAAAGCACTAAGCTTTTCATCAGAAAACATACCATTGTGATCATTCCTGTGGTAATGAATATTTGCTTTGTTAATGTCAAAATTATATCCTGTTGCTCTGTTCTCAATGCCTTTCTTTGTACACAATTTCATTTTATTGCCTAATCACAGTATAATTTTTTGAAGACATTTTGAATGGTAGTTAAACTTATGTGTAGTACTAACTACACATGTTAATCTAGTGAAGGAACGTCAATATGAAGTCTACTACCAGGTTTGCACATGAACAGACAAGAGCAAATGTCAGCTACCTCTCTAAGGGCAATTTTGAGATGCATTTTAATTTCAAAGATGTCAAATGTTAAGAATCTTAGAATCATAGAAATATGAAAAAAGTGACCTGGCAGTTTTGAAAAAGAAATAGACTGTCTTGAAATGGGGGAAAAATTGGAATTTTAAAAAATTGAACGATAAAAGCACATTTTAGAACTTGGCAGCTACAGAATTACTTAGGAAAATTTAAATACATATGTTAGAAATAAAAAAGACTAAAACTTAATGAACTAGTCATTTGTGGTAGCCAATCTTCAGATCCCACCTCTTGGTATTTACACTCTTGTGTACAATCCCCTCCCACATTGTACCATGGTTGATCTGTGTGATTAGTAGAATTTGGCAAAAGTGATAGTATGTCATTTCCAAAATTAGGCTATGAAAGACACTATTGTTTCACCTCAATTGTTCTTTATTATTTTTTGATTGCTTACTCCAGGGGAATCCAGAAGTTCAGTAATGAGTAGCCCTACGGAGTGGCCCATCTTGTAAAGAATAGAAGGCTCTTGCGAACTACCGTATGAGTGAGCTTTTAAGTGGTTCCTTCAGCCCAGTCAAGCTTTGATATGACTGTGTCCTTAGTTGGCATGTTCATTACGAGATCATGAGAAATCCTGAGCCAGAAGCACCAACCTGAGCCACTCTTGAACTCTGACCGTAAGAAACAGTGAGATAATAAATGTTTGTTGGTTTAAGCTAATAAATTTTGGGTAATTTGTTATGCAGGAATAGACAACTATTGCATCATCTGTTTAAGAAGATAAGAACAGCCAGGCGCAGTGGCTCATGCTTGTAATCCCAGCACTTTGGGAGGCCAAGGCGGGCGGATCATGGGGTCAGGAGATCAAGACCATCCTGGCTAACATGGTGAAACCCTGTCTCTACTAAAAAATACAAAAAATTAGCTGGGTGTGGTGGTGGGCGCCTGTAGTCTCAGCTACTTGGGAGGCTGAGGCAGGAGAATGGCATGAACCTGGGAGGCGGAGCTTGCAGTGAGCTGAGATCGTGCATAAGAACAAAAACCCAAAGAAAGAGCGAAGGAAATAGTAGCTTTCTTTCTTTTTTTTTTTTTTAGACAGAGTCTCACTGTTGCCAAGGCTGGAATGCAGTGGTGCCATCTTGGCTCACTGCAACCTCCACCTCCCGGGCTCAAGTGATTCTCCTGCCTCAGCCTCCCGAGTAGCTGGGACTACAGGCACACACCACCACACCTGGCTCATTTTTGTATTTTTGGTAGAGACAGGTTTTCATTATGTTGGCCAGGCTGGTCTCAAACTCCTGACCTCAGGTGATCCACCTACCTTGGCCTCTCAAAGTGCTGGCATTACAGGCGTGAGCCACCATGCCCATCCGGAAGTTGTACCTTTTTAAATGTGAAAGTTCCCAAATTTATTGTATGTATTTTCAGTTGTTGTGGGAAATATACATATATCAGAAAGTTGGCATGTACTAAGGAATAGGTTTATAATGAACAGGCCACTATCCATTACATAACATCTTGGGATGAGTAGCATAAACACAGTCTGTATCTGGATATACTTTTAATTAAGAATCTGGAAGTGGGATTGAGAATAATAAATAGCTCTTTCTTCTGCAAATCTTTCTAGTAGTAATGGTGTTATTATGAGGAAATTGTCGGGTTTTTGCAGAAATTACTCATAATTAAATACCGGATTTAGGAAATGATGATCAGTAGTTTCTACTGTCACAACCCCGACCACCCTTTTTTAAAACACTTTTCCAATTGTATCTATTATCATCCAAGTGAAAAGTGTTGGGATGAATACTTGGTTAGGAAATGCTGACTTCTCCAGTCTTATAATCCTATATGATTATCCACTGCTTCCTATCATTTCCACACTGGCATGATACCAAATGTTACACATCTTCGAACATATCTTGCTGTTTTCTCTCTGTCTGGATTCCTCTCTTCCCCCGACCCTCCCTGAGGGTATCTGTTTATGATTCTTTGAAAACGTTTTTGAGCGTTTGGGACTACACATTTACCCCCAACCTTGACAGAATCAATGACTCCTTTCTTTGTATTATTTCAGTATTTTTCACAACTGTGTTGCTTCACAGGCTGTTTTGCATTTACTTGTTTATACCTCTTTTCTCTTGAACAACGAGCACTTTGAGGACAAGACTATATTTTATTTGTCTTTATATTCATGGTCTAGCATGGTCCCTAGTTCGTACATGGTTGGCCTGTACTTTTTTTTTTTTTTTTTTGAGACAGAGTCTTGATTTGTCTCCAGGCTGGAGTGCAGTAGAGCGATCTCGGCTCACTGCAACCTCCGCTTCCCGGGTTCGAGTGATCCTCCTGCCTCAGCCTCCCGAGTAGCTGGGACTACAGGCGCATGCCACCATATCCAGCTAATTTTTTGTATTTTCAGTAGAGACGGAGTTTCACCATGTTGGCCAGGATGGTCTTGATCTCTTGACCTTGTGATCCGCCCACCTTGGCCTCCCAAAGTGCTGGGATCACAGGTGTGAGTCACCACACCCAGCCTTTTTTTTTTTTTTTTTTTGAGATGGAGTTTCACTGTTGTTGCCCAGGCTGGAGTGCAATGGCGCGATCTCGGCTCACTGAAACCTCCACCTCCCATGTTCAAGCAATTCTCCTGCCTCAGCCTTCCTAGTAGCTGGGAATACAGGCATGCACCACCACGCCTGGCTAATTTTGTATTTTTAGTAGAGACAGGGTTTCTCCATGTTGGTCAGGCTCGTCTTGCACTCCCGACCTCAGGTGATCCTCCTGCTTCGGCCTCTCAAAGTGTTGGGATTACAGGCGTGAGCCACTGTGCTTGGCCGGCCTGTACTTATTAAACGTTTTTAATAGTTGCTAGGTTGTATCAGAAAAACTTGAGGGCTGACTTGCAAGATTAGTCACTTTTACAATGTTTCTGTGGGGGGAATTTATCTTCTTTTGGTAGGATATTAGAAAATATAAATATAACTGACTTAGATGAACTTTTAAAATTCAATTCATATTTAAGTTAGGAACTGCCCATCATATGATTGAAATATTTGTATGCATCTAAAATTTGATAGTTTTAAAACTTGAGTGAATACTGTAATCCACATATCATTGCATAGAGCAAATAAAGCATTCCCCCTATTCTTAGCTGTAACCCTGTCTCTGAAGAACTAGGGGAAATTGCATGGATCATTTAATTCCATTATACTCTCTAAAGCCTCCCAAAAGGTTAGTGGGTGTTATGAGAAGCTAAACGTCTGTTGTGCTTTAACATAATTTAAGTAATCACATGTGACTAGTGGCCCCCATATTGGACAGCACAGCTCTAAGTTAAGTGTTCAGACTTCATCCTTTACTAATAGAGAGCCATTGAAAGTATTTGGGCAGGACAGAGGAGATGACTGGATTTAAATTTAACAAATCTCGGGGTGGAGCCAAGGTGGCCGAATAGGAACAGCTCCGGTCTACAGCTCCCAGCCTGAGCGACACAGAAGACAGGTGATTTCTGCATTTCCGTTTGAGGTACTCGGTTCATCTCACTAGGGAGTGCCAAAAAGTGGGTGCAGGACAGTCGGTGCAGCGCACTGGGCGCGAGCCAAAGCAGGGCGAGGCATTGCCTCACTCGGGAAGCGCAAGGGGTCAGGGAGTTCCCTTTCCTAGTCAAAGAAAGGGGTAACAGACGGCACCTGGAAAATTGGGTCAGTCTCACCCTAATACTGCGCTTTTCCAACGGGCCTGGAAAATGGTACACCAGGAGATTGTGTCCTGCACCTGGCTCGGAGGGTCCTATGCCCATGGAGTCTCGCTGATTGCTAGCACAGCAGTCTGAGTTCAAACTACAAGGCGGCAGCGAGGCTGGGGGAGGGGCGCCCGCCATTGCCCAGGCTTGCTTAGGTAAACAAAGCAGCCAGGAAGCTCGAACTGGGTGGAGCCCACCACAGCTCAAGGAGGCCTGCCTGCCTCTGTAGGCTCCACCTCTGGGGACAGGGCACAGACAAACAAAAATTCAGCAGGAACCTCTGCAGACTTAAATGTCCCTGTCTGACTGACAGCTTTGAAGAGAGTAGTGGTTCTCCCAGCACGCAGCTGGAGATCTGAGAACAGACAGACTGCCTCCTAAAGTGGGTCCCTAATCCCCAAGCAGCCTAACTGGGAGGCACCCCCCAGTAGGGACAGACTGACACCTCACTCGGCCGGGTACTCCTCTGAGACAAAACTTCCAGAGGAACTATCAGACAGCTGAATTTGTGGTCTCACGAAAATCCGCTGTTCTGCAGCCACCGCTGCTGACACCCAGCTAAACAGGGTCTGGAGTGGACCTCTAGCAAACGCCAACAGACCTGCAGCTGAGGGTCCTGTCTGGGAGAAGGAAAACTAACAAACAGAAAGGACATCCACACCAAAAACCCATCTGTACATCACCATCATCAAAGACCAAAAGTAGATAAAACCACAAAGATGGGGAAAAAACAGAGCAGAAAAACTGGCAACTCTAAAAAGCAGAGCACCTCTCCTCCTCCAAAGGAACGCAGTTCCTCACCAGCAACAGAACAAAGCTGGACGGAGAATGACTTTGACGAGTTGAGAGAAGAAGGCTTCAGACGATCAAACTACTCCGAGCTACGGGAGGAAATTCAAAACAATAGCAAAGAAGTTAAAAACTTTGAAAAAAAATTAGACGAATGGATAACTAGAATAACCAATGGAGAGAAGGGCTTAAAGGAGCTGATGGAGCTGAAAGCCAAGTATCAAGAACTATGCGAAGATTGCCGAAGCCTCGGTAGCAGATGTGATCAACTGGAAGAAAGGGTATCAGTGATGGAAGATGAAATGAAATGAAGCGAGAAGGGAAGTTTAGAGAAAAAAGAATAAAAAGAAATGAACAAAGCCTCCAAGAAATTTGGGACTATGTGAAAAGACCAAACCTATGTCTGATTGGTGTACCTGAAAATGACAGGGAGAATGGAACCAAGTTGGAAAACACTCTGCAAGATATTATCCAGGAGAACTTCCCCAATCTAGCAAGGCAGGCCAACATTCAGATTCAGGAAATACAGAGAACGCCACAAAGATACTCCTCGAGAAGAGCAACTCCAAGACACATAATTGTCAGATTCACCAAAGTTGAAATGAAGGAAAAAATGTTAAGAGCAGCCAGAGAGAAAGGTCGGATTACCCACAAAGGGAAGCCCATCAGACTAACAGCTGATCTCTCAGCAGAAACTCTACAAGCCAGAAGAGAGTGGGGGCCGATATTCAACATTCTTAAAGAAAGGAATTTTCAACCCAGAATTTCATATCCAGCCAAACTAAGCTTCACAAGTGAAGGAGAAATAAAATACTTTACAGACAAGCAAATGCTGAGTGATTTTTGTCACCACCAGGCCTGCCCTAAAAGAGCTCCTGAAGGAAGCACTAAACATGGAAAGGAACAACCGGTACCAGCCACTGCAAAAACATGCCAAATTGTAAAGACCACCGAGGCTAGGAAGAAACTGCATCAACTAATGAGCAAAATAACCAACTAACATCATAATGACAGGATCAAATTCACACGTAACAATATTAACTTTAAATGTAAATGGGCTAAATGCTCCAGTTAAAAGACACAGACTGGCAAACTGGATAAGGAGTCAAGACCCATCAGTGTGCTGTATTCAGGAAACCCATCTCACGTGCAGAGACACACACAGACTCAAAATAAAGGGATGGAGGAAGATCTGTCAAGCAAATGGAAAACAAAAAAAGGCAGGGGTTGCAATCCTAGTCTCTGATAAAATAGACTTTAAACCAACAAAGATCAAAAGAGACAAAGAAGGCCATTACATAATGGTAAAGGGATCAATTCAACAAGAAGAGCTAACTATCCTAAATATATATGCACCCAACACAGGAGCACCCAGATTCATAAAGCAAGTCCTGAGTGACCTACAAAGGGACTTAAACTCCCACACAATAATAATGGGAGATTTTAACACCCCACTGCCAACATTAGACAGATCAACGAGACAGAAAGTTAACAAGGATATCCAGGAATTGAACTCAGCTCTGCACAAAGTGGACCTAATAGACATCTACAGAACTCTCCACCCCAAATCAACAGAATATACATTTTTTTCAGCACCACACCACACCTATTCCAAAATTGACCACATAGTTGGAAGTAAAGCTCTCCTCAGCAAATGTAAAACAACAGAAATTATAACAAACTGTCTCTCAGACCACAGTGCAATCAAACTAGAACTCAGGATTAAGAAACTAAAAACCGCTCAACTACATGGAAACTGAACAACCTGCTCCTGAATGACTATTGGGTACATAATGAAATGAAGGCAGAAATAAAGATGTTCTTTGAAACCACTGAGAACAAAGACACAACATACCAGAATCTCTGGGACACATTCAAAGCAGTGTGTAGAGGGAAATTTATAGTACTAAATGCCCACAAGAGAAAGCAGGAAAGATCCAAAATTGACACCCTAACATCACAATTAAAACAACTAGAAAAGCAAGAGCAAACACATTCAAAAGCTAGCAGAAGGCTAGAAATAACTAAAATCAGAGGAGAACTGAAGGAAATAGAGACACAAAAAACCCTTCAAAAAATTAATGAATCCAGGAGCTGGTTTTTTGAAAAGATCAACAAAATTGATAGGCCACTAGCAAGACTAATAAAGAAGAAAGGAGAGAAGAATCAAATAGACGCAATAAAAAATGAAAAGGGATATCACCACCAATCCCACAGAAATACAATCTACCATCAGAGAATACTACAAACACCTCTATGCAAATAAACTAGAAAATCTAGAAGAAATGGATAAATTCCTCGACAAATACACCCTCCCAAGACTAAATCAGGAAGAAGTTGAATCTCTGAATAGACCAATAACAGGCTCTGAAATTGTGGCAATAATCAATAGCTTACCAACGAAAGAGTCTAGGACCTGATGGATTCACAGCCGAATTCTACCAGAGGTACAAGGAGGAACTGGTACCATTCCTTCTGAAACTATTCCAATTGATAGAAAAAGAGGGAATCCTCCCTAACACATTTTATGAGGCCAGCATCGTCCTGATACCAAAGCCTGGCAGAGACATAACCAAAAAAGAGAATTTCAGACCAATATCCTTGATGAACATTGATGCAAAAATCCTCAATAAAATACTGGCAAACCGAATCCAGCAGCACATCAAAAAGCTTATCCACCATGGTCAAGTGGGCTTCATCCCTGGGATGCAAGGCTGGTTCAACATACGCAAATCAATAAATGTAATCCAGCATATAAACAGAACCAGAGACAAAAACCACATGATTATCTCAATAGATGCAGAAAAGATGACAAAATTCAACAACCCTTCATGCTAAAAACTCTCAATATATTAGGTATTGATGGGACGTATCTCAAAATAATAAGAGCTATCTATGACAAACTCACAGCCAATATCATACTGAATGGGCAAAAACTGGAAGCATTCCCTTTGAAAACTGGCACAAGACAGGGATGCCCTCTTTCACCACTCCTATTCAACATAGTGCTGGAAGTTCTGGCCAGGGCAATCAGGCAGGAGTAGGAAATAAAGGGTACTCAATTAGGAAAAGAGGAAGTCAAATTGTCCCTGTTTGCAGATGACATGATTGTATATCTAGAAAACCCCATTGTCTCAGCCCAAAATCTTCATAAGCTGATCAGCAACTTCAGCAAAGTCTCAGGATACAAAATCAATGTACAAAAATCACAAGCATTCTTGTACACCAATCACAGACAAACAGAGAGCCAAATCATGAGTGAACTCCCCTTCACAATTGCTTCAAAGAGAATAAAATACCTAGGAATCCAACTTACAAGGGATGTGAAGGACCTCTTCAAGGAGAACTACAAACCACTGCTCAATGAAATAAAAGAGGATACAAACAAATGGAAGAACATTCCATGCTCATGGGTTGGAAGAATCAATATCGTGAAAATGGCCATACTGCCCAAGGTCATTTATAGATTCAATGCCATCCCCATCAAGCTACCCATGACTTTCTTCACAGAATTGGAAAAAACTACTTTAAAGTTCATATGGAACCAAAAAAGAGCCCGCATCGCCAAGTCAATCCTAAGGCAAAAGAACAAAGCTGGAGGCATCACGCTACCTGACTTCAAACTATACTACAAGGCTACAGTAACCAAAACAGCACGGTACTGGTACCACAACAGAGACATAGATCAATGGAACAGAACAGAGCCCTCAGAAATAATGCCACATATCTACAACTATCTGATCTTTGACAAACCTGACAAAAACAAGCAATGGGGAAAGGATTCCCTATTTAATAAATGGTGCTGGGAAAACTGGCTAGCCATATGTAGAAAGCTGAAACTGGATCCCTTCCTTACACCTTATACAAAAATTAATTCAAGATGGATTAAAGACTTACATGTTAGACCTAAAACCATTAAAATCCTACAAGATAACCTAGGCAATACCATTCAGGACATAGGTGTGGGCAAGGACTTCATGTCTAAAACACCAAAAGCAATGGCAACAAAAGCCAAAATTGACAAATGGGGTCTAATTAAACTAAAGAGCTTCTGCACAGCAAAAGAAACTACCATCAGAGTGAACAGGCAACCTACAGAATGGGAGAAAATTTTTGTAACCTACTCATCTGACAAAGGGCTAACCTCCAGAATCTACAATGAACTCCAACAAATTTACAAGAAAAAAAAACAAACAACCCCATCAAAAAGTGGGCAAAGGACATGAACAGACACTTCTCAAAAGAAGACATTTATGCAGCCAAAAGACACATGAAAAAATGCTCATCATCACTGGCCATCAGAGAAATGCAAATCAAAAACACAGTGAGATACCATCTCACACCAGTTAGAATGGCCATCATTAAAAAGTCAGGAAACAACAGGTGCTGGAGAGGATGTGGAGAAATAGGAACACTTTTACACGTTGGTGGGACTGTAAACTAGTTCAACCATTGTGGAAATCAGTGTGGTGATTCCTCAGGGATCTAGAAGTAGAAATACCATTTGACCCAGCCATCCCATTACTGGGTATATACCCAAAGGACTCTAAATCATGCTGCTATAAAGACATGCACACGTATGTTTATTGCGGCACTATTCACAATAGCAAAGAGTTGGAACCAACCCAAATGTCCGACAACGATAGACTGGATTAAGAAAATGTGGCACATATACACCATGGAATACTATGCAGCCGTAAAAAATGATGAGTTCATGTCCTTTGTAGGGACATGGATGGAACTGGAAAACATCATTCTCAGTAAACTACCGCAAGGACAAAAAACCAAACACCGCATGTTCTCACTCATAGGTGGGAACTGAACAATGGGAACTCATGGACACAGGAAGGGGAACATCACACTCCGGGGACTGTTGTGGGGTGGGGTGGGGGGGAGGGACAGTATTAGGAGATATACCTAATGCTAAATGACGAGTTAATGGGTGCAGCAAACCAACATGGCACATGGATACATATGTAACAAACCTGCACATTGTGCACATGTACCCTAAAACCTAAAGTATAATAATAAAAAAAAAGATCCTGTCTCAAGTAAATAAATACATACATAAAAAAAAAAACAAATCTTATTAGTAGGTGTGTATAGGGAGCTACCTAACAGTCCAAAAAGAAAGATTGTTTGTCTTAATTAATGGCAGATGGGATGATTGGATGAATATTTGAGTACCGAATCAATAAAGTTGATTTTGTAATTATTTTGCTTATTTTCTTATATTGGATCATGACCAACTTGATGGCAAAGTCTATATTATAATAATTGTGGTAACCAACATGTTCTGAGCATTTGCCAAATATAAGGCACTATTGAGTGCCTTTTGTGCATTATCTCATTTAGTGCTCTCAACAACCCTATGAGGTAGGAAGTATTATCATCATCTTACAGACAAAGAACAGCTCAGAGAGGTAAAGTAACCTGCTGAAAGTCACACAGATAGTAAATGCAAAGAGATTTGAAGTGAAAAGAGTAAAATTTAAAATTAGGTGGCAAAGGAGATCATGAAACATTTAGATATGTATAGCACAGAACATTACTGTTTTGTGGAAGTTTCCTGATTTGGGCACATTGTAGGTTATGAAAATAATTTTTATTGATACTTATTGAGCATATACTATGTGCTAGGCATTCTAAGCCCTTGACATAGGTTAGATTATTTAATTTTCACAACGGTCCTGTGAGACATCATTATGTTCATTCTTATAGAGGAAGAAAGTGATGCACAAACATAGGCTGACTTGTTTAAGAAAGTGACAGAGCAGGGATTAGAGTCCAAGTAATTTGGCTCCAGCACTCCTGCACTACTTAATACATTTGTGTGTTGTATTAGTAAATAAATACTGTACAAATGGTGAGATAGGCCAGACGCTGGTGTCTCAATAAAGCAAACTCAACCATGAAAATGACTCAGCTTGAGATTTAATTAATATTGTTTCTATGTGTGAGGATATTTCTTTTTATGGCCTTTGGCAGTGAAATGATCTAAGCGTTTTTATAGAATGTATAAAATGTGGCTTTTTTTGTATGTTAAATACTTTATGACCTTGAGTTTACTGATGCTGATGAAGCTCCTCTTTTCCTCTTTTTGCCCACTGAAGATCCATTTTATTTATGCACACAGTTAAAGCCATTGTAGTGTAGTGGAAACAGCACATATTGGATTCATGTATTCTTACATTTTAATTCCAGCATTATCCTTTACTAGCTGTGTGACTGGGCAAATTATACATCTTTAGAACTTCCCTTTTCTAACCTGTAAAATGGGGAAAATCAAATCTTCTTCATTGCATAGTTGTAAGGAGTAAATGGGATGATATATTTTTTAAATGCCTGCTGTACTACTTAGTGTATGGCAGATGTTCAAAAAATTGTGAGTGCTTTACTTCTTAATAAATGAAACACCTCCAAATTTAAGTACTTTTTTTCCCTTATAGTTGCTCAATTTTGTAGGTGAACTCTGTGCTTGCCAAACATTTGGTAGCCAGACCTTTAGAATTTGAACCAGATACGATAGAGTTCCTAAATAAAATATGCATTAGGAGAGAAATGCATTAATTCTTTATGGTGTTGTGTGACTGTTTTGTGTCTTTTGCCAAGAGATAATTCTCTGCTGTATTGGAGAGGAACAGTGATAAGGAAAACTTCAGCTACTTGTGTTTCTGGAGTTCTATCTTGAATGGATAAATGAATGAATAAATGAATCACATTCTAGTTGGACATGTAAAAAAGCAAATAGTGAAACTCTTGAGAAAATTTCTCACAAAAGGTAGCTCTTTTTCTAAAATATTTCCTTCTGATTTCTCAGTAATGATGTAGAGAGCCGTAGTTTACAAGCTGATTTTAGAACTGTATATTAATAGAAAAAGCAAATACACAAAAGGTCAGTAGTCCCTGCATATTTTGGGAACATTCTTTTAGATTTTGATTTGTGGTGTAATGCTTTTATTTCGGGGAAGTAAGTTCCTTGAGTTCCCTTTAACCAAGAGCAGTACTTAAGCAATGATATTTAATGACTACATAACTGAGACTCCTAAATCACATGTTGAAATCTGACTGACATAAGGAAGTATTGAGGAGGCAAAGGAAAAGAATTGAGCATCATTTTTTTGAGATACAGTCAATATACTTAAAACTTTCCAAGGGATCATAGTTTTTTTCAACTCAGCTTTATTGAAATGTCACAAAGCATTAAAATACACAGATTTTAAGTGTCAAATGTGATGATTTTGATACACGCAAACATTTGTATAAACGCTACTTTAGTCAAGAAATGGAAAATTTCCATCACCTAGGAAAGTTCCCTCTGTGCCCCTTTGCATTCAGTCCTCCCAGAGGCAGCCATGTTGTCTAATTTCTGTTACCATAGACTGCTCTAGAACTGCATATAAGTGATATCAGGCTGGTCGAGGTGGCTCAACCTATAATCCCAGCACTTTGGGAGGCCAAGGTGGGAGGATCACTTGAGGCCAGGAGTTTGAGACCGTAACAAGACCCTGTCTCTACAAAAAATACAAAAATTAACCAGGCGTGATAGCTATAATCCCAGCTACTTGGAATGCTGAGGCAGGAGGATTCCTTGGGCTCAGGAGTTTGAGGCCATAGTGAACCGTGGTTTTGCCACTGCACTCTGGCCTGGGTAACAGAGTGAGAACCTGTCTTATAAATAAATAAATAAATATACAAATAAATACATGAATAAATAAATAAGTGATATGTGCTTTGATGCCTAACATCTTTTGCTCAATAGATTTTTGAAAAATTTTTTTGTCATTGTAAGTATCAATAGTTCATTTTTATTCCTGGAATAGTATTCCATTTTATGAATGTACAACAATTTGTTTATCCGTTAACTTGATAGAATTTTTGTTTTCAGCTTTGGGCTATTATAAACAAAGTTTCCATAAACATTTTTGTGCAAGTGTTTTTGTGGATATTTGTATTCATTTATCTGGGAGAGGAATGGCTGGGCTGTTTGATATGTGTATATTTAACTTAAACTTTTCTAAGTGGTGATCCTATTTCATACTGCCACCAGTAATGTATGAGAGTTACAGTTACTGCACGTCTTCACTAACATAATATAGTTTTTCTACTTTTAGCCATTCTAGTGGGTATATAATAGTATCTTATTTGGTTTTAATTTGCATTTCTCTGGATAACTAATGATATTGATCACAGATTAGGATGCCGTTTGACCATTTGTGTATTCCCTTTTGTGAAGTGTCCAAGCTTTTTGCCCATTTTTAAATTGAATTGTCTTTTTGTTATTGATTTGTAGGAGATCTGTATGTTTTTCATACAAGTCCCTGAGAATATTTTCAGCCAGTGTGGTTTGTCTTTCCATTTTCTTTTTTCTTTAGAGTCTCACTCTGTCACCAGAATATAGGTTTCACAAGTGCAGAGATTTTCATCTTTTCGTTTACTAATGGCACGTGTCACTCAGTGGCATGATCATAGCTCACTCCAGTCTTGACTTCCTGTGCTCAAGAATTCCTCCAATCTCAACCTCCTGAGTAACTGGGACTGCTGGCATGCGCAACCACACCCAGCTAATTTTTTTCTATTTTTCGAAGAGATGGGATCTCACTATGTTGCTTAGGCTGGTCTCGAATTCCTGGGCTCAAGCGATTCTCTCACAGCAGCTTCCCAAAGTGCAGGGGTTACAGTCGTGAGCCACTGCACCCAGCCTCCATTTTCTTAATACTGTCTTTCGATGAGTAAAAGTTTTAAATTTTGATTAATACCAGTTATCTTTTTTTCTTTTTCAGTTTATGATTTTTTTGTCCTAGCTAAGAAACCTCTCTTTATCCCCAGGTAGCAAAGTTATTCAGTCTAGTCTTGTCTTTCTTGTCTGTCTTGTCTTGTCTTGTCCTGTCTTTTTTCTTTTCTTTCCTTTCCTTTCCCTTCCCCTTCCCCTTCCCCTCCCCTTTCCCCTTCATCCCCATCCCTCCCCTCCCTCCTCCCTCCCCTCCCTCCTCCTCCCCTCCCTCCCCCCCCCTCCTCCCTCCCCCCCCTCCCTCCTCCCCCCCCCTCCCCCCCCCCCCCCCCCCCTTCCCTCCCCCCCTCCCTCCCTCCCTCCCTCCTCCCCTCCCTCCCTCCCCTCCCCCTCCCCCCCCTCCCCTCCCTCCCTCCCCCCCCCCCCCCCTTCCCTGTCCTGTCCTGTCCTGTCCTGAGACAGTCTTGCTTTATTGCTCAGGCTGGAGTGCAGTAGCATTATCTTGGCTCACTGCAACCTCCGCCTCCTGGGTTCAAGCAATTTTCATGCCTCAGCCCCCCGAGTAGCTGGGACTACAGGCTCGTATCACCACACCTGGCTAATTTTTGTATTTTTAGTAGAGATGGGGTTTCACCATGTTGGCCAGGCTGGTCTCAAACCCCTGACCTCAGGTGATCCGCCTGCCTCGGGCTCCCAAAGTGCTGGGATTACTGGCGTGAGCCACTGTGTCTGGTGTATTTTCTTCTAGAAAATTTGGGTTTCAGTTTTTATGTTTACGTTAATGATACATTTCCAATTTGATTTCATTTGTGCATGTTACACTTATTCTTAATTTATGGAACAAATATTTATTGAGCACAGTCTCAGTACCAGCCACTATTTAAGGTACTGGTGTTCTTTAGTAAACAAACAAATGAAAATCTCTGCACTTGTGAAACTATATTCTGGGGAAATGACAAAAAATAAACTGATAAGGAAATTATACAGCATGATGAAAGGTGGTCAAGGATCATGGTGGAGGGAACATGATAAGGTAAGGTAAAGGGGTGGTGAGGTTTCTGGTTTTAAGAAGGAGTAAAAATAGGCCTTATTGAGAATATGTCATTTAAAAAATGACTTGAGGTGGGGTTGTGCATGATCAGTCCTTCAACACTAGAAAGATGGCAGAGCAAGAGCAGAGAAAAATCCCTTTGGTTCCAGAAAATCTCCTGAAAAAGAGGAAGGCTTATCAAGCCCTCAAAGCCACTCAGGCAAAGCAGGCACTTTTGGCCAAGAAGGAGCAGAGGAAAGGAAAAAGGCTCAGGTTTAAGCGACTGGAATCATTCCTACATGATTCCCGGAGGCAGAAATGTGACAAGGTGCGTCTCAGACGACTAGAAGTGAGACCTCATGCCTTGGAATTGCCAGATACACATGCCACGGCCTTTGTTGTACACATCAAAAAGATTAATGGCATGAGTTTACTGGTGGAGAGAACCATTGTAAGACTTCGCCTGAAGAAAGTCTTTAGTGGTGTCTTTGTAAAAGTCAACTCCCAGAACCTAAAAATGCTGCTTATAGTGGAAACTTATGTGACCTGGGGATTTCCAAATCTGAAGTCTGTGTGGGAACTCACTTTGAAAAGTGAACAAGCCAAGGTCAAGAGTAAGACCATCCCTCTGACAGACAACACAGTGATTGAGGAGCACCTGGAGAAGTTTGGTGTCATTTGCTTGGAAGACCTCATTCATGAAATTGCCTTCCCAGGGAAGTGTTTCCAGGAGATCTCATAGTTCTTGCGCCCTTTCCACCTTTCGGTGACCCATCATGCTCAGGCTGGAGTGCAGTAGTGCGATCTCGGCTCACTGCAACCTCCACTATATACCAGAAATATAGTGGGCTTCCTCAAGGAGGTGGGCTCACATGGCTATCGGGGTGAATGCATCAGTCAGCTCATCTGCCAGCTGAACAAGACCCAGAATATTTGAAAGCACAGTGCAGTGGAAGCATGTGTTATTGTTTTGGGGGAAATTATCATCAGGTATCTTCAGAGAAGATTATTCCCTGCCTTATCTTCAAAAATTGGAAAGGAAGGGTTAAAGAAAATATAGTAGCTTATGTTCATGGCAAGCACCTCTCATCACAGTCCAGTTCTAAGGAAAAATTCCAGTGTTTTCTATATTGGCTGCTGCCTCATCAGAAATCAGCACATGCCATGGAAGAAGGAGTCCTGCTTTGTTGCATTTTCTATCCTAGGGTTTATTGTTGGTAAATGAGTAACTTAAGCATTTGTACAAGGCTCCCTAAGACTCCCGCAGCAATGGACCAAGCCCAGAGACATAATTTAATCTGGAGAGTCTTGGGGCCTTGTTTTGAAAAGACTTGAAATACACATAAGAAGAAAGGCACACAAATAAATGTTCAGTTGTCAAGAAAAAAAAGACTTGAAGATGAGGGAGTAGCCATTCAGATACCTGGGAAAAGAGTGTTCTGGGTAGAGAAAACAGCCAGTGCAAAGTCCTTAGGGTGGGAGCATGTCTGGCATGTCCCAGGAAACAGCCAGAAGGCCAGTATAGTACAGGGTAACAGTGGACAAGGTTACAGGGATATGGGAGGGCAAATTGTGTAAACTTTTATAAGACATTGTTAAGATTTTGGCTCTTTGAGTGACATGAGAAGCCATTTGACAGTTCTATATACTTAATATACATTTTAAAACAGCACATATGTACTCCTAAATATCACTTAGAGATTTCATAGTATTGATTCTTTAGGTATCTGCTTAATAGGTGTGGAAGCATTTTTTTTTCCTGATAGGCATACTTAATATTATAATGGTTTTGTTATTTCAGAAAGATCCAGATTACCTGAAGCTATGGTTGGACACTTTTGTTTCTAGCTATGAACAGTTTTTAGACGTTGACTTTGAAAAGCTGCCTACCAGGTATGTAGAAACACTAATTTGTTACTCTTGGATGAGTTTTTCATTTTTGGCACAAAGATTTCATTGATGACATATTACAAGGATGGCAATTATGTTACCCTCTTGATACTCATGAATAACCCTATTCTCATAGAGACATAGCTAATTGATGACAATAGTCTTTCTTGATGATGCCAGACCTGGCTTCTAGAAAACTCTGCTTTTCTAGGACACTACCAACTGGTGTTCTGCAACACACTTCATTTCTGACACTAACTACCAGATCCCACAAGTATAAAGGGCAAAGTCCTCCGTAAGACTGCCTTCACTTCAGACATTAGCCACTACAAGTCTTGGGGACCACCCACACTTCAGACCAACTGGCTATAAATTCTGGGTTCTCACACCTCCTCCCCACCTCAAGTTCAGTGACTCACTACACTGACTTGAAAAACTCACTGAAAGCACTATACTTATGATTACAGCTTTATTGTAATGAATACACATAGGACAAGGTATGGAAGGGTCTGGAGGCAGAGCTTCCACACCCTCTCTCCATGGAGTCAAGGTGTGTTGCCCTTCCTGAACATCAGCGTGTTCACTAATTAGGAAGCTCTTCAAGTTTTGGGTGTCCAGAGTTTTACTGGAGTCTTACTACATAATTGATTATGTGGTTGAGCTCAATTTCCCTCTTCCTAGGAGAATAAGTGGTGGTGAGGCTGAAAGTTCCAGCCCTCTAATTAATGCTTGTTCTTTCTTTTTCTTCTTTTTTTTTTTTTCTTTTTTTTTTGAGAAGGAGTATTGCTCTGTCACCAGGCTGTGCAGTAGCACGATCTTGGCTCACTATAACCTCCACCTCCTAAGTTCAAGCAATTCTCCTGCCTCAGCCTCCCGAGTAGCTGGGACTACAGGTGCGCACCACCATGCCTGGCTAATTTTTGTATTTTTAGTAGAGACAGGGTTTCACCATGTTGGCCAGTATGATTTCGATCTCTTGACCTTGTGATCCACCTGCCTCGGCCTCCCAGAGTGCTGGGATTACAGGTGTGAGCCACCGCCCCTTGGCCAATGCTTGGTCTTTCTGATAGGAGCAGCCTTCTATTGAAACTAAGGGCTTACCTTGAGTCACTTCATTTGCATAGACTCAGGTGTAATCCATAGGGCTTATTATGAAGAACAAAAGATATTCTGAATATCACTCAGAAAATCTCAAGAGTTTTTGAAGCCATGTGCCAGAAAACTGAGACAAAGACCAGATATGTATTCTTTATTATACAATAGGCATGTGAGTTGAAACTTATTTTCATTCCTGGCCTTACAGTAGGACCTTAGAAAACATCTTAGAGGAGGTGAAGTGTTTAGATTTTTAGGAACTAGATTTAAAAATCATAAAATGGAAAAATTCAAATTTATGGAAAAGTACTACTGAAAGTACAAATCTTTCATTTTTCCACCCACCACCACTCCCCACTTTCATACCATTTCCCAGGCCCACTTTTCAGATAAAGTTTTTTCTATATCTTAAGCTATCTTGAAGGCCTAATAGTTGTTCAGTAAGAGAGATTGGCTGGGGTAAAATGCAAGAAAAATGGGGAGAGGCATCTAGCCACAAAAGGAGTGCCAGTTTAAGATAAGTGTTGGCCGGGTGCAGTGGCTCACATCTGTAGTCCCAGCACTTTGGGAGGTTGAGGCAGGCAGATTACTTGAGCCTAGGAGTTTGAGACCAGCCTGGGCAACATGGCGAAACCCTGTTTCTACAAATAATTAAAAATGATGGTGTGCACCTGTAGTCCCAGTTGCTTGGCAGGCGGAGGTGGGAGGTGGGAGGATCGATTTGGCCTAGACAGTTGAGGCTGTAGTGTGCTGTGATCATGCCACTGCGCTCCAGCCTGGGTGACAGAGTGAGACCCTGTCTCAAAAAAAAAAAAAAATGTATTGAGGGGAGAAGGGAGGAATGGTTGGTGGTTAATGATGAGAAAGAGTATCTGGAGAATTAAATCTTCAAGGAGGAAAAGTGTTTGCATTTTGGGGATAGAGGTAGGCAATCAGAAGTAGTAAAGGAGAATTGAGTCTAGAGAATCAAATAGGGGCCAGATCATGAGGTACCATGCATGCAATACAAATGGACTTTGACTTTTTTGTTGTTGTTATGGAAAATAGGAGTGCAACTGAAAAATTTTCTGTGTAGTGTCTTGATCAAGTTTGTGTTTCAAAGTCACTTTAGTGGCTGGTGGAGAGGGTTGAGACTGAAGGCAAGGAGCCCAGTTAAGAGGTAACTGTGATAATCCAGAGACGTCGCTAGAGCTTTGGACCAGGATACTGAACTCAAGTAAGGATGTGAGTGTACTAAAAAAAGTCTAGTACTTCATTGTTTATAAATCCAGTTTCAGATGTCTTCCTTATTAGAATATTATTCATGTTAGGTTTATAAAGTTTAGGGAGTATTAAATCTTGACCTTTTCTCAAAATAAAATTATTTATTACTAATTTTTACCAACAAAATAATATTCTTATGATTTGTGCTTAGAAGTACTTCTGTTTTAATAATTTATAGCTTGCTTTAAATCATGGAGCTAAGAATTTTATAGAGTTAGGATTTGAGCCTTTAAATGTTTGGAATATTAGAATGAAGGCTTCTAAAGTTTCTAAGGTACAGTTGTTATTATCCATACGTTACCAGTGTCTCCTTTCTTGGGACATTGTTTCCAAAAACATTATGTAGACTTATATTGCCACTATGTTTAAAGTAACATGAAGAACGCCAAGAGCATTGCTGTATTTGCGATATAATTTGTTTACTTAATATTGTTTCATGTTTTTGTCAAAAAACTGAACCATGAATTTAATTTTTCTAATAGAAAACATTCAAATTTTTAAGTACATGCTATGTACAAGATATTTTATGAAATTAGTCAAATCACCTTGAAGATAAGAGACATATGGCTAATCCTCATATAAAGTAAACTGACCTTAGAGAATTCATAATGTAAAGCAGAGATGGCTTTACTAGAATATAAAGCCTTTGAACTTCAACCTAGGCTGCTTCCTGTAGTAGACACAGACAACCATTGGTTTACAGTAGACATTCAATAGCCAAACAGAGGAATGGAACAGATTTGTGGAATTTGGGAAACTGCAAAAAAAGAAGCATAGAATTTTGAACAGTAAAGCCCTAGAGGTGGGAAAATGCTTCCAAGTCCTTAAATGCTCATAACATTAGGAACACGGCCAAAAATTTCAACTTTATCTATAAGGCATGTTCAACCAAGCCCCAATTTTATAATTAAAAAAAATCTTTCTTAGGAGCTAATTTTTGTCCTCTTTAGTCATTTTTTAGAAGCTGTTTCTTTACTAATTATTTATTAAAACCAATGTGCATATAGAGAATGGGATGACCAAGGACAAGGAAATACTCTTTTAAATAAGTAGAATAAAATATTGGAAAATAGAATGTTTTCTTTCTTGTTGACATATGTTTTTGGAAAAGTGAGGAGGAATAGCTTTGCTTAATTTTGAAAATTGGTTGTATCTGAATCTTTGTATATTATTTTTAGATTACCTCTTTTTAGCCCTTTAGCAGGAAAAAAAAATGTGTATATATACATATATACATGTATATATGTATATATATGTATATATGTATATATGTATATATGTATATATATGTATATATGTATATATGTATATATGTATATGTATATATATGTATATATATGTGTGTGTGTGTATATATATATATATGTATATATATATAAATGAGATATTTTCTGGTACTACCTATAAATAAGAGAATGAAAGTATCCAAAGCTACAAGTGAAATGGTGCCCCAACTAAAATGAAATATTTGTAACTGGGTTATAGAATTTGGCATTCCTTATAATATGCTTTGTGGCTTTTTTCTGTATAATTTAATTACAATCAGGTGTTCATTTTATAAAACACTTTCTTAATTTATGTTGTAGGATGGTTCAGAAAGAGGCTAACTGTATTCTACATGTGACTACTTATGTGCTTCAGATTTTTCTGCGTATAGTTAATTAAACAGCCTTTTACGCAGTGTAAAAATACTAGCAATACATCATATTAAGCATAAGCTGAACAAGAGGTAACTATAAAGTATAATTGTCATTTAATCATAGGCATGCTTTAGGGAGCTCTGTTCAGATTCGGGTATTTTTCTTAAAGGGATAGGAAATTAGTATACAGTGGCTTGTGAAAAGATTCTGAGGCTTTGGTGATAGCATGTTTAAAATATATTACATTTTTATAGATGTTTCTATATTTCACAGCTGAAAATGCATATTGACCTTCTGGTTTCAGACCCCTGTAAAATAGGGCAGGTGATACTCGAATTTTATAGGTTAGGCACAATGGCTCAGGCCTATAATCCCAGCCCTTTGGGAGGCCAAGGTGGGAGGATAGCTTGAGGCCAGGAATTAGAGACCAGCCTGGACAATATAGCAAGACCCTATCTCTTAAAAAAATTGTGGATTACAGAACTAGAAACTTTCTTTTTTTAAGGAACAACAGTACATGTTTGTTTGTTTGTTTATTTATTTATTTATTTATTTATTTGAGACGGAGTCTCACTCTGTTGCCCAGGCTGGAGTGCAGTGGCCTGATCTTGGCTCACTACAACCTCCGCCTCCTGGATTCATGCCATTCTCCTGCCTCAGCCTCTCGAGTAGCCAGGGCTACAGGCACCCGCCACCACGCTCGGCTAATTATTTTTGTATTTTTAGTAGAGACAGGGTTTCACCGTGTTAGCCAAGATGGTCTCCATCTCCTGACTTCAGGTGATCCACCCGCCTCGGCCTCCCAAAGTGCTGGGATTACAGGCGTGAGCCATCGAGCCCGGCCAAGAACAACAGTAGATATTTACTGTTCACAGTTCTGGAAGCTGGGAAGTCTAAGATTAAGACACCAGCAGATTTGGTGTCTGGTGAGGGCCTGTCCTCTGTTTCTTGCTGTGTCCTTACACAGCAGAGGGATGAATACTGTGTCCTCACACAGAGGAAGGGGCAGGGCAGCTCCCTTCACTCTGTTTATAAAGACACTAATCCCATCCATGAGGGCAGAGCCTTCATGACTTAACCACTTCCTAAATGCCTCACCTCTTCATACTATTGCATTGGGGGTTAGTTTACAACATATGAAATTTGGGGGAATACCAGCATTCAGACCACAGCAGATTCACATCGAAAGCTCTGCCATTCCTTAAAAAGTAGACATACAGGTCGGACGTGGTGGCTTATGCCTGTAATGCCAGCACTTTGGGAGGCCGAGGCGGGCAGATCATCTGAGGTCGAGATTTTGAGACCTGTCTGACCAACACGGAGAAACCTCGTCTCTACTAAAAATACAAAATCAGCCGGCATAGTGGCAAGGCTGACCAACATGGAGAAAACTCGTCTCTACTAAAAATACAAAATTAGCGGGCGTGGTGGCACTTGCCTATAATCCCAGCTACTCGGAAGGCTGAGGCAACAGAATCACTTGAACTCGGGAGGCCGAGGTTGCAGTGAGCTGAGATTGCGCCATTGCACCTCCAGCCTGGGCAACAAGAGCAAAACTCCATCTCAAAAAAAAAAAAAACCACACAAGTAGACATGTAGTTGCCTGTAGAAGTATTGGCAACCACCTGTTGTGTACTGGCAACCCACATGAGAATGGATATTTTTTCATTTGTGTTTTAAATTTTATTTTGTATCTGTTTTATTAAAATATTAACAGAATATTAAATATTGATAGAACATACTACTTGTATGATAACTTCCATTTTTTAGATGAACTCTAAGATGTTGGCCCCTTCAGTTGTGTTTCTACTATCCTTCTCCTTAGGTCAATGTCTTCAGGTCTTCCACAAGTCTTTTTGGACTTGCCAGGATATTTCCTATCTCTCATTTCCCTGGAAATATTAGCCTCTCTCTGCAGGTCCCTCTACTGTAATGCCTTCTGTGGCAGCACAGGAATTGTCTACCCATTCAGGTTAGCAACAATTTTTAAGTATGGTGTAAAAATCTCTTTGAACACACTATAATGGTGAGAGAAGTTGCAGTCACAATTTTCTATTTCTTTCTATTTATTTATTTATTTATTTTTTTTGATAAATGGTCTTTCTGTCTCAACCAGGCTGAAGTGCACTGGCATGATCATAGCTCACTGCAACCTGGAACTCTTGGGCTCAAGCAATCCTCCTGCCTCAGCCTCCAAGTAGCTGGGATCACAGACATGTACCACTATACCTGGTTAATTTTTTTTTTTTTTCCAGTGGAGATGAAGTCTTGCTGTGTTGCCCAGCCAATTTTCTGTTTCTTAGCTGATTTGGCATAGGTTTCAACCAGGTATAGACCTCAGGCCAGAAACAGGTTTATAAGAAATACTGCATTTTTTTCATTATCTGTGACTCAACATGCCTTGATTCTAAGCCCACATCTTTCAGGCTGGTAAGATATCCATGCTTTGGGCTGGGCACGGTGGCTCATACCTGTAATCTTAGCACTTTGGAGGGCCAAGGCAGGCGGATCACGAGGTCAGGAGATCGAGACTATCCTGGTCAACATGGTGAAACCCTGTCTCTACGAAAAATACAAAAATTAGGTGGGTGTGGTGGCATGTGCCTGTAATCCCAGCTACTCGGGAGCCTGAGGCATAAGAATCCCTTGAATCTAGGAGGCAGAGGTTGCGGTGAGCCGAGATCGCGCCACTGCACTCCAGCCTGGCGACACAGCGAGACTCCATCTCAAAAAAAAAAAAAGATATCCATGCTTTGTTATGCTTTGGATTTTCTGCCATCCCCAGAGATGATAGGGTTTTATTTAAGCTACTGATTTTTGATGTGGAGGGAGGGAGGTATTCTCTGGTTTTGGTTGTGTGACCACAGGAGTGACCTTCCATACATCTCTTGTGCTCATCTGCATAGCCCACTTAAAACCATCTCCTCTCGGAACACAGATTTATTATTTCATGAGGTTGGGTACTTCACTGTCCATGAGGAACTTCAAAGGTTAAATGATCAGCTCTATGTTACAGAGATGAGATTTAGTACCCATGTCTTTAGACTTTCGATCCAGGTATGGGTTTTTATTATGAAAGAAACACAAGAGGAACCACTCATTTCTGATGTTGGCATTTGCCCTTAAAGAACCATATAGTCTTACATAGAAACCATTTGTCACAAAATATTGATATATTACTTTTTAAAGTCTTCTGTTGATGCCCATGCTCAGAGCTCTACATTTCCCCCTTTTTTTTTTTAATACCCTTTTATTTCTCTTATTTCCTTTTGCTGGTTATCTTTTCTCTCTCTTCTGATCACATGGCTTGGGGAGTCTATACTAAACAATGATGTTTAGTAAAGCAGTTGACAAATTGTTTTTTTTTTTTTTTGAGACAGAGTCTCACTCTGTCACCCAGGCTGGAGTACAGTGGCACAATCTCGGCTCACTGCAACCTCTGCCTCCTGGGTTCAAGCGATTCTTCTGCCTCAGCCTCCTGAATAGCTGGGACTAATTTATAAATGTGGGAAACGTGATAACCTATAGGATAATTACACTTTATTTGGTAAAATGATACAATGAAATCATTGGATGTGCACCACCACACCCAGCTAATTTTTTGTTTTTTTAGTAGAGATGGGGTTTCACCATGTTGGCCAGGCTGGTCTCGAGCTCCTAACCTCGTGATCCACCCACCTCGGCCTCCCAAAGTGCTGGGATTACAGGCGTGAGCCACTGCACCTGGCCAACAGTTGACATATTAAACTAGTTATGTAGATACTTCATTTTTACTTTACAGTTTTTGTTTCTTTTAGAAATGGTATGCACACTGCTATACACAGTATTTAGTGTACATAGTATTTCTAAGTGGAACATAATTTATCCCAAATATTTTCATTAAAAATAGTACAATTGAAGATATCAAATAGTCTCTCTGTCTCTCTCTTTAGTAAGCCTCTTCTGAAATAAGAAAAACCACTCTGCTCTAATAATCTAGTTACTAATCATCTGGTGGTGTGTTGCAGACGAGAAGGCACAGAGTATCTGGAATGAATAAAAGAGCTTCTTTAGGATTTGGGCTGAAAATGAAGTTCATTTAAATGCCAGAGATTTTCTTCTTACATTTCAACAGGCTTCTTATTTTTTTCCCTTTCTGTTGTAGGGTAGATGATATGCCTCCAGGAATATCTCTGCTTCCTGATAATATTCTGCAGGTTCTGAGGATCCAGCTGCTACAGTGTGTTCAGAAAATGGCAAATGGGTTAGAGGAACAACAGCAAGCATTGTCAATTTTGCTTGTCAAGTTCTTCATTATTCTTTGCAGGTATCTAGTAGAAAAAATAAGCTAGTTTTCACTCATAGGTGGGAGTTGAACAATGAGAACACATGGAGATGAGGAGGGGAACATCACACACTGGGCCTGTCGGTGGGTGGGGTGCTAGGAGAGGGATAACATTAGGAGAAATACCTAATGTAGATGATGGGTTGATGGGTGCAGCAAACCACCAGGGTACGTGTATATCTATGTAACAAACCTGCACATTCTGCATATGTATCCTAGAACTTTAATAAATTAAGTAAATAAAAAAGAAAAAAAATAAACTAATTATCTGTTTTAATGTAATTGTTACATTACCAAAATAATAATTAATTTTATTTATTATTAGTGATGTTTGTAGTTCATATGGAGCTTTAAAGAGTAAGTACTTTTTGGAATAGGCTTGTGGTTTGTTAGTATGTTGGAAATCCTTTTAGTTACTATACCTAGTTATAGCATGATTAGCCAAGATTTAAAAAAATTATATTAAAGTCAATGACAGTTTTTCTTCAGCAAGAAATTACTATACCAGTATTTTTCATATGGTTCTCACCTGTATATGTATATGCATTTTTATTACTCTGTGTTATTATTTATGAAAATAAATCATTCAGATATTTCATTTTATCATTTTATCAAATAAAGTGTAATTATCCTGTAGGTTATCACATTTCCCACATTTATAAATTAGGTCTGTGGTGCTTACATTTTGGTATGCATGAATAACAACAAGGAAACTTAGTAGAATATAGAGCTTGAGCCTTGCTTATGGAAATTCTGTTTCAAAAGGGCTCAAAATCTGGATTTTTCAAGCATTCCACATTCATCTACATATAAGAATTCAAGAACCATTGGTTTAGGGGCATCTGCATATAAGAATTCAGGAACCATTGGTTTATTGGCTCATATTCCTCTTGAAACCTATCTTCATTTCGGAAGCTACATTCTATATCTTTAAATCTATTTTCTTTTTGGAAGCCACTTTCTATAACATACATTATTTGTTTTATAAATATTTTATAATTAATTAGTAGATGAATAGCGACTTAATTTACCTCTTAGTCACCTTTGGCTTAATTTCTCATTGCCTTTGCAGGAATTATGGAATGATTGAGCAATAATTGCTAAAACATTTCACCCCTAATTTAGGCTCTCCAAGAGCCTTAGACATGTTTTTATTTGTGTGTTTTTCCTCATCCTTAAAATTTGGAAAAATAATACAAGAATTATAAGGGTTGAAGGATGCGGCCGGGTACGGTGGCTCACACCTGTAATCCCAGCACTTCGGGAGGCCGAGGAGGTGGATCACTTGAGGTCAGGAGTTCGAGACCAGCTTGGCCAACATGGTGAAACCCTGTCTCTCCAAAAAAATACAAAAATTAGCCAGGTGTGGTGGTGGGCGCCTGAAATCCCAGCTACTCAGGAGGCTGAGAGGCAGGAGAATTTCTTGAACCTGGGAGGCAGAGGTTTCAAGGTGCCGAGATAGTGCCATTGCACTTCAGCCTGGGTGATGGAGCGAGACTCTGCTCAAAAAAAAAAAAAAAAAAGATTAAAGGGAAAGGGTTTATTCAGGTAGTAAGACGTAAGTTGACCTCTGATAATTTGCTATATTTTCTGCTAGCTACCTACTACAATTTTGCTGAAATAAAAAATCCTACAGATATTTGTTTTAAATTCATTATGTTTAGATTTTGGTAATAGAGGGAAGCAATGAAATGCTCAACAAATTTTTTGGTTGAAAAAAAATTTTTTGGGTAGGAGATAGTTTCTTATGATAAATTTAATGTTCAATAGCTACCAGTCACAGAACATGTTTCTATTTCCAGAGACCTCACTTTACTTTTTTAAAGCTCCATTTAAAAACTTTAATCGACTTTATGTTTTAGAGCTGTTTTTATATAAATCTAGAATTCCCACATACTGCTTTCCCATACCCCTCGGTTTCCTCTATTATTAATATCTTGCATTAGTATGATACATTTATTACAGCTGATGCACCACTATTTATACATTATTAACTAAGGTCCATGTGCACATTAGGGTTCACTATTTGTGTTGTATAGTTTCATGGGTTTTGACTAATTTATATTGTCATATATAAATTTGACATAATCATCATTATAGGATCATATAGAATAGTTTCCCTACACTAAAAATGGCCTGTGCTCCACCTATTCATTCCTTACACACCCACACACACCCCACACCCCTGCCCACCCCAACCTCTGGCAACCACTGATTTTTTTTTTTTTTTTTAATCATAAGCATACCAAATGTTACAGGTTTCATTGTCACCACTGCAGCATGGGTTCTGTGATGGAAGCATAGCCTGTGTCTCAATTTAGCCACATTAACTTTTTTGGACACCATGATCAGCAGTACCCATTCTCATCTAGAATGAGGCTTAACCACTGGTATTTTAATGGTGTCTTTAGTTTTGCTTTAACCAGAGTGTCATAATTAGAATCATACAGAATGTAGCCTTTTCAGACTGGCTGCCTTCACTTAGCAGTATGCATTTAAGCGTCCTCCATGACTTTTCTTGTTTGTTTGTTAGACAAGGTCTTACTCTGTCACCCATGCTAGAGTGCAGCTGCTTGATAAGGGCTCATTGCATCCTTGGCCTCCCGGGCTCAATTTATCTTTCCACCTTAGCCTCTGAGTAGCTGAGACTATAGGTACATGCCACCATGCCCAGTTATTTATTTATTTATTTGTATTTTTTGTAGAGAAGGGGTTTCGCCATGTTGCTCAAGCTGGTCTCGAACTCCAGGGCTCAAGTGATCCTTCCGCCTTGACCTCCCAAGGTGCTGGGACTATAGGCATGAACCACCGCACCTGGTCCTCCTCCGTGTCTTTTTGTAGCTTGATAGCCCATTTCTTTTTGTCACAGAATAATACTCTACTTATGGACATACCACAGTTTGTTTATTCATTCCCCTGTGGCAGGACATCTTGGTTACTTCCAATTTTTGGAAGTTATGAATAAAGCTGCTACAAACATCTGTGTGCAGATTTTGCATACACATAAGTTTTCAACTCATTTAGGTAAATACTGAAGAGTATAATTGCTGTATCATACAGTAAGCTTATGTTTAGCTTTGTCAGTGCAAAATTGTCTTCCAAAGTGGCTATACCATTTTGCATTCCCACCAACAATGAATGAGAGTTCCTGTTGCTCTCCATGGTTTCCAATATTGGATTATACTATTCTTTTATATTTTAGCCATTTTAATAGGTGTTTGTAGTATCTTATTGTTTTAATTTACAATTCCCTAATGACAAAAGATGTTCACCATCTTTTCATATGGCTGTATACCATTTGTATCTTCTTTGGTGAAGTGTCTATTTAGATCTTTTGCTCATTTTTAAAAATTGGGTTGTTTTCTTATTAAGTTTTAAGACATCTTTGACTGTTGTGAGATGTAATTCCTTTATCAGGTATCTGGGCTTTTTTTTGTCGTTGTTGTTGTTGTTGTTTCGAGACAGGGTTTTACTCTGTTGCCCAGGTGCAGTGAGTTCTGTTGCCTGAGGTGCAGTGGCGTGATCACAGCTCACTGCGTCAAGTTATCCTCCTTCAGTACCCCCCACCCCAAGTAACTGGGACCACAGGTACATGCCACCATGCTTGGCTGATTATTTTTTGTAGAGATGAAGTCTCACTATATTGCCCAGGCTGGTCTCTAACTCCTAGGCTCAAGCAGTCCTCCCACCTCACCCTCCCAAAATATTCGGATTACAGGCATGAGCCACTGTGTCTGGCAGGTATCTGGTTTGCAAATATTTTTTGATAGTCTGTGGCTTGCCTTTTTATTCTTTTAATAGTGTTTTGCAAAACAGAGGCTTTTAATTTTAATAAAGTTTGACTTAACTTTTTTCTTTCATGCATTATGCTTTTTTAAAAAAATAGAGACAGAATCTTGCTCCATCACCCAGGCTGGAGTGTACTGACATGATCATGGCTCACTACAGCCTCAACCTCCCTGGCTCAAGTGATCCTCCCACCTCAGCCTCCTGAGTAGCTGGGAGGCACACCACCATGCCCGGCCAATTGTTTTAAAAAAATTATTGTCTTGCTGGCAGGGTGCAGTGGCTCACGCCTGTAATCCTAGCACTTTGGGAGGCCAAGGCGAGTGGATCACTTGAGGTCAGGAGTTCCGGACCAGCCTGGCCAACGTGGTGAAACTCCATCTCTACTAAAAATACAAAAATTAGCTGGGAATGGTGTGCCACACGCTTGTAATCCCAGCTACTTGGGAGGCTGAGGTGGGAGAATCGCTTTAACCCAGGAGGCAGAGTTTGCAGTGAGCCGAGATCACGCCACTGCACTCCAGCCTGGGTGACAGAGCGAGACTCCATCTCAAAAAAAAAAAAAAATTTTTTTTTTAAATTATTGTCTTGCTATGTTGCCCAGGCTAGTCTCAAATTCCTGGGCTCATGCAGTCCTCCTGCCTCTGCCTCTCAAAGTGTTGGGATTACAGACAGGCATGAGCCACTACACTCAACCTCTTTTTCTTTTTCTTTTGCTCAAATTGTGGGTCTGTTTCTTTTGTGTATTGTTTCTTTTGATTTTCAAACTTGTGTCGCCTTCTGAGTCGCCTTGTGAGTTATTTTTGAGTAAGTGTTGGTTATTGTTTTTGAAAAATCATAGAGATACTTTTAGGCTGGGGATAATATTGTCTTTCTTCTCAGTTAATGTACATTTGTTTTTGGAAAAGTAGGATCCCTCTAATACAGTGAATGATTGAGCTGACTTGGACTTAGTCTCTGTGACTACTAATCTATTTTCATTTCACCTTTACTTCTTGAGTGTTGTCTTTTGGGATCTTAAACCACAGCCTTAGAGACAGTCATTTTCGGGCTCTGAATTCTAGTTTTTGTCCCTTTTCAGCACTGTGAGACTGTCAGATGTAATCGACAGCTTCTCATTGTTTCCTCTGTCAGGACTGGTACAAGTCATGAGTGCAAAAATGGATCTAAATGCAGGTCTCATCTGTTTCTGTGTTTCCTTGTTCTGTATCTTGGATCTGTAATTTTTCACTTCCTTATTAATTTTCTCATGCCTTTAAACAGATTTTTAAAAAAATGTTTTGTCCATGTTTTCTAGTTGTTCTCAGGGAGAGGACTGATCTTAGTCCACTATTATTGGAAGCAGAATTCTTGCAGAGGCTTCCAATTTTGCCTCTGCCTGTACCCTGTTTTCTCCAAGTTGTCATGCCAGTCTGACTTCTTACATTAAGAAGTCTTTTGGTTGGGTGGGTGTGGTGGCTGACACCTGTAATCCCAGCCCTTTGGGAGGCTGAGGCAGGAGGATTGCTTGAGCCCAGGAGTTCAAGACCAGCCTCGGCAACAAAATGAGACCCTCATCTCAACAAAAAATGTAAAAAGTTAGCCAGGCCTAGTGGCACATACCTGTAGTCCCAGCTTCTCAGGAAGCTGGGGTGGGAGGATTGCATGAGCCCAAGAGTTTGATGCTGCAGTGCACTGTGATTGCACCGCTGCACTCTAGTCTGGGCAGCTGAGCAAGATCCCATCTCTTAAAAAAAAAAAACCAGAAGAAGTCTGTTAATTCTGTTAATTTTTCTAAAATTAGCATTTACTGGATTTTAAGATATAAAATGTTTTACAAGATCACAATATCTCATAACAAAATTAATGAATGTTGCTTTTTTATTATGTCAAGGAAAAGATTTTAGGTATAGTAAATATTGTCTGTTTTACCTCAGTCTTATAAAAATGGAATAAAAATGGGGGACCATATTTTAGTTAAACACTAAGCACTTATGAACCCACTGCTTTAAACAAAATATGGTACTGTGCCATCTTAGAGTAAGTAAAGATGCTGTTAGCCCTTTTTCAAGGACTTTTAATGTAGTTGAGGAAATATGAGAGCCTTAAAAGGAAACCGTAATTCAAAAAGCAAAGTGAAAATGATTATACTGCACATGTGTTATAATGAAAACAGTATATACAAAAAAGAAAACTAAGAATCTGCATAGGGACAAAAATCCGTAAGGAAATAATGTAGATGAACATAGTTGCTTATTTTTAGATTGCAAGATATTGGTGTTTATTTTTTCTCTTCTGTTTCTACTTTGTGATATTTTCCAATTTTCAATAATAAATAGATGCTAATCAGCATATACTTTTTAAATGTTATCTGTTTATAGTAGTTAAATGGTGCTTGAGGTGTATTTCACAGTTGGTGGGAAAGCAGTTATATAACCACACTGATTTTATGTTTTAATAAATGTCACTTGCATTTTGTTTGCCGGTATGTGTTCTCATAATTCAAGCTGAATTCATGAACATATGTTTTGTTCACCATTCTTATGCAAAAAATTAAAGTCTCTTTTTCTCACAGAAATCTATCAAATGTGGAAGAAATTGGGACTTGCTCGTACATTAATTATGTCATCACCATGACAACACTCTATATTCAGCAAGTAGGTGTGAACTAATCTTTTTTGTCACTTTACTGAGAGCAACTAGGTTTTACTTTTGTTTTTTTGTTTTGTTTTGTTTTGTTTTGTTTTTTTTGAGGTGGAGTTTTGCTCTTGTTGCCCAGGCTGGAGAGCAATGGCCTGATCTCAGCTTATCACAACCTCTGCCTCCCAGATTCAAGTGATTCTCCTGCCTCAGCCTCCCAAGTAGCTGGATATTATAGGCATGTGCCACCACGCCCAGCTAACTTTTGTATTTTTAGTAGAGACGGGGTTTCTCCATGTTGGTCAGGCTGGTCTCAAACTCCTGACCTCAGGTGGTCTGCCCGCCTCGGCCTCCCAAAGTGCTGGGATTACAGGCATGAGCCACCATTGTCTGGCCTACTATTTTTTATATTATAGTTAGTATAGTTAAATATTTTCAGAAGAGGTAATAATTGAGAAGAGACTTAAACTTATTATTGGGTAATGCATATTTCAGAAATCTTATACATATTACCTAAATATAGACAAGTAGTTATTATATATACTGTTATTTAATTTAAAAATTCAAGTGTTTTATAAATGGCTTTTAAAATGATACAATTTGTGATTTTTATGTATTATTTATTTATCACATATCCTTCCTACTGAAAACATATTACTTTTTCAAAAGATGTTTGGCTATTTATTTTAAACCTATCATAGGACATATTTAAAATCTTAGAGGCTATATCCAGTCCATATGATTAAATGACTCGTAGTCTCAAAGGAAAAGTTTGGCTTGTTTGAATACAAATGACTTATTGTTAGATGATAAGATATGTCTTTAATTTATGTTTAACTTTGTTCTCAGTTAAAAAGCAAAAAAAAAGAGAAGGAAATGGCAGATCAGACATCTATTGAAGAATTTGTGATCCACGCATTGGCATTTTGTGAAAGCTTATATGATCCATATCGGAATTGGAGACATAGAATTTCAGGGTATGTCTTATAAATAATAACGTTCATTTAAAACCTGAATGTCATAATATATTTGATTCTTCAAAGCAGGTCTTCTCTATGAAAGCAATTGGAAAGAAGTATATAAGACCCACAGGTTTAACTCTGACCTAGAGAAATATGTTGGAGGGAATGAATTAGTGATAAATTCTGCTTCTGAATAATTACATATGCCCTGAACTTGTATTTTGCAATGCAATTTTGAATACTAATAATCTGATAAGAAATGTTAAAGGCAGAGTAGCATCAAATACAGTATACATATTTTTCAAGAAAAGTTCTTTTTTAAAAAACATACTTTATAATTCGAAAATGCTTTCTAGCAGTATTTTGTCCATTTTTTTCTTTTTTCTTTTTTTTTTTTTTTTTTTTTTTTGAGACAGAGTCTTGCTCTGTTGGCAGGCTGGAGTGCAGTGGCACAGTGGCATGATCTCAGCTCACTGCAACCTTCACCTCCCAGGTTCAAGCAGTACTCCTGCCTTAGCCTACCGAGTAGCTGGGATTGCAGGAGTGCACCACTGCGCCCGGCTAATTTTTATATTTTTAGTAGAGACGGGATTTCACCATGTTGACCAGGATGGTCTCGATCTCCTGATCTCATGATCTGCCTGCCTCGGCCTCCCAAAGTTCTGGGAGCCACCGTGCCCGGCCTTTGTCCATTTATTTTTAATTGTAGAGCTTCTGTCGTCAGGATCCCATAAGGAAAACATAAATGAGACTAAATATTTTTATTTTTAGACACGAGATCTCACTATGTTGCCCAGACTGGTCTTGAATTCCTAGGCTCAAGTAATCCTCTCGCCTTAGCCTCCCAAAGTACTGGGATTATAGACATGAACCACTGCACGCAGCCTCCTCGCACTTGATATTTTAAAAGAGAAGATCTAATACAAGGAAATTGATAAATATTAGAGAATTGACAAAGCAAAGATGGGACATTGACTTTAGGAAACAGCTACCTTCCCTGGGGTCGTGGGAACAAAGGGAAGAGAATGGAGTTATCAGAATCTCTAGACTTTTGGAGAACAGGCCCTACAGCACTGAGGTTCAGACCTCTGAGGAAGGAGCATTGCATAGCTGGTGCTGATATCTCTTGAGCAATCAAGAGGCTTATTCTGGGATTGCCAAAAATAAGCTGAAGACAGGAACCAACTGCCATTACTACAATTAAGAATTCTTGCTGGAGTGATGCTGATGAGTATAGAGAAAAAGAGCAATATGGAACCAGTCCTTGCTCTCTTTTTTTTTTCCCACACTTCATCTGGTACCCTCTATTAGGGAGCCCAAAAGGGAGGCAGCTGGAAAGAGAAAGTTTGCATGATGCCTGCCCCAGCATCACAAAGCAGAGAGCATATAGAAGGGTGGGTTGGTAGCTTAGTGACAATAGCTGAATTACCAGTACAGAACTCAAAGAGAGGAATTTTAAAGTCACATATCATTCTTACCTGTGGGTACAAATTACAAAGAATTGTTTCATCACTCTCAATCAGACCTCTTTTTTAAATCTCCTAAATCTCCTCACGATTTTCCATTTTCATTTTCAACTTAACACGACCCATTTGTAAATAATTTCTACTTCCTGCAACATGATTACAGCATTTCATTACTAAATTATTTTTGTAGGCTTTTCAGGGTTCCCATGGTAGTATAGCCACCATACCATTAGATGATGGTGAAGAATTGGTAACTGAGAGAACATTTATATATACTATGTGGTAACACCTTTTGTATGTTCTGTATAGTGATGTAATACTTTATTGAAATCAGAATACATCGGCTGGGCGCGGTGGCTCATGCCTGTAATCCCAGCACTTTGGGAGGCCGAGGCCGGCGGATCACGAGGTCAGGAGATCGAGACCATCCTGGCTAATATGGTGAAACCCCGTCTCTACTAAAAATACAAAAAATTAGCCGGGCGCGGTGGTGGGCGCCTGTAGTCCCAGCTACTCGGGTGGCTGAGACAGGAGAATGGCGTGAACCCGGGAGGTGGAGCTTGCAGTGAGCCAAGATAGCATCCTGCACTCCAGCCTGGGCGAAACAGCGAGACTCTGTCTCAAAAAAAAAAGGAATACATCCTGGGAGATGGAGATTGGGAAAATGTTGGTTAAAGATACGTAATTTCAGTTAGACAGGAGGAATAAATTATGCTTCAGTAACAAACAAGAGGCTTAGAATAACAAAAGATTTATTACCTTTTCATGTTGTCTGTCTTTTGTGAATAGGCAGAGAGCCTCTACTCATCAAAGTCACTAAAGATCTCAGGCTAACAGAGCAGCCAGCATTTTAGCCTTTGCTGGTCACCATGTGTGAGAGAAAAAGTTTTGAAAAGTGTCAAATTGGCAATTTAATGTTCTTGTCTTGTCTGGTCATGCTACATGACACATGTCATTTTCATTCTGAACTCATTGGCCAGAACTGTGATTACATGTCCCCATCTACTACAGTGGGGCCAAGTTAAAATCTACCATGTGACTAGAACGGGTAGAAATAGTTGTCAGTTAGTGCCGTGACTACCTTTTATCTCTGCTTATGCCCTGCTTGTGAGTCTTTAAACATACAAAGAGGGAGCCGGATGTGATGGCTCATGCCTGTTGTCCCAGCTACTGGGGATGCCGAGGTGGGAGGACTGCTTGAGCCCAAGAGTTCAAGGCTTCAGTTAGCTATAGAGACCTGTCTTTTAAAAAAAAAAGATACAAAGAGACACTTAACAGTGCTTCCTCTGTAGTCTTTATACTCATTAGCACTTTGGTTCTAACTAATCAGTGTTCCCCCTGTTTTGACATGTATGCCAGAGATTTCTCTGAGGAAAGTGTATCTCCTCCTCTTCCTGCTACTCTGGCTACTTCTCCGTCCTCCGCCTTAGACTTGTCAGCAATGGCAAATCTAAGAGAACATTTTAAGTTTTGAAACAATGACATAATTTTTCTTTATAGACAGCAAGACAGATACAGAAAGAGGAACATAAAATCAGTCTGAAAATGGCAGAAGAGAGGCTTTTAAAGGAATCTTTAATAATAAGAGCAAAATGAATTTAAAGATGGGGAGAGAAGATTTATAAAAAGGTAGCTCTGATAACAAATTAAATAAAATTGGTAGCTAAAAACAGTTTTTGAGAGTCAAAAAGAAGAAAAATTTTTTGATAATAACTCTTTATTAAAAAGGAAAATATAATAAAGATTATTACACCAAAAAAGAGTCATTTTCCCATATAAAGTAGAAAACATATATGGATAACCAAAACTTGCCAGATGAGGCCAGTCAGAAAATTCCAAATATTAACAAAAACACATTTTTCACTGGCCCATTAATCAGAGAACTTTAAAAATTACATAAAAATTAAAATTACCTCCATATAGGAATACATTTTAATTCACCCAGAGATCCAACACACTTAAGAGAGAAGAATTTTACTAATTTAATTTAAAAAAAACCACTACCTATTAAACTCATGTAGCATTGCTAAGAGTATCTATGGAATTTTCACATTGATGTTTTCTTGTGAAAGTGGAAATCAAAAGCACAGAGACCCTCTTTAACAATGAACCTCTGATAAGCAAAATATTTGTAATTATAATTACATTCCACTTATGTGCATTTGTGAGCATTAATTTACATCAGGCTTTCCAACTTACCAACATTTATAGAATTTCTTACTAGTGAGAGTTTTACAAAACTTTTGAAGTAATTGTTAAATTTGAAAACATTTCTGTATTTTCCAGACTACTGTGCTTCCAATCCAGAGTGCTCTCACATTTATAAGGTCCATCTACAGTTTGTTACCATGTATCTTTGAACATGTGTTAGACAAATGAAAGTATTCTCACACTCTGTACATTTATAGGAATTTTTCAAAAATGAGTTCTTTTAGGTATCAAATGAAACTTATGAACTAAAGAAATTACCACACATTTAAATTTATAAGGCTTATCTCCACTGACTTCTTACATATTTCAAGGAAAAATGGAAAAACTGAAGGCTTTGCCACGTTTCTTAGAATTACAGGGTTTTTCTCTATTGTGAACCCTTTTATGTCTCTGAAAGAAACTGGGGAAACTGAGGACTTTACCAGTTTTTTTACATTCATTTTTCCACCAGTATGAGTTTTTCTTAGTTTTCAAAGGGAACTGGGAAAATTGCGTGTTTTCCGGTATTCCTCACAGTCCCACTATGTGTTTTTTCATTTGTTCTTATAGAACTAGAACATCTGAAGTCTTTACCACATTTCTTCCATTCACATGTTTTTTTTCCAGTATGACTTCTTTCATGCTGTTGAAGGGATCTGGGAAAAGTGAAGGCTTTACCACTTTACTTATATCCAAAGGGTTTCTCTTCAGTTTGAGTTCTTTCATGTCATCAAAGGGAACTGGAAAATGTGAATGATTTACCACATTTTTTACATTTCTAAGGCTTTTCTCCACTGTGAGCCCTTGTATGCTTACGAAGGAAACTGGAAGTTGTAAAGGCTTTACCACATTCTCTACATCTATAGGGTTTCTCTCCAGTATGAATCATTTCGTGTTGTCGAAGGGCATAGGAAGAAGCTAATAATTTATCACGTTTCTTGCATGCATAGGGTTTCTCTCCACTATGAGTTCTTTCATGTTCGTGACAGTTTCTGGAATAATTGAAGTCTTTATCACAATGTTTACATTTATAGGGTTGTTTTCTCCAGTGTGAGTTTTCTGGTGCATTTGAAATAAACTGGGGAAAATAAAGTTTTCCCCACCTACTGTACATTTATAAAATCCATTATCACTGTGCATTACCATGTGTCTTCAAACACCTGTGAGAGAATTAAGCCACATTGTTTACATTTATATGGCTTCATTTCACAGTCCTCACACTCAAACAGTTTGTATCCAGAGTGAGATATAATATACCTGTGAAGAGATGCATGACATATGAAGACTTTTCTACACGTTCTGCATACACATGGTTTTACTTTAGTAGAAACTTTCTTGTTCAGGTTAAGATTTGAATTCTGGCTGAAGGTTTCTCCACCTTGACTATTTTTGTTTACCTTCACACAGTCTCTCTACCATATGACTTACATTTCTCCCATATTTTCTGACTTGATCGTCAACATTCTGGTCTTCCCATTTGTTTCCTGTAGAAGCCAAATTCCTGAAGGTTTCCTGCGTCACATCTCTATAAGAGTTTCTTCTGGGAAAAATCCAGCAACGCCCACTCCTGAGGGGTGAAGGTTACAGCCACATCCTCAAAAGTCACTGAGTCCATGTTCCAGCTTCCAGTATGCTCTGGCATCCTGCCCAGGGTTCTTGCAGGGCCTGCAGGTCACAGGCAACAGAGGCTGCCACAGAACCACCTAAGGCCTCTCAGAGCTGAGGAGAGGGATCCCGAGCTAGGAGCACAGCCCAGAGATGCAAAAAGAAGAAAATTTTATATACTATTAATATAATATAGGAAGATAATTCTGCATATGTAAGATGGCAGCAGAAAGGGGGGCAAAGTAGAGGATGAGTAGCAGCATTTAATGAATACATACATATATTTGCCAGGAATTACGTTAGAAGCTGTGTATGTGTTATCTCTAATATGCACAACAATCTTGCCAGTAATGTAAGAACTGCTTCAAAGATAAATGGTAAAGCAGGGAATTCTTTGGGTTTCTTTGACTTTGACAGGGAGATTAAAAAATGGAATTAGGAGAAATCCATTGCTCATGGAAGACCTATACAAAGGGATCTACAGCAATAATTTATACCTTATTTATTAATCTGATTCTGAAATTAAGTGGAAATTTAGAAGATATATATTTTCTTATTCATTGTTTGTGTTTACTGCTTACCAAAATAGCAAAAGCAGGTTAGAATAGATTTAATTAAAATTAACATAATTCCAAATACAGAGCCATGTAAAACTATTTCTTTTCTTATTTGATGACAACAAGTAGATGCGTTCTGTAGATTTGATTAATCTGGTATCTCAATTTTGATTCTACTTACAGAATCTCAGAAAGTTAGATTTCCTCAAGTGGAACTAAAATAAGTTTAGGGAAATAAATCAGCCAGGCATGGTGGCTCACACCTGTAATCCCAGCACTTGGGGAGGCCAAGGCAGGAGGATTGGTTGAGGCCAGGAGTGTAAGACCCCATCTAGAAAAAAAAAAAAAAAAATAGCCAGGTGTGGTGATGTGTGCCTCTAGTTCTGAATACTTGGGAGGCTGAGGTGAGAGGATCACTGAAGTGATCAACCAGGAGTTGAAGCCTGCAGTGAGCTATGATCACACTATTGCATTCCAGCCTGGGTGACAGCAAAACCTGAAAGAAAGAGGAGGGAGGGAGGGAGAGAGAGAGGAAAGGAGAGGAGAGGAGAAAGGAGTGGAAAAAGGAAAGGAAAGAGGGAGCGAGGGAAGGAAGGAGAAGAGAAGTGAGAGAAGAAGAAAGAAGAGAAAAGAAAAGAAAGAAAGAAAAAGAAATCTTCCTTCAATATGACTTGTTCATTCATTTAAACATTGATTCAAAAATATTCTTATTGAGTTCCTACTTTGTGACTAGTGCAAGTTTAGTAGGATTCCTTGCCTTGCCACAGAGAAAAATAATTTAATTATGTTAAGGTATGCCCTGTGCCTCCTGCTTGTCAAACCTCAGACAATATATGCACAAAATAATTACAGTAACGAATTATTTAACCATTCAGGAAGAAAATTTATGAGTTCATACCAGTGATAGATAGATAAGGGGGAAGTGAAGGGTGTTGCTTACAGTAAAATTCCAAGTGCCAATTAGTAAATATAGAGGAGATGCTGGAGTTGGGGAAAAAAACACATTTTGCACACATCATCGTAAGATTGGATCAGGCAAGAATCATTCATGGATGTTAAACCTAGGGGGAAGTTTTTGTTGGGAGCATGATGTGTGTATGGTTTTTTTTGTTTGTTTGTTTTTTGTTTTTTGTTTTTGTTTTTTTTTTTTGAGACAGAGTCTTGCTCTGTTGCCCAGGCTGGAGTGCAGTACCGTGATCTTGGCTCACTGCAACCTCCGCCTCCCAGGTTCAAACAATTCTCCTGTCTCAGCCTCCCAAGTAGCTGGGTTTACAGGCGTGCACCACCATGCCCGGCTGATTTTTTATTTTTTTATTTTTATTTATTTATTTTTGTGAGACGGAGTCTCGCTTTGTTGCCCAGGCTGGAGTGCAGTGGCACGATCTCGGCTCACTGCAAGCTCCGCCTCCCGGGTTCACTCCATTCTCCTGCCTCAGCCTCTCCGAGTAGCTGGGACTACAGGCGCCCGCCACCACGCCCGGCTAATTTTTTTTTTTGTATTTTTTTTTAGTAGAGACGGGGTTTCACCATGGTCTCGATCTCCTGACCTCGTGATCTGCCCGCCTCGGCTTCCCAAAGTGCTGGGATTACAAGCGTGAGCCACCGCGCCTGGCCTTAATTTTTTATTTTTAGTCAAGACAGGTTTTCACCATGTTGGCCAGACTGGTCTTGAACTCCTGACCTCAGTTGATCCACCTTCCTCAGCCTCCCGAAGTGCTAGGATTACAGGTGTGAGCCACTGCGCCCGGCCATGAGTATGGTTTTAAAATGTCTCCCCACAATTACTTATTACTTGTAATTGAAAAATCAGTAATTATTTTGGACAGTACTGGGCCAAATAATCCAGTTGGTTGGATGATCAAAATTAACTGATCATCAGTAAGAAGTAGATGGGTATCATGTGCTCCACATGTGATAACCCTAGGAAGGACACATCTTTGCTTATGTGTTATTCCAGCCAAGCATGCATAGTCTGAATCTAATTGTGAGAAAACAAGCAAATCCCAAGCGAAGAACATTCTAATTTTTTAAAAAAGGAGGGCTGGAGGACAACCTTCTTTAAAAATATCACAAATGGGGTTATGGAAATGTTTCAGATTAAAAGAGGCTAAAGAGACACTAAATGCAATACCTGACCCTGGCCTGGAAGCTGTATTGAAAGAGGGAAATACTACAAAGGATGTTAGTGGGTGAACTGACAAAACCGGAATATGGTTGGTAGATTACATAGAAGTATTGTATCAGTGTTAAATTTATTGAAGTTTGTAACTATACTGTGGTGTTATATAAAACTATATCCTTATTAGCAAATATTCACTAAAATATTAAGACATGAAGGACCATGATATATGTAATTTCCTATATATAATGAGGCCAGGCACAGTGGCTTATGCCTGTAATCCTAACACTTTGGGAGGCTGAGGTAGGAGGATCACTTAAACCCAGGAGTTTGAGGCCAACCTGGGCAACATAGCAGGACCCCATCTTCACAAAAAACAAAAAAAATTAACTGGGTATGGTGGTTTGCACCTATGATCCTAGCTTTGCAGGAGGCTGAGGTGGGAAGATCGCTTGAGCCCAGGAGTTAGAGGTTGCAGTGAACTAGCATAGCACCACTTCACTCCAGTCTGGACAATAGAGCAAGACCCTGTCTCTAAAAGAAAAAAAAAATTGGGGATAAAGTGTTAACAGTGAACTTGGGTAAACTCTATTTGATGTTCTTTGATCTATTCTTATTGTTGCATCTTTTGCCAGAACTTGGACTTTTTCCAAATAAAATTAAGAATAATGATTATGTCCTAGGTATGATGTGAGTACAATGATTATGTCCTAGGTATGATATGAGTACAAAAAAGAAGCATGGTGGCCGGGCGTGGTGGCTCACGCCTGTAATCCCAGCACTTTGGGAGGCCAAAGCGGGTGGATCACAAGGTCAGGAGATTGAGACCATCCTGGCTAACACAGTGAAACCCCGTCTCTACTAAAAATACAAAAAATTAGCCGAGTGTGGTGGTGGGCGCCTGTAGTCCCAGCTACTCGGGAGGCTGAGGCAGGAGAATGGCGTGAACCGGGGAGGCAGAGCTTGCAGTGAGCCGAGACTGCACCACTGCACTCCAGCCTGGGCAACAGAGCGAGACTCCGTCTCAAAAAAAAAAAAAAGAAGCCTGGTTAAATCAACCAAGAACATAAACTTAGAAAACTGAGATGCAAATAAGTGTTTTACAGTCCTCTCAGAAACTGGTTGATATGTATTAGCATCTGCTAAATGCTAGATGCTTGGCCCAAATATCAAGCAATAATGGAGCAATTAACTATGCTGTATTCTACAAATGGTATAAGACTAAAGTTCATTTTTAGCTCTACTAACTTATTGAAAACATGCAGTACAAACTACTTGTGCTTTAATTTTTGTGTTCTAATATATGTAATAGTTCTCACCCCTTTTGTTTATGTTAGCATATTAAATTCTTACCACAAATATATTGGAAATTATGTTCATATGTTACATCTAACACAGGAACTTTAGAATGAGTCGTTGATCACGAATTGTAGAAGTACATTTTTATTATGTTAATCAAGTGAGGATGTTTATTGTTTGTAGCATAGGTTGTTTGGATAGGATATAAGCAATCTATTAGTTAATACCATAATTTATAATGAATGCACAAACTGGAAATAATCTCATGGGAAAACCTAACTGAAAGCTAAATTAAATTTTATCCTTTTAAAATTAATTTTTCTACCACGTGATTGAATTTTTTATTTGAAACTCCAGTGAATTTTGTATTGTTACAAAGACATGAAAATCTTTGATAATGGTCTTAATTAAATAAGAAGATCTATTAATGTTCTAACATGTTTTGTTTGAAATTAAAATAAATACAGCTGGTATAATCACTGTTCTGCCTTCCACACACTGGAAATAGGCATAGATTTAGAAAGCAGTGCAGTAGCAAATGAGGTCTAATATGATTTCTAATGAATTTGGATAGTAGATCTGGATCTTAGAACTCTTTATTTTGCCATCACTGAGTCCAGCTATGCTTGTCCTATGTGGTTTGTTCTATGATCTACTGACATTTCTTCTTAGGTTTGAAATAATTATAAGGAAAGTAATTTCAGTAGCTCAATTATGGTCATTAAGAAGAAAGTATCTTAGATGAGTGCTTTATCAGTACATCATATTTAGATGTACAGAATTTCTATGTGGCTGTCCTTTAAATATTTTCTGTTTTTGTTGGCTTTGTCTAGTAATTTTAAATGCTTTTTTTAGGGAATGAAAAAATATCTGTGATTTAAAAAAATTTACTATCTACTAGTTGGAAGTATCATCATAACACTACTCTTTATTCTCCAATCTCCACACCACTATGCCCATCTAAGAGATTCATTTTGTATCGAATTGAAATGTTCTTGTTAAAAGCACGTGCAATTTGTATTGGCTTTACCAAAGCCTGTAGGAAACATAACATCCATCAAAATTACTGGAATTGTCATTAAAAACAAAAATAATCCCAGCCCATACTGGATCTGTATCCTCAATATGAAAGAAGCTAATGTATGGCCTCATTATCCATTATTATAAAGTTTCAGAAAGTGGCAGAGTGTCCGAGATTTCTGATAAATTTCAACTTTACTGTAATAATATGCTACTAGTCTCAGCTGTCAGTTTAGCATTACTGCTAAACAAATTCTTTTACAGACTGGAAATTTTAAGGGCTGACTTCTTGTTCATTTTCCAGTTATTTAGAGATTTAACCTAGCTACCATGTTGCATAATTCAAAAAAATAAATCTGTTAATTGATGAGCAGTTCAGTTATTGGCTAGACTTCCTTTTCAAGATTATGCGAATCCTAGAGATACATAGTTCAAGACACGAATCAAAAGTAAAATATTAAATTTGTTTTATAATTGTTTTTGTAATTGTGCCATGTCTGCTTGCCCATGTTGTAATTTATTGTTAACTTCTTTTTAATGATAGACGAATCCTTAGTACTGTGGAAAAGAGCAGACAGAAATATAAACCAGCTTCTCTCACAGTGGAATTCGTCCCTTTCTTTTATCGTAAGTAACACCTCTAATTTATCTTGCTATGATTATCATCTTACTCTGATTACTTTTTATTCTCACTCTGATTCTGATCTTGATTCAGCTTTGTTAATTTATAAAATAAAGGTTGTAAGAACATGTCACTGGAGTAAGGTACGTGATTTGTGTTTGGCTGCAATTATTGTACTTGGTTTTATTTAATTTGCTGTTCTCAAAAAATTTTTTTAGAATAGCTGAATATTTTAATGATGGTGGTATATTTTATTTTATTTATTTACTTTTTTTTGAGACGAAGTCACACGCTTGTTGCCCAGGCTGGAGTACAGTGGTGCTATCTCGGCTCACCACAACCTCCACCTCCTGGGTTCAAGCAATTGTCCTGCCTCAGCCTCCCAAAAAGCTGGGATTACAGGCATGCGCCACCACACCCGGCTAATTTTTGTATTTTTAGTAGAGACGGGGTTTCACCATGTTGACCAGGCTGGTCTTGAACTCCTGACCTCAGGTGAACTACCCACCTCAGCCTCCCAAAGTGCTGGGATTACTGGCATGAGCCACCATGCCTGGCCACTGGTGGTGTATTTTAGAACTTCAGAATTTTTATTGAAAATAGGAAACTTGAGAGAGTTAGCCCCTATGTATGTGACTTATATATGCCATCTTTCAAAAATATAATTTGCAGACTATAAACGGAACACTGTGTGTTCCTTGAGTGTGTATTTCCCATTCAAATTTGTCACTTAACATTTTGCCATATTTGCTTCAGTTCTTTCTTTTCTCTGTGAAATGAAAGAAGACAAAAATAGTCCTTTGATTGCTTGCTGAAGATGACTGCAGTGCTGACTCTGCTTGACCACCAGTAGTGATACTGGCTTTAGCTAGGTAATGAAGCTCCATAGTAGACCATCTCTGGAAACTGGCCTCACTTAGAGGATATAGGACAGGAAACCCAGCCTGCCAGTAGAACGGTATAAGGTGTTTCTATTTGTCAGGAGTCCTCACAGCCATCCAAGGGCTATTCTTTGGTCCTCCAAGTGAGGTTATAAAATCAAATTGGTGTGTCAGGGAGCCACTTGGCTTAGAAGTAAAGTATCCCATAAAAGCCTTTGTCTCTTGTATATATAGGTTGCGTGCTTATTTTGTTAATTTATCCCAAAGTATTGTATATTTTGTATGCTTGTAAATGATTTATCTTATTCATTTTTGGAGAGAGATGCGGTCTCATTCTGTTGCTCAGGCTGGAGTGTAGTAGTGCAATCATAGCTCACTATATAACCTCCAACTGTGAGCTCAGGTCGTCCTCTCACCTCAGCCTCCCAAATACCTAGGACTACAGGCATGTGCCACCATGCCTGGCTAATACAATTTTTCATGGAGGCAAAGTCTCACTATGTTGCCTAGGCTGGTCTCAGACTCCTGGCCTCAAGTGATCCTCCCACCTCAGCCTCTCCAAGTATTGGGATTACAGGTGAGAGCCACCATGCCCAGCCTGATTTGTTTTAAATTGTATTTTTCATTTTTAAAACTAGTATATAGAAGTATAATTTGTTTTTGTAAATTGATTTTTATATCCTTGTTCCCACATGTAGAAGGGAAAAAATTCAGTCTTTCACTATTAAATATGATATTAGCTATATGTTTTTAAAAAGAGATGCCCTTTATTAAGTAGAGGAAGTCTTATTTTAACCCTAGTTTGCTAATAGTTTTTATTACTGAATGGACATTGACTTTTTTTTTTAAATGTACTTTTACTACATCTGTTTGAGGTGCTTGTTAATTGGCAAAATACATAGATTGATTTTCAAATATTTAACATCATATTTCTGTCCTAAACTACCTTTCGTTGTGATTATATAATTAACTTGTATTTGTCTCTGTCTCTCTTTTTTTTTTTTTTTTTTTTTTGAGAAACAGGGTGTTGCTCTGTTGTCCAGTCGGGAGTGCTATGGTATAATCATAGCTTACTGTAGCCTTAAACTCCTGGGCTCAAGTGATTTTCTTGCCTCAGCCTCCTAAGTAGATGGGACTAGAGGAATGCACCATCATAAGCAGTGTATTAGTTTGTTCCCACACTGCCATAAAGTAATACCTGAGACTGGAGTAATTGATAAAGAAAAGAGGTTTAATTGGCTCGTGGTTCTGCAGACAATACAGGAAGCATGACAGCCTCTGCTTCTGGGGAAGCCTCAGAAGCTTTTACTTAAGGCAGAAGGTGAAGCAGGAGCAGGACCAAGAGTGAGAAAGCTGGGAGGTGCTATACACTTTTAAATGACCAGATCTCATGAGAACTCTGTCATGAGAACAGCACCAAAGGGTTGCTGCTAAATTATGCATGAAGGATCCGCCCCCATGATCCAGTCACTTCCCACCAGGCCCCACCTCCAACACTGGGGATTACAGTTGAACATGAGATTTTGGTGGGGGCATAGATCCAAACCATATCAGCTGGCTAATTTAACAAAATGTTTTTGTAGATACGGTCTTGCTGTGTTGCCTCCAGGCTGGTCTTGAACTCCTGGCCTCTAGTGATCCTCCTTCCTCAGTCTTCCAAAGTGCTAGGATTATAGTATATTATCCTTTTTATGTAATACTGCATTTGATTGATTTTTTGTTTAAAAATTTTGTATCTCTGTTCAAGGACGGTAAGGGTTTCTAGGATTTTTTCCCTTATATGTCTTATATGGTTTTTGTCTTAGTCTGCTTGGATTGTCATAACAAAATACTGTAGACTGGGTGGCTTAAATAACAGAAATTCATTTCTCACAGTTCTGGAGTCTGGAAAGTCCAGCAGGGTTTATTTTCTGATGAGATCTGTCTTTGTGGCTTGCAGATAGTCATCTTCTTGCTGTGTCCTCACATGTTGGAAAAAGACTGTTGTCTCTTCCTCTTCTTACAGGGGCACTAGTTCTCTTTGATCAAGGCTCTACTTTTATGACCTCATTTAACTTTAATCACTTCTTTAAAGGCCCTGTCTGCAATACAGTCACATGGGGAGATGTTAGGGCTTCCACATATTAATTTTGGGGGTACACAGTTCACTCTATACCACTCTGTCCTTGCCCCCCCAATTCATGTACTTACCACATACAGAATACATCCATTTTATCTCAATAGCCCCAAATGTCTTAACTCATTCTCACATCAACTCTGTAAGTCTAAAGTTCAAAATCTTATCTAAATATCTAAATCTGATACTGGTGAGACCGAAGTTACAATTCATCCTGACTCAAAGTCCCTTTCCAGCTGTAAACCTGTGAAAACAAATAAGTTATATGTAACCAGAATACAATGTTGGAACAGATATAGGATACACATTCCCATTCCAAAAGGGAGACAGTGGAAGGAATAAAGGGGTGACAGGTCTCAGGTAAGCCTAAAACCTAGTAAGGTAAATTCTATTAGGCATTAAAGCTTGAGAATAGGCCTCTTCGGTTGATACTCTGTACTTCATGTGCACTGGGTTGCCAGTGTCACCCCGACCCCAGTTCTCTGCAAGGGCCCCATCCATAATGCTGTCTGTGAGGGCAGCTCCACCATTGAGGCACTAGGTAGGTCATCCTGGCCCACTGAAACCTGACCTGTGCTCCTACCCTTTGAAACCAAGGAAGAGGAAACAGCCTTGCCTCCTGGATCTTTGGTGGGAATGGCAGCCCTCATAATCTCTGAATTGCTTTCAGAGTTTTTCTTATCACACATTCAAACTGAATAGCTTTGTGGTCTGATCTATAGAATCCAAGAAGTCTAACAGTCTACCTTCATTCCTTCCCACTTTCTCTGTCCCCTTTAGTTCAACATGGTAGTGTCTTTTCTGGTATAATCCCATATCCATTCCTGGCCTCACTAAGCTGGCTGATTAGGTCCACTAGTTATACCCATGGTGTGTTTATCAGTCACACCCTCAGTATTTTCTTTAGAACAAGCTTTCTTGTTTGTTTGTTTGTTTGTTTGTATTTTATCATTTGGATAGGCTGAGAATTTTCTAAATCTTCAGCTTCTGGTTCTTTTGTGCTTAACAGTTTCTTCTTTAGTTTATTTCTGTCTTCTCACATTTTAAGTATAAGCAGTCAGAGGGAGAAATTAAGCTGCTCCTTCAACACTTGCTTAGAAATCGCCTTAGCTAAATATCCAATTTTATTGCTTGCTGCACGTTCCACCTTCCACAAAACACTAGAACACAGTTCAGCCAAGTTCTTTGCCACTTTATAATAAGGATCACCTTTCCACTGGTTTTCAATAACATGCTCCTTATTTATGTTTGAGAGCTCACCAGAATTGCCCTGAAGGTCCTATTTGCAGCATGCACCTCAAAACTCTTCCAGCCTCTACCCATTACCCAGTTCTAAAGCTGCTTCTGTATTCTTAGGTCTTTGTTGTAGTAGCACTCTATTTCTTTGTAACAAAATCTGTCTTAGTCTGCTTGGGCTGGTATAACAAAATACTATTGATTTGGTGGCTCAAACAACAATGCTGGTCATATTAAATGAGTTAGGCAGGGTTCTCTTTTCCTCTATTTTCTGTGAGAGTTGGTTTGAGAATGCTATTATGATTTTCTTAACATTCACCAGCAGATCTGGACCTGGAGATTACCTTGTGGAAAGGTTTTGTTTTGTTTTTCATTGAGACAGAATCTTGCTATGTTGCTCAGGCTCGTCTTGAATTCCTGGGCTCAAGTGATCTTACCACCTCAGCCTCCTGAGTAGCTGAGACTATAGGCATGTGTGTTGTGCCCAGTGTGAAAAGGTTTTAAATTATGGAGTAAATTTATTTGCTAGATAAAGGGCTACTCAGATTTTCTATTTCTTCTTGTGTTAGTTTTTATAATTCATGTCTTTCAAGGAATTTGTGTTTTTCATCACATAAATTGTGTTGAATTTATTGGCATAAAGTTGTTCATAGTATTTCTTCATGTATCCTTCTTAAATCTGTGGAATTTAAATTAATGTCTCCTCTTTCATTCCTGACCTTGATAATTTACATTTTTCTCTCTTCTTTTTTCTTGATTGGTCTAGCTAGAGGTTTTTAAATTATATTGATCCTGGTACATACCTGTAGTCCCGGCTACTTAGGAGGCTGAGGCAAGAGGATCACCTTAGCCCAGGGGTTCGGGGCTGTAGTGCACTATGATTGTGTCTGTGAATAGCCACTGCATTCCAGCCTGGGCAACATAGTGAGACCCTGTCTCTTAAAAATTTATATTGATCTTTCCAGTGAACCAGCTTTTGATTTCATTGATTTTCCTCTATTGTTTGTTTCCTTTTTCATTATTTTTTCTATTATCTTTAATATTAACTTCCTCTTAATTGCTCTTCTTTTTCTAGCTTCTTAGAGTGAAAGGTCAATCTTTGATTAGATCTTTATTTAGACCTTCTTTTCTAGAATGAACATGAATCATTGCTTTAGTTGTGCCCCACAGATTTTGATATGTTTGTTTTAATTTTGTTAAAACGAAGTTTTCTTATTTGGTTTAAAATACTTTCAAATTGGGGAAATGTTGGTCAAATTTCATACAAAATTTCGGTTAGGCAGAATAAATTCAAGAGAGCTACTACATAACATTGTGACTGTAGTTAGTAACAATGCATTGCATACTTGAAAATGGCTAAGAGAGTAGCTAAAAGAGAGGTCACCACAAAAAAAGTTAAGTATGTGAGGTAATGTATATGTTAATTAGTTTGATTTAGCCACAATGTATACATATTTCAAAACACCACATTGTTCACCGTAAATATATGCAATTTGTATTTGTCAATTAAAAAAGATTACGTTAATAAAATGAAAAGGAATGTATTGTTTAATCTGCACATGTTGGGGGAGTTTCCAGATCCTTTTTTCTTTCTTTCTTTTTTTTTGACATGGGGTCTTACTCTGTCACCCAGGCTGGAGTGGTGCAGTGGCGTGATCTTGGCACACTGAAGCCTCTGCCTCCCGGGTTCAAGCAATTCTCATATCTCAGCCTCTCGAGTAGCTGGGATTACAGGTGCCCGCCATCACACCCAGCTAATTTTTGTATATGGGGTTTCATCACATTGGCCAGGCTGGTCTCGAACTCCTGGCCTCAAGTGAGCCACCCGCCTCAGCCTCCCAAAGTGCTAGGATTACAGGTATGAGCCTCCACCCCCAGCCCTTTTTTTCTTTATGGTGAAAAAAAGTGTATATTTGGAATTACCCTGCTGGACTCAGTTTAGATGATCCCAGTTTTGTAGGCAATATTGAAAGCATCATAATCAGGAGGCAGTCTAACATATGCCTTCTCTCCAGCAGTCCTGATTGGGGTGTAGACCTGGCCACATCATTGTCAATAGAGCTTCTTCATGGCCTGTCTGATCTGTTGTTGGGCTTGATATCTACAGTGAACACAAGTGTTTCCTGTCATCTTTTTCATGGCTGACTTAGTGGCTTAAAGGGGTTTTGGTGCTGGCATAGTAGTCAAGTTTGTATCTTCTCTGACAGTTCCTCTGAGGATGTTTGGGCTGCCTTTGGAACCATGGTGTCTTGGCCCACCAGAAGGTGGTGATGTGCAGACTGTATGTGTGTGGGGGGTGGGGTGGATGCCTTTTAGCTGTGCCTTCTTGGCCTTCATAGCCTTGGCTTTGGCTTTGGCTTTGGGAGGGGCAGGGACCACCTTCCTTTTAATGCCATCTCATGAAAAGGGTCTCCAGATAATCTTTTTTTCATTACTTTCTAATATATTTCCATTATGGCAAGAGAAAATACTCTTTGTGACTTCAATAAACTTAAACTCATTGAGTTGTATTTTCTTATTTATATTTATTGAGTTCCACTTTTCATCATAACATTCCTTGCCTTGATTATATTTCTTGCCTACTTTGTCAGATACTAATATAGCCACCCAGCAATCTTATGATGAGAGTTTGCATGGTATATGTTTTTATGTCCTTTTTATGCATTATCTTTCTGTGTGTCCACTGTGGCTGAATGGAACTGTCATCTTCTAGCTCTGTGTAAAATCAGAGAATTACTTAGCTTACAATTTCTTCATAGTTTTTTGCCGATCTTGTGGGATATCACACTATTGTGTGAGGATAGATACTGAGACACAAAATGAGCCCTGTGCATATTTCTGGAGCACTTCCTCTGTATAGCTTCCTCCACTCCAGTACTCTGCTTTACAAATTCCAGTTGCCTAGGCCTCCCTGAACTTTGATTTCTGTCTCCTCAACTCAGCAAATGGCTTGTTCTTTTAGAGTTCCTCCTTTCCATGTAGCAGTTCAGAAAGTGTCTCCAAACAGGAATCTGTGGTGTAATCCTTGTGCTTACTTTGTTTTCCTTCTTGTGTGTATCACAGTTCTGTGACCCAGTTTCTGGAACTGATTTTCTCCAGTTTTCTAGTTGTTTATAGCTGAAAGCCATGTGTAGTACCAGTTATTCTGATATAGCTGGAACTTCTTAATTTTTTAATTATAAGTTTCTATCCAGGTTACCTCAAAGCTGTTTCTTTTTGGTAACATTTGTTACTGGAAATAATTTTATTGTTATGGTCTTGTCCCAGTGTGTAATGACATATGCAAAAGGGTATTCATAACAGCATCAAAAGAAAGGGGAAAAGCATAGCAGTTTATCAGTAGAGAACTGGTTAAGTGAAGGTAACACATTGTAGTGGTGTATGCCCTCTAGTCATTACAAAAAATGAATTAGGCAGGTGTATCTGTTAAGATGTAGTAATGTCCAGGCTTGACACAGTGGCTCACCCTTGTACTCCCAGCACTTTGGGAGGCTGAGGTGGGCAGATCACCTGAGCCCAGGAGTTTGAGGCCAGTTTGGACAACATTGCAAAACCCTGGCTCTACAAAAAAAATAACAAAAAATTAGATGGTCATGGTAGCGTGTGCCTGTAGTCCCAGCTACCTGGGAGGCCGAGGTGGGAGGATCACGGGAGCCTAGGCAGCCAAGGCTGCAGTGAGCTGTGATTGCCCTCCAGCCTAGGCAATAAAGTAAGACCCTGTCTCAAAAAAAAAAAAAAAAAAAAGTAGAAAGATGTAGTAATGTCCAGAATGTATTAAGTTAAAAAGCAAAAAAAGTATGATGCAGGAGTACATATATGTACTATGCACTTTTTTTTTTTTTTGAGATGAAGTGTTACTCTGTCGCCCAGGCTGGAGTGCAGTGGCATGATCTCAGCTCACTGCAACCTCTGCCTCCTGGGTTCAAGAGATTCTCTTGCCTCAGCCTCCCGAGTAGCTGAGATTACGGGTGCCCGCCACCACACCTGGCTAATTTTTGCATTTTTAGTAGAGACGGGATTTCACCATGTTGGCCAGACTGGCCTCGAACTCCTGACCTCAGGTGATCCGCCTGCCTCGGCCTCCCAAAGTGCTGGGATTATAGGCGTGAGCCACTGCGCCCAGCCTAGATGTCTCTTTACTAAGACTATTACGCCTCTCGTTAGTAAAAATTGACCATCACTAGTCAACTAGAAAATGAAAGAATTGGACAAAAAGATTTCCTGGATCCACTCCAGGGCTAATATTCTAAAATTCTGGTACCAATAGTAACCTTTCTTTTAAAATTATAAATTATTTATTTATTTTTTTTAAAGGCTATACATGCATAGGACAAAGAAAAAGCAGCATAAAGACCTGACAAGGGGCCGGGTGCGGTGGCTCACACCTGTAATCCTAGCACTTTGGGAGGCTGAGGCGGGTGGATCATCTGAGGTCTCTACTAAAAATACAAAAATTAGCTGGGTGTGGTGGCAGGCATCTGTAATCCCAGATACTCTGGAGGCTGAGGCAGGAGAATCGCTTGAACCTGGGAGGTGGAGATTGCAGTGTGCTGAGATCACACCACTGCACTCCAGCCTGGGCGATACAGCGAGACTCCATCTCAAAGGAAAAAAAAAAAAGAGAGAGACAACTAATTTTATGCCAGGTTTGGGTTAGTTTCTAGCCCTGTCAGTTAGTAGCCATGTGACTTCAGGCAAGATATTAACTTCTGACCTTCCTTTTCCTCATTTATAAATGGGGGCCAAATATCCTTATATGGAGAATTATGAGAACTAAGTGAGATGACGTAAATACCTAAAATGCTATCTAGTAGATGGCTTCTCTTTTCTTTTCCTAAGACAAAATGCATGTCAACCCTGGCTCTTAACACAGATCAGCCTTTTCACAAATAGTTCTTTGTGTTTGCATCAGACATTCCTTAAAGATAAATCATAATGTGAAAGACAAATCTTATTTATTTATTTATTTATTTATTATTTACAGAATGTTTTCAGGAAAGTGAACATCTCAAGGAAAGTCTTAAATGTTGCTTACTGCATCTCTTTGGAGCCATTGTTGCCGGTGGGCAGGTAAGGAAAGTGTTGAAATTTAATAAATAAAATTATAATTAACAGTGCAAAAAGCTTTCCATGGATTATTTAGTATGTTCTTTGTCTTTTTATAATTTCATTCACCATACAAATATTGAACTTATATATTATAACTAATCTACTTCTTTTATTTTCCAAAACACCTAAGTAATATTTAGCACGACAATAAAATTACTGAATAAATAAACAAATTTAACAATTTTTGGTATTGTAAGTTCTTATTTATGTTAGCTTTCAAGCACTAGTTTTTATTTCAGATGATAGAGGAAGTCAACCTCATCAGTCCATTTGACGAAATCAAAGTCTAGTAGTTTGGTTTCTAAAGACACAAATTTATTCACTCTTCTCTGTACTTATAATACTAAATGTATTTTTGTAAGTTTATATGTTTTTTTTTTTTCAACAAATCCAACTAGTGTTTTTAAATTTACAAAAAAGAATTTCTAGTATTTTTTTAAGGTAAGCATCTAAGTGCTGTCATAAACTTTTCTGTTTTTGTTTTTTGAAATGGGGTCTTGCTTTGTTTCCCAGGCTGGAGTGCAGAAGTGTGACTATTGGCTCACTGCAACCTCTGCCTCCCAGGTTCAAGCAATCCTCCCACTTCAGCCTCCCAAGTAGCTGGGACTACAGGCACACACCACCATGCCCAGTTAATTTTTGTATTTTTAGCAAACACGAGATTTTGCTATATTGCCCAGGTGGGTCAAACTGCTGGGCTCAAGCGATCTGCCCACCTCAGCCTCCCCAAGTACTGGAATTACGGGCGTGAGTCCCCCATGCCTTACCACTGTCATAAACTTTGAATATAAATTCTAGTTGACAAAAGGATTATAGTTCAGAAAGTACATGTATAAACATGTGTTTTCTTAAACCACACAGTTTAGATCAGAGGTTCCTAACACTTGTACTTTTTATACCACACAGCCCTTTGGCAATCTGATAAAGCCCTTTGTCAGAATGTTTTAAATGCCTGAAATAAAGGAAACCAATTATACTGAAATGCAGTTACTAAAATATTAATAAAACAAATCTGTGACATAGTAATATGTGCTTCTTTATAGTACATTAAATTAAAAAAGCTATAACAGCAAGTCTAGAAACTAATGTAACTTCCAAGAAGAAATTAGCATAAATGATATTTTGAGAGACTGTAACAGCTGTAATAAATGAAAATGCATATGATTTTTACTGATGACAAAATCACAAGTTTGTTTTGTTTTGTTTGTTGTTGTTTTGAGACAGGGTTTTGTTCTGCTGCCCAGAGTGGAGTGGAGTGCAGTGTCTCTATCATGGCTCACTGCAGCCTTGGCCTCCTGGCTCAGTCATTACTCCCACTTCAGCCTCCTGAGGAGCTGGGACTACAGGTGCACACCACCACACTCAGCTAATTTTTGTATTTTTGTAAAGACACTCTTTTGCCATGTTCCCCAGGTTGAGCAGTTCCTGGCTCAAGCAACCTGCCCATTTCAGACTCCCAAAGTGCTGGGATTACAGGTGTGAGTCACTGTGCCTAGCCAACAAAATCACAAGTATTATTTATACTACTGTTCTTTCGTTGCTTACATTTAAACTTGAAGGAAATACTAAATTTTAGTTAGAGATTAGTAGAAATTAAGATATCTGGTTTTTTCCATCCAAGTTTATAAATCTCTGTAATTCCCTCCCTCTATCCCTCTGTTTCTTTCTCTATCTTAGGTCGAAAGTTTTTATCTTCTCTTTTTTACCTATCAGTTTTTTCTTTCACATTAAACATTCTCTTACTAGCATCTGTGTACTATGTTCTTAATATTGTTGTACCAAATTACATATTTAAATTATAATTTTAAAAACTTAGAAACCTGTATTTTTAAAAACTTAAGTAAATTTTATTTAAAGATACAAAATTATGCCAATAATACAATAGGCATATTACCTTATTATTTTTGGCATTTAGGAGGAAATCCTTGTCTACATTCAGGACAGCATCATGAAGTTTAATGCTTAGATATTTATTTGAGTTCAAGAGCCTTTTATAAGGCTTTTTAACTTATAGCTGTAGGGAACTTTTAATCTTCTAGCAGTAAGCAACTGCTACTTGTTTGATAATTTATTTATCATTTCTTATTCTGTTTGGAGATTTGAGAGAGTGTAATTTTCGTTTCTCAAGTGAACTTCATAAACAGTTGACTTTATGTATTTGGGAGATTTCTTTTTATTTAATATGTCCAATTGAGATATATTTTATTGAGTATTAATTTTGTAAATACCATTCTGAGTTTAAGAGTTTCCTGGCTGGGCGTGGTGGCTCACCCCTGTAATCCCAGCACTTTGGGAGGCCGAGGTGGGTGGATTGTTAGGTCAGGAAATCGAGACCATCCTGGCTAACATGGTGAAACCCTGTCTGTACTAAAAATACAAAAAAAAATTAGCCGGGCATGGTGGTGGGCGCCTGTAATCCCTGCTACTCTGGATGCTGAGGCAGAAGAATGGCGTGAACCCGGGAAGCGGAGCTTGCAGTGAGCCAAGATCGCATCACTGCACTCCGGCCTGGGCAACAGAGCAAGACTTCATCTCAAAAAAAAAAAAAAAAAAGAGTTTCCTACCTGTTGATATTAATGCAATTCCCCTTTCCTCCTTGTTTTTGCTCTGTTTTGTTTTCTCTCTGTATGTTTTTTTTCATTGCATGGCCCTTATGCTCAATGGCCTTTTTAAAAAATATATTTTTATTCCTTTTTACCCTTGTACCTTGTTAGCCTCCAGAGCGCTAGTGAAATTTCCATTTCTTTTGTTTTATTTGCCCTGTCCTTTTTCTGGCACCTAGCCAGAGTCCCTAGTTAGGCTTCCAGGTGGGCTGTGTGACCTTTTCCTCTTCACCCTAGTAGAAGAAAAGAGTGTCCTTGTAGTGAGAGGGGTGGTGACCAGAATCTTATTTTTCAGTGTAAGTTTGCTTAATCACATTCCAGTATTAGCTGATTTCCTTCTTTTGGATCATTATCTCCCCATTTCTATCATTTCTCTACTACAGTGAAAAAATGAATAAGTATACAGGAATGAAAATGGAAGTGGCGTTGTTATGACTAATGTAGAAGCTGATTGGATCCCCTTCTCTTTTTGAAAACACAGAGCCTTGTTCTTCTTAGTGCCTAGGGGTAGTCAAACCCCAGGAGACCTCCATAATGAAACCTAACACTAAAATCAAGTAGATACTGGAAGTCAAATTTATTATTTTATGTACCGAAAATCCTTGCGATCCAGGCATAGCTATAGTGGGATTTATATCAAAGTTGGAAAGTTGTTTGTTGAATATGGCATTAGTATAAGGGGGTTTAGATGAAATGAATATATAAAGGCTAAAAAATGGTCGTGTCATAAAGATCAGAAAAATGAAAGTCTAATTACTGGTTTCCTTTCCCAAAGCATCATATCTGGGCTTCCCACTGGCGTATTTGAAACCTGTTCTGTTTTGTGTTATGTTAAAAACAAAGATTTTGTAGCCAGCCTGACCTAGGTTTGAGTGTCCATCTCTAACTAGTTGTGTGACCTTGGATAAACTATTTACATATGTTTTAGTTTATTAATTTATAATACGGAAATTGTAACATTTATGGGAGATTTGTAAGGACTAAATGACGTAATATATGTACAGCACTTAACAAACTTGTACTTTTAAAAACTAAGTAAATAAAAGTTTTATCAGTTAAATCTATGATTTGCTTTATGTAGCAGTTAATAAAATTAAAACAGCTTAAGTTACTTTTCTAATTAAAAACAAAGTAATAAATAATTCAGAGTTAATCTGGTGCCTCAGGGATCTTCAGGGATTCAGTTTTCTTTTGAATGTCAATCTGTCACGCTTACTATTCTGTTTCATGCTGCAAGATAGCTTCTAGAGTTCTGGCCATTATGTTCATATTTGGGGCTCTAAGATAGAGGGGGTAAGGAAGAAGGATACGAATGTCATGTGTCAAGTATCTTTTAAAGAGATACTGAGGCCGGGCATGGTGGCTTACGCCTATAATCCCAGAACTTTGGGAGACCGAGGTGGCAGGATCTCTGAGCCCCAGAGTTCAAGACGAGCCTGGGCAACACAGGGAGACCCTGTCTCTACAAAAAAGTTTTTTTAAATTAGTCAGGTATGATGGTGCACACCTGTGGTCCCAGCTACTCAGGAGGCCAAGGCAGGAGGATCACTTGAGCCTGAATAGTTGAGGCTGCAGTGAGCCATGATCATGTCACTGCATTTCAACATGGGTGACAGAGGAAGACCTTGTCTGAAAAAATAAAAAACAAAATAAAGAGGTCCTGAAAAGCTGACACTCCCTGTCTTTTGATCTCATTTGCCAACCTTAGTCATATGACTATAGAGAAGGAAAATATGTCCACATAAAAAATGTGATAAAATTTGCTTCCTTGGCCTCCTTAGCAGCAGGGGAGGCTAGGAAATGTGAATTTATTCTGGGTGGCCAAATGTCCAGGAAAACATCAGTTTCTTTGAATAAGGAAGGTGAAGGAAATTGAATGTTGGGTGGGCCATTAGCAGTTTCTTCCATAGTAATAATTATTGTTGTTGATATTATGTATTATATTATATTATATTATGTATTATTGATGGAAACAGTCCTAATGGCTTAAGTGCTAATTCAGATAATTTTGCATAACTATGTTCTGTTTCATTATGTTGTAATTTAACAATTTAGGGCAATACATATTGTTTATTTCTGTGTTTTTCTGGTCACCTTGACATATAGCTACCAATTACTTAGTATATGGAATTTCAGAAATATGTCTGTAGAATCAAAACCAAACCAGTCATCTTACATGTTTAAATCAGTTGTGATGGATTTTCTGTAACCAGCCTGAAAACCTTAGAGAGACTTAATCGATTTGAGGTTTTTTATTTGTTTCATTTTGCTTAAGAAATCCAGGTTTAGGCTGAGCTGGTACAGCAACTCAATAAGAACATCAAGGACTGAGGTCCTTCAATATTCCTATTCTTTCTGTAGCCTGCTACTTTAATCATGGACTATCTCTTCATGATATAAAGGTGGCTGCAAGCATTATGTTTACATTCTAGGCAGGAAAAGGTGAAAGGCCCAAGGACAAAGCGTCCTTCCCTTTTTGTTTATAAAATGATACCCTCTTCATAGTCTACTACCATATATCCTTGACCAGAACTATGTCACATGGCTACCCTTAGCCACAAGAGAGAGTGTAAAGTGAGTTTTCTGAGAGGAAGGGAAGATTTAATATGTATGAACCACCAGCAGTGTCTATCAGAGTATCTGTTACAAATTTTTGTGTATTTATTAAAAGAAAAGGTTGCCTGCAGATGTATTAAATTCTCGTTGCAAACATAGAGAACTCTTCATTAGTTTTAGGTTTCATTTTTATTGTCTCTAATGTTTCAGAGGAATGCTTTGCAAGCAATTTCTCCAGCCACTATGGAAGTTCTTATGCGAGTTTTGGCAGATTGTGATTCTTGGGAGGATGGAGATCCTGAAGAAGTGGGTAGGAAGGCAGAACTAACTCTGAAGTGCCTTACAGAAGTGGTACATATCCTTCTCAGTAGCAACTCTGATCAGCGTCAGGTGGAAACCAGTACTATTCTCGAGAACTATTTTAAATTGCTAAATTCAGATCATTCAGCTTTACCTAATCAAAGAAGGTCCAGACAGTGGGAAAACCGATTTATTGCTCTACAGATCAAAATGCTGAGTAAGTATTACATAATGACAACTTTTTCTGAGTCTGTTTTTTATTTTCATATCTACCACTTTTTTTGAAATACAGGGCCATTGTATGGAAAGTATTGATTATTTAATTCACATATCATATGACTGCTTAGACTTTGACTTCAAAATAATTTATATAGAATTGATGTGTTTGTTACAACCTCTTTGCTTTAACAATAACAAAGTCAAGTCTCTATATTGTTTTGAAAGTGTAATCTCCTAAAAGCATCAGTGTTAAAAAGAAAGTTAGCTATGACTTTGAAATTCTAGGAAAAGTAAATTTTCAGAAAGCACCATTTGTAGTAACCTATGGTAAAGAGTCACATACAATCAATTTTGTATGTGCCTCTATAACATCTCTGTAGAGGTCACTTCAAAAATCTGCCCTTTCTCTAGAGGGCTTCCGTTTTTGTTTCTTTTTTTCCTCAGAGCCTGTGTGTGTGTGTGTGTGTTTCTCTTCCCTTCTCTTTGTGTTGGTTGTTCTGTGTCATTCTGCTTATTTATCTCTGTCTCTATGCTCTGCAAGCTCCTTCACCAATATATTACGATTTCTTATTGTATTCCCGTGTAAGGTTGTTAAATACAAATATTATTAACTGATAGTTCCTTATAGAAGTAAAACGTTTTCATTAGAGCTAAACTAGGAAATTCAGATAAGTAAAAAGAAAAGTTATTTATATCCTGCCACCCACTCATAACGAACATTAATTGTTTGGTGTATAGCTTCTAAAAGCATAAAAATGCTTTTATGTGCTTTTGTGTGTTGGTGTCATTTTAAAAATACTGAACATCAAAATTGTTTTAAAAATTAAAAAGAAAAATGATTAGAGTAAATGTTTGTATGATCCCAAATTTTCATTTTTACATGGATGATTTTTTTTATTTTCCTAGATACCATCACAGCCATGTTAGATTGTACAGATAGGCCTGTTCTTCAGGCCATTTTTCTTAACAGCAATTGCTTTGAACATCTCATACGACTGCTGCAAAACTGCAAGGTATTTTTCTATTATTGTTGTTGTCTTTGATTTTAAGAAGCTATTTTTTGTTTTGATTCACATTTGAACATATTTTTATTAATTTTTATACTTAATCTGTTTGCATTTAATTACGTAACCAAGTTTTATCTTGAATTGAAACTAGTATTAAATCACTTGTGATTGTCTAAATACTTTAAAGGTAGTCAAACTGGAATTTCTTTGTATGGGAAGAATTTCAGTTCATGAAGTATATTATTTTCATTCCATCCAGAAATACCCTTGAGGCCCTTTAAGTAATTAGTTGCTTCTGAGCTCTTGTAACTATTTGTGTCTGAATATACTAAGATGAGTCTTTGAAAAACAATTGTTTCTCATGGAAACACTGTCTTCTACCACAGTTTGTAGACTCCAAGTTACATATCCTATAAATACAGGCCACTGATTATAGGGAGTATTATATAAAACATGTGGATTGTTTGGTGCAAACCTATTACTCCAATTCAAATTGTATGTCATTCACTGAATAATGTTTTTGTATAAGAAATAGCTTTATTTTTTGAGATGGAGTCTCGCACTGTTGCCAGGCTGGAGTGCAGTGGTGCAGTCTGCAACCTCTACCTCCTGGGTTCAAGCAATTCTCCTGCCTCAGCCTCCCGAGTAGCTGTGACTACAGGCGGGCGCCACCATGCCCGGCTAATTTTTTGTATTTGTAGTAGAGACCAGGTTTCACCATGTTGGCCAGGGTGGTCTCCATCTCTTGACCTCGTGATCCGCCCACCTCAGCCTCCCAAAGTGCTGGGATTACAGGCGTGAGCCACCGCGCCTGGCCAAGACATAGCTTTTTAATTAAATGATTTATCTAACCAATATTTATTGTGTACCAATTGTGTATCAGACACTTTTCTTTTGAGGTCACAAAATATATGTTGTCTTCATAATGACTACTTTATAAATTAGGCACGAAGTTTCAGAGCGAGAGTTTCAGTTTAGTTCTTTTTGACTTCATGGCCATTATTCCTAACTTTTACACCATGTAATGACCCAAATGATGATTTTGGGTGTTTATTTCCATTCTTCTCTCCAAATATGTGATATGTTTGCATAATTTAAATAAAATTCATAAATGATTTGGTGCCCTTTCAGGGTCAAATAACATTTTTTATTACAATTAAAGTAATACATACTCATTGTAAATGGAAACATTGATAGCATATTGATTCTCCCATACAATAATAAATATATTAATTCCAAAATTGTTGCTCATAGATGAAAACTGGTAATAATTCCCATACTTCCTAATGTAAAAATATATATTTCTATTAATGAAAAAGTAAGATCCCACATCAAGCTGAATAATATCAATAGGATACTTTTGTAAATATATTTTTGATAGCTCAAAATCATATTCTAACACTAATACAAACAAAATTTTGAAGGAACCAGCTACTTGATAGCTTTTCCACTATCAGTGTTAACCTTTTCTGCAGTTGTTCAGAGGCTGTGGAAGTTAATGCAGATTTGTAGAAACTTTAATATGTTTGTAAGTGAATTTTGCACAATGTACAATTATATTTTGTTGCAAAACAGAATTTTGATGCCAAAATATGAAATATGGAGAACAGACTTCTTGAAACATTAAAAAAAAATTTGTTTCTGAAATGTCAACACACTTACCTTCTTTTCTACATTGATCTTTTTTACTGTGTATCACTGTGGCCACTCTTTAGTCCTTCTGGAATATTACCCTTTCTAAAAATACTGGCATTCTCTTTTGGTTCTAGGCTCTTTTTTCCAACCTTTCTTAATTTGCTTATCCTTTGGATGTGTGGCTTTAGATATCATCTATAATACCCACATTTCTTGTTGTTAGTTCAGCTCTCTTGAGGAATTCCACTTGAATGTCTCTCAAAATTTTCAAATTTGCCACATCTAAAATGGAACAGTTCATCCCCTACTCTTTTGTCTGCCCTTTCTTATCTTATCCCTACAGCTGCTTAAGTCGCCCAGGATGGAGTGAGGTGGTATGATCTCAGCTCACTGCAACCTCTGCCTCCTGGGTTCAAGTGATTCTCCTGCCTCAGCCCCCCAAATAGCTGGGATTACAGGTGTCTGCCACCACACCTGGCTAATTTTTGTATTTTTAGTAGAGACCGGGTTTCACCATGTTGGCCAGGTTGGTCTTGAACTCCTGACTTCAGGTGATTGGCCTGCCTTAGCCCCCAGAAATGCTGGGATTACAGGCGTGAGCCACCGTGCCCGGCCTGTTTCTCCTGTATTTCTAATTTAAGTCAAAGGCACCGTTATCTACCCAGTTTCTCAAAGGAGAAACTTGGAAATCAGTCTCGACTTTTCCTGATCTCTCTCATCTCCCACATCTGCTTATGTCACCAAAGTGGACAATTTCATTTTTTAAACATTTCTCAAATACGACTTTTTATTCCCACTGTCATTGCTTTATTTCAGGCTTTAATTTTTTTGCCAGATTATTGCAACATTTTCTTGTTTTCTCCTTTTTCACTCTTTTTTTTGAGACAGTCTTGCTCTGTCGCCCAGGCTAGAGTGCAGTGGCGCAGTCTCTGCTCACTGAACCTCCGCCTCCTGGGTTCAAGCGATTCTCCTGCCTCAGCCTTCCAAGTAGCTGGGATTATAGGCAGCCGCCACCATGCCTGGCTAATTTTCATATTTTTAGTAGAGATGGGGTTTCACCACCTTGGCCAGGCTGGTCTGGAACTCCAGACCTCATGATTCACCCGCCTCGGCCTCCCAAAGTGCTGGGATTATAGGCATGAGCCACCGAGGCCGGCCCCTTTTCACCCTTATACCCTTCTACACTGAAGCCAAAACTATCTTTTTGATACATTGATGTTATCATATCAATCCTTTGCTTAAGATGTTCTCCCAAACCATGAAAATATTCTAGTGATTTTTAAATCTCCATACCATGACTTGTACAAGGCTCTAAGACATCTGACCCAAGGCCTGCCTATTAAGCCTTTCTTACAATGACCCTTATTAAACGCTTCATGTTTTCTTATTCATGCTTTTTAAATCTATCTCCTTGATGCTTTTATAGCTACTTGAAATAATTTCTTTTCTGCTCTTTTAAAAAAATTACTACATAATATTTTCTGATGCTGCTGGGTCTAGATAGATACATATTAGTATCCTTTACAAGTCTATGGGGTGGCACTTAAACTTTTTGTGTTTCATACTCAGCTGTGGTCTATTTGAAGGCAAGCAGGCTGACTTTAATCTCTTATCTCCCATCATTAGGTATTTGGCACACAGTAGAAGCTTAATAAATAAAGTTGAATTCATTAAATTTGCAGTTGGTTGCCTAGAACAACAGGATTATACTAGGGTAAGGGAGCAGAATAAATATCAGAAGCAAAATGTATTTGGTTTAAAAATTTGCTTGGCTACAACTCTCTGCCAAAGAAGGGGCATAAAAATGCTTTTCCTCTTCCTTTTTCATCTTTACTCTATAGCTAGTATTTTCGAGTCTAAAACTCAGGCTTATTTTAAAAGTATTAGAACAGCTACATCATGTATTAAATGATATAAACTCCAATGGGAGACTGCCCTCCTTCTCTGTATAACTATGTTACAAATTTTAAATTATTATGATGTGTATTGGAATATGATTAATTTGAAAATTAGGATTCATTACAATTTTTTTCACTACCAGTAAGTCTTTACTAACTGATTGTATCTTCCCAGGGAAAGGAGGAGGGAAGGGAAAAGAGTCAGCATGTGTATTACAGAATGATTAGGAAATGGGAAACGAAGTACCCAGTACAGCAAAATCAACTATCAAATAAACCCCTCAGTGATGGGGTCATCAAAGCCCAAAGGAGCTCGGTCTCCTGCAGTTCAGGAATGAGGGGAAGGGATCAGGAAAAGAACACACAGGTACCCTCCCTGTCTCCCCATAAATTCAAGATTTCACACAAAGCTTTGGTTTTTAGCAGTAAACATGGAGTTATATCCTTCTATCTCCTATTAAACAATCTTGTGGCCACTTTGACGTAAGTTTCTTATACCCACATAAAAGTTCCAGAGTGACTTGGATATATATCCATATTCCCTTTCTTGCCCTCCTGACCCCACTTTCTACATGGAAGGCCCCCAATTGTTTCTATCTGCTTTAAGATTAAAGATTAAGTAGGTTTGATCCATCCAAAATACAGCAGTGTCCTAAGTATTTAACATGAATCAATCAAGAAAAGTTCTTGACTTGGGAGATTGGGAACAAGGGTTGGAGAGTTCCTAGCTTCTTCTGGATTTTTGCATAAATCATTTAGGAATTGCAGAGATACCCCAAGAATTAACCAAGTATGTGTGTGGGTGTATAGGTTTCTTTTGGAGGAGGGGAATGTAAAAGAGGGCAGAGTAAGAGACAAGTTTTCAGGACAAAAGATCTAGTCCAGTAGGTAATAGGGTAAGGAGAACAGAAAAGAAACGATGGTTCAAGATCCTCACTTTAGGCCAGACGCGGTGGCTCAAACCTGTAATCCCAGCACTTTGGGAGGCCGAGGCAGACAGATCATCTGAGGTCAGGAGTTCGATACCAGCCTGGCCAACATGGCAAAACCCCGTCTCTATTAAAAATACAAAAAGTAGCCAGGCATAGTGGCATGCTCCTATAATCCCAGCTATTCGGGAGGCTGAGGCAAGAGAATCGCTTGAACCCCGAAGGCGGAGGTTGCAGTGAGCCGAGATCACCCCACTGCACTCCAGCCTGGGTGACAGAGTAAGACTTCATCTCAAAAAAAAAAGATCCCCACTTTGTTCCAGGTCTTTCTGCCTGTCACAGAAAAGATGTCAAAGATGCTTTGGCTATTTTTCTCTCAATACAAAAAAGAAGCTTTTAAACAATAAAACCCTAAAGGAATATGGAGAGAAACCAACACATATTTGCACAAACTAGGCCATCTAGCGATCACCAACTCAATGAAGTCCTATGAAGCTCAAACAAATACAATAACTAGAGGCGGGTAGCATTTAAGAGAGACGAGAACCTAGGATCAGGCACACACCACAAAATTAGGGGTCAGTTTAACAAACCTAAGCTCTAAAATACAAAAGAAGCACATTCAGCTTCATAAATCTTAAGGGTCAGTCTTATGTTACAATTTGAAACCGCATTTTAAAGACAGTTACTTGTTTTTGCAGAATCAAATGTTTTCACCATTTTTCTCTAGGACATCGTGGATGTTGCAATAGGGGAAATGCTTGTGTTCAGATGAATAAATTTACTAAATCTCTGCTTTTGTCTCTTTTTTGAAAGTGATTCTTTTCATTTTCTGTTTTAACTTAAAAAGAATAAAATTTAATTGGTTAGAAATATTTTCCTTTGCCACTTTGAGAAAAATGTTTTAAAGTCAAATTTCAGAAAAATCTTTCTTTAACAATGAACATATCTTGCGTCTGCTATTGATGGGCATAATTTTAAAATAGGCATATTGAAGTTTATTTTATGATATATGGATTGATTTTTTAAATGCACATTCAAATTAATTATTACCCACATAACTGGCTTGAATGTTTGGCTGTAATTTATTTCACCGTATAAGTTCTCATGTAAGAAATAGCGTGTCTTTAAAAAAAACTTTTTTTATAGATTTAAGAGGTAAAAGTGCAGTTTTGTTACATGGATATAGTCCATGAACTCTAGGTTTTCAGTGTGCCCATTGCCCAAATAGTGAACATTATATCCAATAGATAATTTTTCAACCTCGAGCCTCCTTTCACCTTCCTACCTTTTGGAGTCTCCGGTGTCTGTTATTCTACTTTGTACATTCATGTGTACCCATTGATTAGCTCCCACTTATAACTGAGAGCATCCAGTAGAAGTAGCATTTTTTTACTTTTAAGGTAAAGCGTATTTTTTTATTATGAAAATGTTCTTTTTTATAGGAAAAAAGGTAAATATAGAAAAATAAAATAAATTATATATGATTATTTCTAGCCTGTAGACATTTCTAAAGTCTTTTTAAAAATAATTGTGGGGCCAGGCACGGTGGCTCATGCCTGTAATCCCAGCACTTTGGGAGGCCGAGGCAGGCGGATCACGAGGTCAGGAGTTCAAGACCAGCCTGGCCAATATGGTGAAACCCCGTCTCTACTAAAAATACCAAAAAAAAAAAAAAATTAACTGGGTGTGGTGGTGCGCACCTGTAGTCTCAGCTGCTCAGGAGGCTGAGGCAGAACAGTTGCTTGAACCCAGGAGATGGAGGTTGCAGTGAGCTGAGATTGTGCCACTGCACTCCAGCCTGGGCAACAGAGTGAGACTCTGTCTCAAAAAAAAAAAAAAGAGTATATAGAATATTTTCATGTATCATGATGGTATCAGAAATTTTTTAGAGAGCTTCTTATAAAGCCTCTGTAAATAAAACTACTTCAAAGAGCTTTTACCTTTCTATTTGAGGTATTCTTTTCATTGATTTCCTGCTGAAAAATACCAGGGGTTAATTCTATGAGAGTAATTCAGAATAAAGATTTTAGTATCAGCTCCTTGAATTTTTTCACACTGTTTTGAGGGATATCTCTGAAAGCATTTATGTCACTTCACTGCAGTAAAGAACAGCATCAAAATCAAATAGTAAAGAATATATTGATGAAGTAGATTGTTATAAAGACAAATTCAATGATAAAGCCAACATCTCACATGTGTAAAGAATCTGCTAATCCGCTGGACGCGGTAGCTCACACCTGTAATCCCAGCACTTTGGGCGGCCGAGGCAGGCGGATCACAAGGTTAGGAGATCGAGACCACCCTGGCTAACACAGTGAAACCCTGTCTCTACTAAAAATATAAAAAATTAGCCAGCCATGGTAGTACGTGCCTGTAGTCCCAGCTACTGGGGAGGCTGAGGCAGGAGAATCACTTGAACCCAGGAGGTGAAGGTTGCAGTGAGCGGAGATCGCACCACTGCACCCCAGCCTGGGCGACAGAGCGAGACTCCGTCTAAAAAAAAAAAAAAAAAAGAATCTGCTTTATAGGGTCATCTCTAGGATACAATATAATTCCTACTAAAATTTGTTAGCATTGGTTTTTCTTCAGTATATGAAACTCAGATATAACAAATTTCTGATACGAATAATATCTTTTTAAAAAATACAAAGCTGTTTGTCATAGCTATCATGATGGTGAGCTAATATTTGTTCTTTATAGGCCAAAGTTCCTTAAAATTTACATCCGGAATCATGACCTTTAAAAGTTAATTATTTGATACCACCTATCACATTTTGTTTTGAAACAAAAATGCTGGAGAAGAAATCCCTTTAAAGAGGGAAAACCAGCTGAGCATGGTGGCTCATGCCTGTAATCCCAGCATTCTGGGAGGCCAAGGCGGGTCAATCACTTGAGGTCAGGAATTCGAGACCAGCCTGGCCAACGTGGCAAAACCCCATCTCTACTAAAAATACAAAAATTAGCTGGCATGGTGGTACACCTCTGTAATGCTAGCTACTAGGGAGGCTGAAGAATCATTTGAACTTGGAGGGTGGAAGTTGCAGTGAGCCATCACACCACTGCACTCCAGCCTGGGTGACAGAGCGGGACTCTGTCTCAAAAAAACAAAAACAAGCAAAAAAACAGGGAAAACCAAGCTTTGGGACCTGGGCCTTCCCTGCTGGCAGTAATAGTCTTCCTTATTTCCGGAATTTTTTTTTGTCAGAATTACTTTAGATTTATCACTATTCATTGAAGCCATTAAGTCTTCACAACAAAGGGGAATCCTTGAAATAAGCTTCTAAACTTCTTCATTATACAAGTAAGGAAAAATGTCCTGAGGCATTAAATGATTAGCCCAAGGTCAACACTAATAATTGATGGAGGTAGGATTTCTAACCCAGGTTTTCTGACCCTAAGGCCATTGTAATATATAATTTTCTAATTGTATTACTGGAACTTAAGGTCGCTGTTTAGTCAGTAGGAAAAAATGTTTTCTGTATATTAAATATAGGAGAATCAAAGGTTTTATTGATATAAAAACATTTTATGGACATAGTCGATATGATTCCTGAATATATTAAAATCTTTGAAATCTTATGAAAACCTAACTCCCCAAATATACTGCATGATGCCACAGATGTCCATGATTACTTTTTGTTTAAATTATTTGTTTGTTAGTAAAGAAATGAATCCTTTATGTTCTTTTTATATAGTAGTATAGAATCAAGACAGTTTTGCTATTTAGACCCATTGGAAACTTTGGCAAATAAAGTTTAAAATATCATAAACAATTTATGAATCATGGACAACCTTAAGCTGACTGCTGCTGTTTTCATGCTTTCTTTTTGTATGAGATTCATCAGCCTATTTAAGTATGCGTTGATTTCTGTATTTGTGTAAAGGCTTCTTGGCTTGGCAAATGAGTTTCATCATACTATAGAGTACTTTACAATTCCATGGAATCATACATTTAACTTTTATGATAGATATGATGAATCTTAAGCATTTATCAGTTATTTTGTTTTACTAAATTACAGGGATATGATTTGAATTAATGTAAGTTTTTTAAGCTGCCCAAAAATACTTGAATTAGTGAAAAGAATAGGCCAGGCGCAGTGGCTCATGCCTGTAATCCCAGCACTTTTGGAGGCCAAGGCGGGCGGATCACCTGAGGTCGGGAGTTCGAGACCAGCCTGACCAACATGGTGAAACCCCATCTCTACTAAAAATACAAAAAAATTAGCCAGGCGTGGTGGCGCATGCCTGTAATCCCAGCCACTTAGGAGGCTGAGGCAGGAGAATTGATTGAACCCAAGAGGTGAAAGTTGCGGTGAGCCGAGACTGCACCATTGCACTCCAGCCTGGGCTACAAGAGTGAAACTCCGTCTCAAAAAAAGAAGAGAAAAGCAAAGAAGAAAACTATTATCTTTAGTAGCAAGGAGAAGAATTCAAAACCATTACCTAGTCTTTACAGCTGCTAAAATCTTGGTGTTTTTGACTGTTTCTTAGGGTAGATTTTTAGAAATACAGTTACTGAGTTAAAGAATAAGAATTGTTTTAAAGATTCTTCTTACGGATTGCTATAGCTTTCTGGAAAGATTTTACTCATTTTTACATTGACCAGTTTTATCTGACTATTTGTTTCCCTTGACCTAAATATGAAATATTATTCTTTTTTTTTTTTGAGACAGAGTCTTTCTCTGTCCCCCAGGCGGGAGTGCAGTGGCGCGATCTCGGCTCACTGCAAGCTCCGCCTCCCGGGTTCACGCCATTCTCCTGCCTCAGCCTCCCGAGTAGCTGGGACTACAGGCGCCCGCCAACACGCCCGGCTAATTTTTTGTATTTTTAGTAAAGACGGGGTTTCACCGTGTTAGCCAGGATGGTCTCGATCTCCTGACCTCGTGATCCACCCGCCTCGGCCTCCCAAAGTGCTAGGATTACAGGCTTGAGCCACCGCGCCCAGCCGAAATATTATTCTTTTAAAAACCTTTGCTTGTAATAATACCACCTTTCATTTGTTTTTTGTTTGTTTTTTTGAGTCAGAGTCTCGCTCTGTCACCTAGGCTGGAGTGTAGTGGCTCTATCCCTGCTCACTGCAACCTCCACCTCCCAGGTTCCAGTGATTCTCCTGCCTCAGCCTCCCAAGTAGCTGGGACTACAGGCTAATTTTTGTATTTTTAGTAGAGACGGAGTTTCACCATGTTGGCCAGGCTGGTCTCGAACTCCTGACCTCAGGTGATCCACCCACCTCAGTCTCCCAAAATTCTGGGATTACAGGCGTGAGCCACCACACCCAGCCAACACCTTTCATTTATTAAGTCTCTGTTATGTACCAGATACTATGCTAATAAGCTAGCGTGGATTATGTCATTTAATATGTATAGCTATTTGATGAGATATTTTTCTCCCTATTTTTGAGAAAAGCTTGGAGAAGTAGTTTTCCTTGAAATCAGACAGCCAATAAGTTGCAGAACCAAAATTCAAACTCAGGTCTCTGATTCCAAGGCCTGTAGTGTATATATCAATTTATTGTTAAGCCTTATATATACTCTTGCATAACATATCATACCATACCTCTATGCAGTTTATTTTATATTGCATATTTCAGCATGTAACTCGACCTTTTGTTTTCTCATTTCTGAAATAATAAAACTTCCTAAGAACCTTCTTCCTTAGGATGCTCTTAATAAATTCCTTTATAAATCTGTCTCTCCTTTTGAATATCATTTGAATTTTTTTTCTCTGTACTCAAATTGTGGGCAAGTTGAAGGCCTATTTTATTCAGAAGAGGGTAATGCCCATGTGTGCTAGAGATAATCTCAATTTTCCTTTACAGAATACAAATGAATATAAATGAAGCTCAATTCTTGATGACTTTGGAGAATACTTTTAAACTAATGTTTTAATAAAATGTGTGGTCAGATAAATTTTGGAAATGCTGCACCCTGACCTCCCTTGTCAAAGTACACATTAGCATGTTTGAGACTCTGAAGAAGTACTTCTAGAAAGAACCGTTTTTAAAGTTAGTTTGATAGCACTTCACAAACTTCCTTAACTATAGAACCATACTGGGTATGTACTACAGTGTCTTTAGTTTGTGTCAGTAACAACTTTCCTTCTTTTTTGTGTGTATTAGTCCATTTTCATGCTGCTCATAAAGACATACCTGAGACTGGACAATTTACAAAAGTTTAATGAACTCACGGTTTCATGTGGCTGGGGAGGCCTCACAATCATGGTGGAAGGTGAATGACACGTCTCACATGGCGTCAGACAAGAGAAGAGAGCTTGTGCAGGGAAACTTCCCTTTATAAGACCATCAGATCTAATGAGACTTATTCCCTTACCATGAGAACTCCCACCGAGTTTCTCCCACAATATATGGGAATTTGGGGAGCTACAATTCAAGATGAGATTTGGGTGGGGACACAGAGCCAAACCATATCACTGTGAGACATTCTCTGCTGATTCTTTAAGAATTTAGGAATATTAAGTAATCCTAATTATTGCCATTGTTTCTTATTTTAGTAACTTTGAATTCCAAGAGAGAAATATCTAAACTACTATTAGTTCATAATCCAAAAAGTGAATAATCTTTAATTTCTAAAAGTGTAGTATATTTCACAAGGGAATTCTTGGGTTTATTTTCAAGATACATGGAAACCCATTTAATCTTCGTTGCTGCTTATAGGTAACAATTTAATGTTCTTTCTCCATTATTCTTGTCTCTGTTTTTAACAGCTATTTTTAAATGCTAACAATAAGGTGGCAGACAAGAACGAGAAAGACCTTGCCAACAAATTACTGACAGAAATGAATGAGGACCAGGTATCTACAAAGCCTGCATCTTGTTTCAGCTGAAGTCCAAAATCAGCCAATGGGAATAACTATTCCTGTGCTTTTCTTCTTATGTCCTAAAATACACAAACATTGTCAAATTCTAATATCCGTTAATTATTTTTGAAAATTACTAAAAAGTTAAAATTAAAAATTGCTTTCATCTAAAGGGTAAATATCTTGGTGGTTGATACAAACAATCAGTACCATTCCATTCCCTCTACGTGTGTATGGTCTTTTCGATTTGAGGAGATATAAAGTACAGGAATGGGATCTCAGTATCAATGCTGTCCACCTGGTGGTGACTTTTCTAAGCACTGTGGTATATTGGGACCTTAGGGCTTTCTTGTGAATATGTATGGTCATTGTTAATATCTTGATTCTTTGCTTCTTATTGACAAGTGATGATTACAATTCAATGGACAACCTGAATCTTGGAGGAAGGGAAGAAGATGCTGAACTCTCTGTTAATTTAGCATAAAACTTGACTTTTTTTATTCTAGAAATTCAAGTCTATACAGGTATGATAGAGCAAAAATATGTAATTTATGTTGCTTCTCTCAATACATTAGGTAATTTAGTTTGAAAAAAACTATCTTTAAAAATCGATATTTTTCTCTTCCAAAATATTTGCGAGAAAACTTACATAATGTCTTTTATTAACATTGTGTTAACGTCCAAGTTTATAAATAGAATTTTTGTGTAACAAGAGACATTATCATATAATTTTTTATTCTAGATGTGAAATACCAGTTTACAGAATATTGTTGTAGATTTCTATATAAATGTTAATCCCTCTTAAGGCCTACTTATGTAGATTAATAAAATAATTATTATAGTCTCTTAGAGGTTCACATTACAATTCCAAATTGTAAGTGATTCTATGCTTTCATGATTGTCTAAGCCGGATATAACGGTCATGTTCAGTTTTTTAATATTCTTGATGTAGTTTTTGTTTTTGCTATAAATACACTGCCCTGGAATTTAACATATCTCTTTTTTTTTGATGAAACTTAAACAGTAATAGACAAAATTAGGCTAGTTTTTATTTTTTCATACAACTTTTAGGATTAAAAGTTGCCTTCTCAAAAACATGACAATACTTAGAGATATGTATTTCATTTTCTGTGTCTGCCTCAAATTTTCCATTTTATATAAAAATAGATATATTTAATTGTTTATAAGCACAATTAATTGGCATATGCACATGCCATCTTAGTTTTAACACAGGCTTTGGAAACTAGATGAACAGGCTTTGGAAACTAGCTGTCTTTTTATACATGCAAATGGAATTTAAACCTGGATGGTTCAAGTGTAGTTTTGAAGGGATATTAAAACATAATAGGATTTCTGGCTGGGCGTGGTGGCTCACACCTGTAATCCCAGCACTTTGGGAGGCCGAGGTGGGTAGATCACTTGAGGTCAGGAGTTCAAGACCAGCCTGACCAACATGGAGAAACCCTGTCTCTACTAAAAATACAAAAATTAGCCGAGCATGGTGGCGCATGCCTGTAATCCCAGCTACTCAGGAGGCTGAGGCAGGAGAACCACTTGAACCTGGGAGGTGGAGGTTGCAGTGAGCCGAGATTGCACCATTGCACTCCAGCCTGGGCAACAAGAACGAAACTCCATCTCAAAAAAAAAAAAAAAAAGTAATAGGATTTCCAATGGATGATAGACCTCCCTCCCTTCCTCTTGAGATTATCCATTATTTTTAAAAAGCATGTGTTAAGCCTGTTTTTTTCTCAAAACATTTTAATGTAATAAGTGAATGTTGCCTTATCCTCCTTGACATGTGGTTTATTTTTCTTTTAAATAGGTAACTTTCCTTGCAGGTTATAGTGTTTCAGAAACCCATTTCATTGGAAGAGGAATGTAATGCATGTTAAGTAATTATTTTTTCAGGTTTTTAGACCAAAGGTTTCCTAACTCAATAAAAATTGTGAGCACATTTGTTAATTTCTTGTTTCCCCTTCCCCCTCAATAGGTGTTTCAGGGACAATTGGATTGTTTGGCCATATCAACCATTCAGGCTTTGACAGCAGTAATGAACAAATCTCCAGCTGCTAAGGTGAAACATCTATCCTCCAGCTTTTTTTTTTTTTCTTAGCTTTTATTTATTTTTTTATTTCTTAGCTTTTTTTAGCTTCAGGGGTACCTGTGCAGGTTTGTTATATAGGTAAATTGGATATCACAGGGATTTGGTGTACAGATTATTTTGCTACCCAGGTAATAAGCATAGTACCCAATAGGTAGTTTTTCAATCTTCTCCCTCCTCCTTCCTTTCACCCTCAAGTAGGCCCTGGTGTCTATTGTTCCTTTCTTTGTGTCCATATGAACTCAGTGTTTGGCTCCCACTTATATGTAAAAACATGTGGTATTTGGTTTTCTATTCCTGTGTTAGTTCGCCTAGAATAATGGCCTCCAGCTCCATCCACATTGTTGCAAAGGATATGAGGATGTGATCTCATTTGTTTTTATGGCTGTGTAGTATTCCGTGGTGTATATATACCACATTTTCTTTATCCAGTCTACAATTAATGGGCATTTAGGTTGATTCCATGTCTTTGCTATTGAGAATAGTGCTATGATGAACGTACATATCCATGTGTCTTTATGGTAGAACAATTTATATTCCCTTGGGTATTTACTTAATAATGGGATTGCGAGGTTGAATGGTAATTCTGCTTTGAGTTTGAAAAATTGCCAGACTGCTTTACATAATGGCTGAGCTAATTTACATCCCACCAGCAGTGTATAAGTGTTCCCTTTTCTTCACAACCTTGCCAACATCTGTTACTTTTTGATGTTTTAATAATAGCCATTCTGAGTGGTGTGAGATGGTATGTCATTGTGGTTTTGATTTGCATTTCTCTAATGATTAGTGATGTTTAGCATTTTCTATATGCTTGTTGGCTGCGTATGTTTTCTTTCTTTCTTTCTTTCTTTTTTGAGGTAGGGTCTCCCTCTGTCACCCAAGCTGGAGTGCAGTAGCACGATCTCAGCTCACTGCAACCTCCACGTCCTGGGTTCAAGCGATGCTTCTGCCTGGGATTACAGGTGTGCACCACCACAGCCCGGCTAATTTTTGTATTTTTAGTAGAGATGGGGTTTCACCATGTTGGCCAGGCTGGTCTTGAACTCTCAACCGCAGGTGATCTGCCTGCCTCGACCTCCCAAAGTACTGGGATTACAGGCATGAACCACCACACCCAGCCCTGTTTTCTTTTGAAAAGTGCCCGTTCTTGTCCTTTGCGCACTTTTTAGTGGGGTTATTTGCTTTTACTTGTTAATTTGTCTAAGTGCCTTATGGATTCTGGATATTAGACCTTTGTTGGATGCATGGTTTGCAAATATTTTCTCCCATTCTGTAGGTTGTCTGTTTACTCTGTTGATAGTTTCTTTTGTTGTGCAGAAGCTCTTTAGTTTAATTTGGTCCCATTTGTCAATTTTTGTTTTTGTCGCAGTTACTTTTGACGGCTTCATCATGAAATCTTTGCCACGTCCTCTTTTACATTTAAGTCTAATCCATTTTGAGTTGATTTTTGTGTATTGTAAGGAAGGGGTCCAGTTTCAATCTTCTGCATATTGCTGGCTAGTTATCCCAGTACCATTTATTGAAAAGGAGCCCTTTCCCATTGCTTGTTTTTGTCATGTTTGTCGAAGATTGGATGGCTGTAGGTGTGCAGCATTATTTCCGGGCTTTCTGTTATGTTCTACTGGTCAGTGTATCTGTTTTTGTACCAGTACTTTGTTGTTTTGGTTACTGTAATCTCATAGTATAGTTTGAAGTCAGGTAATGTGATGCCTCCAGCTTTGTTCTTTTTGTCTAGGATTGCCTTGGCCGTTCAGGCTCTTTTTTGGTTCCATATTAATTTTAAAATAGATTTTTCTAATTCTGTGAAGAATGCCACTAGTAGTTTGATAGGAATAGCACTGAATCTGTAAATTGCTTTGGGCAGTATGGTCATTTTTTTTTTTTTCTTTGAGATAGAGTCTCACTCTCTCACCCAGGCTAGAGTGTAGTGGCACGATCCTAGCTCACTGCAACCTCCATCTCCCAGGTTCAAGCGATTCTCCTGCCTCAGCCTCCCAAGTAGCTGGGATTACAGGTGTGCACCAATGCTTGGCTAATTTTTTTGTATTTTCAGTAGAGACAGGGTTTCACGATGCTGGTCTCGAACTCCTGACCTCAAATGATCTGCCCACCTCGGCCTCCTAAAGTGCTGGGATTACAGGCATGAGCCCCCATACCAGCCCAGGCAGTATGGTCATTTTAACAATATTGATTCTTCCTATTCATAAACATGGAATATTTTTCCATTTGTTGGTGTCATCTTGGATTTCTTTCAGCAGTGTTTTGTAATTCTTGTTGTAGAGATCTTTCACCTCACTGGTTAGCCATATTCCTAGTTACTTTATTCTTTTTCTGGTGATTGTTAATGGGATTGCATTCTTGATTTGGCTCTTAGCTTGGATATTGTTGTTGTATAGGAATGCTGCTGATTTTTATACATTGATTTTGTATCCTGCAACTTTGCTCAAGTAGTTTATCAGATCAAGGAGCTTTTAGGCAGAGACTATGGGGTTTTCTAGGCGTAGAATCATATTGTCTGCAAACAGGGAGAGTTTGACTTACTGTCTTCCTACTTAGAAGCCTTTTATTTCTTTCTCTTGCCTGATTGCTCTGGCTATGACTTCCTGTACTATGTTGAATGGGAGTAGTGAGAGAGGGTATCCCTGTCTTATTCTGGCTTTCAAGGGAAATGCTTCCAGCTTTTGCCCATTCAGTATGATGTTGGCTGTGGGTTTGTCATAGATGGCTCTTATTATTATGAAGTATGTTCCTTCAATGCCTAGTTTGTTGAGGGTTTTTAACATGAAGCGATGTTGAATTTTATTGAAAACCTTTTCTGTTTCTATTGAGATAATCTTGTGGTTTCTGTTTTTAGTTCTGTTCATGTGATGAATCACATTTATTGATTTGCATATGTTGAACCAACATTGCATCCCATGGATAAAGCCTCCTTGATCATGGTGGATTAGCTCTTTGATGTGCTGCTGGATTCTGTTTGCTAATGTTTTGTTGAAGATTTTTGCATCTATGTTTATCAAGGATATTGGCCTGAAGTTTTCTTTATTTGTTGTGTCTCTGCCAGGTTTTGGTATCAGGGTGATGTTGGCCTCATAGAAGAAGTTAGAAAGGAGTCCTTCCTCCTCAATTTTTTGGAAAAGTTTCAGTAGGAATGGTACCAGCTCTTTTTTATGTATCTGATAGAATTTTGGCTGTGAATCTTTCTGGTCCTGGGCTTTTTCTGATTGGTAGGCTTTTTATTACTGATTCAAATTTGGAACTCATTATTGGTCTGTACTGGGATTCATTTGCTTCCTGGTTTGATCTTGGGAGGTTGTATGTTTCTAGGAATTTATCCATTTCTTCTAGGTTTTCTAGCTTGTGTGCATAGAGGTGTTCATAGTATTCTTTGTGGGTTTTTTGTATCCTGTGGGGTCAGTAGTAATGTCCTATTTGTCATTTCTGATTGTGTTTATTTAGATCTTCTTTCTTTTTTTTTCTTTGTTCAGTTAGTGATCTATTTTATTAATTCTTTCAAAGAATCAACTCCTGGAATTGTTGATCTTTTGTATTTCTTTTTCTTTTTTTTTTGGAGACAGAGTCTCACTCTGCCACCCAGGCTGGAGTCCAGTGGCACGATCTCGGCTCACTGCAACCTCCGCCTCCCAGGTTCAAGCAGTTCTCCTGCCAGCCTCCTGAGTAGCTGGGATTACAGGCACATGCCACCATGCTTGGCTAATTTTTGTATTTTTAATAGAGATGGGGTTTCACCATGTTGGCCAGGCTGGTCTTGAACTCCTGATCTCAAGTGATCTGCCCGCCTCAGCCTCCCAAAGTGCTGGGATCACAGATGTGAGCCATTGTGCCCGGCCTATCTTTCGTATGGTTTTTGATGTCTCAATTTCCTTCAGTTCAGCGCTGTTTTGGTTAGTGCTTGTCTTCTGCTAGCTTTGGGATTGGTTTGCTCTTGTTTCTCCAGTTCTCTAGTTGTGATATTAGGTTGTTGGATTGGCAGTCTTTCTAACTTTTTGATGTGGGCGTTTAGTGCTGTAAATTTCCCTCTTAACACTGCTTTAGCTATGTCCCAGAGATTCTTGTATGTTGTATCTTCTCATTAGTTTCAAATAATTTCTTTATTTCTGCTCTAATTTTATTATTTACCCAGGAGTCATTCAGGAGTAGACAGTTTAATTTTCATGTAATTGTATGGTTTTGAACAATTTTCAGAGTCTTAATTTCTATTTTTATTGTACTATGGTTCGAGAGTGTAGTTGATATGATTTTGGTTTTTGGAAATTTGCTGAAGATTATTTTATGTCTGATTGTGTTGTCAATTTTAGAATATGTCCCATGTGCAGATGTGAAGAAGGCATATTCTCTTGTTTTGTGGTAAAGTGTTCTGTAGATCTCTGCTAGGTCCATTTGGTCATGTGTTAAGTTCAGGTCCTGAATATCTTTATTAGTTTTCTGCTTCAATGATCTGTCCAAGTATACTGTAGGTCTCTAAGAAATACGAATCTAGGTGCTTCTGTGTTGAGTGTGTATATATATTTAAGATAGTTAGGTTTTGTTAAATTGAGCCCTTTACCATTACGTAACTTCTTTGTCTTTATGATCTTTGTTGGTTTAAAGTCTGTTTTGTCTGAAGTAAGAATAGCAACCCCTGCTTTTTTCTGTTTTCCATTTGCTTGGTTGATTTTTCTCCATTCCTTTACTTTAAGCCTATGGGTGTCACTGCATGTGAGATGAGTCTCTTGAAGACAGCATACCACTGGGTCTTGGTTTTTTATCCAACTTGCCACTGTGTGCTTTTTAACTGGGGAATTTAGCCCATATACATTCAAGGTTAGTATTAATCTGTGCAGATTTGATCCTACTACCATATTATTAGCTGGTTATTATACAGACTTGTTGACTTGTGTGAATGGTTGCTTTATAGTGTCATGGGTCTATGTACTTAAGTGTGTTTTGGTAGTGGCTGGTAATGGTCTTTCCTTTCCATATTTAGCACTCCCTTCAGGATCTCTTGTAAGGCAGGTCTGGTAGTAATGAATTCTTTTAGCATTTGCTTCTCTGAAAAGGATCTTATTCCTCCTTCACTTAGGAAGCTTAGTTTGGTTGGATATGAAATTCTTTGGAATTTCTTTTCTTTTCTTTTTTCTTTCTTTCTTTTTTTTTTTGAGACAGAGTCTTGCTCTGTTGCCCAGGTTGGAGTACAGTGATGTGATCCTGGCTCATTGCAACCCCCGCCTCCCGGGTTCAAGCAATTCTTCTGCCTCAGCCTCCGGAGTAGCTGGGATTACAGGTGCTTGCCACCACACCTGGCTAATTTTTGTATTTTTACTAGAGGTGGGGTTTCACCATTTTAGCTAGGCTGGTCTGGAACTCCTGACCTTGTGATCCACCCCCCTCAGCCTCCCAAAGTCTGGGATCCAGGCGTGAGCCACTGCGTCCAGCCTCTTTTCTTTAAGAATGCTGAATATGGCTGGGCACGGTGGCTCACACCTGTGATCCCAGCACTTTGGGAGGCTGAGGCAGGTGGATCACGAGGTCAGGAGATCGAGACCTTCCTGGCTAACACAGTGAAACCCCGTCTCTACTAAAAAAAAAATACAAAAATTAGCCAGGCGTGGTGGCGGGCACATGTAGTCCCAGCTACTCGGGAGGCTGAGGCAGGAGAATGGTGAGAACCCGGGAGGTGGAGCTTGCAGGAGCTGAGATCACGCCACTGCACTCCAGCCTGGGCGACAGAGCGAGACTCTATCTCAAAAAAAAAGAAAGCTGAATATATGCTCCCAGTTGCTTCTGGCTTGTATGGGTTTCTGTTGAAAGGTCTGCTGTTAGCCTGTTGTATCTCCAAGTTTTAAAATATTTAAATAGATGTGCCAATTTTCACTATATAAATTCTGAAGTGATGTATGAAAGTATATAATACATGTGGTTTAACACCTGAAATAAAATCATTCACAAAATATCTTAGTATAAGAATGAGGTTACTTATTGTTTGCCTATACTTGTGATAATTTTAAGACAAACCCCTATAGGCACTGTTTTATTTAAAAGACATTAATGATTGAACTGCAAACTGATAGGATTTACAGTGTTGGCAAAGAATGGGACGTGAGCACTGGTGTTGGAAGGATACTTTTAAGTGGTTCTGTGGTTCATGAGTTTAAAAAATTAAGTTTTATATCAGAGTTTTTCTTCATTAATAAAATAATGACCCTTAGTTAGTTTATGACTGCCTAAAATATGAACATTTTTCACATTTGAATAGCCTATCAATTTGATACTAGTTTTTCCAGGTTGTATGGCCATGGAAATTCTGCTTCTTGTATTCACTAACCCTTAGAGTTTTCTGTCTCTTCTCATTCACTGCCACTGACTGTTCTTCTGTCCAGTTATACTGGTAGTTTCCTCATATACTGATAAGATTAGTGAGGTCATCTGTGTGAAGTGGTAAGCATAGTGCTGGGCACATGATAAGTGCTAAATACGTGTCAGTGACTTTTATTATTACTTTACACTCTTATCTGCCACATCTAATATACTTCATGCCTCACCTTTCTGGTACCAGAAGTGAATTAATTACTCCCTGTTTTCTGAAACATGCCTTTCATTGTATTCCTTAGATTACATTGGTTTGTGTTAGGAGACTCTAACTTTTGCCCTAGAAATGTTGACCTAACTCATGGTTAGGTTCCTATTGAATAGGCTTTTACAACTTTTACAGTCTGGCTTGTGACTTAATCTCCATTTAATACTAGTTGCTGTAAGATGGAAACCATTTTAAGTCCTAAATAACTGGTTTATGAGTATAATGGATTACCTGTACTGTATTCTGAAATTCAAACATCAAAAAAGATGTTCCAGTCTTCCTTGAAAGTTGTTTTTTTTTTTTTTTTGTCATATAATAGCTGGCATGTTTAAAATTCAAAAGATTATATAACAAAAATACATAACGAGAAAATATTTCCTTCCTATTCTTTACCCACATTCAACCATTTCCCTCCCTAAAGGAAACCAGCTTTACTTGTTTTGTTAAATTTTTTGATTTTGTAGTGAGTGTATATATTTCAACCTAATGTAATGGGGCACTTTAGTATGTTTTAGGTTTTCCAGTTGTCTTTATATTTCACTTTATGACTTTGGGTGCCTACTGGTTCAAAAATACATGTGACATAGAACTTCCTAAAATGAACTTAATGTTCCAGATAATTCAGACCATTTAGATACAAGTAGCTGAGAAAAAACTCTTTGTACTCAGTTTCTTTCTGACCACTATTCAAAATTGGCAGGAACTCTTTAATTGGGTCTTTTTAGGCTGATATCTGACTCCTCTTACCTACAGTCTCCTCATTTTTTCCTCTATTTTTGTTTTGACTTAACTACTACTATAGTAATTGCAAATCAAGTGAAGAAAATACAAGAATTGTCATATGCCCTAATCTGCAAATAATATAATAATTCTATAACACAGTTATTGTTAATTTCATTTATTTTGAATTTTGGTAGATAATTATAACTTTATTACTCCAGAAGTTATATGGAATCTATTTTAAAATGAAGACATGTGATTTAAGAAGGCAAATAGTGAATTCGTATCTTTTTCTTTATTTAATATTAAGTTAATTAGCATAAATGAGTATTATTTAATATTTTTAATATTCCAACATATTCAGTCTTTGAAAATGTACTTTGATATATTGTCTTCCCATCCCCTAGGAAGTATTTAAAGAAAGAATTGGTTATACACATATGCTTGAAGTATTAAAATCCCTGGGTCAGCCACCACTGGAATTACTTAAAGAACTTATGAATATGGTGAGTTTATAACCTTTATCAAGAGAATTTCTGTTAATATCCGTTTTGAAAATGGTAACTAACCTTTTATCTTTTATGTTGCTTTTCAGGCTGTAGAGGGTGACCACACTTCAGTTGGGATTTTGGGCATTAGTAATGTCCACCCTCTCTTGCTTCTTATCCAGTGGCTTCCAGAACTACAATCCCATGACCTGCAAATCTTCATCTCTGATTGGCTGAAAAGAATTTGTTGTATTAATAGACAGAGTCGAACTACTTGTGTCAATGCAAACATGGGGATTAGAATCATTGAAACCCTTGACTCTCATTCTTCCCTCCATCAAACTTGTGCTGAGAACTTGATTGCAATCCATGGTTCCTTGGGGAGTCAGTCAGTGAGCTCAGAAGAAATCCGTCGACTACTAAGATTGCTGAGAGTGGATGAATCTGAGTCTGGTCACCCTTATGTCACTCCCGTGACTCGAGCAATCCTGACAATGGCCCGAAAACTAAGTCTAGAGAGTGCCCTCCAGTATTTCAATTTGTCACATAGTTTGGCAGGAATTTCTGTGCCTCCCATACAGAAATGGCCAGGGTCTGCCTTTTCTTTCAGTGCTTGGTTTTGCTTAGATCAGGATCAATTGACTCTTGGCATTGCTAACAAAGGAGGGAAAAGGAAACAATTGTACAGGTATTGGTAAAAATTATGGAATATAAGTTAATACTGTCATAACAATATATGCTGTGATTCTTAAACAGGAAAACTGTTTCCAAGCATCTAGCTTTTAGATATACAGCTTATCTAAAGTCTCTTCATCCTTAAGCTTTATACAGTTTAATTATAAGTGCTTCATTGCTTTCATAGTAATAGCTGTTTATCTCAAATATTGCTGGTTAAGTTTATTTGTTTTGTTTTGTTTTGTTTTGTTTTTTTTGAGACGGAGTCTGGCTCTGTCACCCAGGCTGGCGTGCAGTGGCGCGATCTCGGCTCACTGCAAGCCCCGCCTCCTGGGTTCACGACATTCTCCTGCCTTAGCCTCCCAAGTAGTTGGGACTACAGGCACCTGCCATCACGCCCGGCTAATTTTTTGTAATTTTTTTTTTCGTAGAGACAGGGTTTCACCGTGTTAGCCAGGATGGTCTCGATCTCCTGACCTCATGATCCACCCGCCTCGGCCTCTCAAAGTGCTGGGATTACAGGCGTGAGACACCGCGCCCGGCCACAAGTTTCCTTCTTAAAAGTAGTGTAAAAGTGAAGGGAAAAAGGAGTAATAATCTTGAAAATGGGCCAGGTGTGGTGGCACGCTTGTAATCCCATCACTTCAGGAGGTAGAGGCAGGTGCATTGCTTGAGGCCAGGAGTTCAGGACCAGCCTGGGCAACATGGCAAAACCTTATCTCTACAAAAAATAAAAAAATTAGCCAGGTGTGGTGGCACACACTTGTAGTCCCAGCTACTTGGAAGGCTGAGAGGATCACTTCAGCTCAGGAAGTTGAAGCTACAGTGAGCTGTGATTGCACCACTGCACTTCAACCTGGGTGACAAAGCAAGACTGTCACACACACAGAAAAAACACCATGAAAATAAATAATGGCCAGGTGTGGTGGCTCATGCCTGTAATCCTAGTACTTTAGGTGGTTGAGGTGGGCGAATCATTTGAGGTCAGGAATTCAAGACCAGTCTGGTCAGTAGGGAGAAACACCGTCTGTACTAAAAATACCGAAATTAGCTAGGCGTGGTGGCACATGCCTGTAATCCCAGCTACTTGGGAGGCTGAGGCATAAGAATCACTTAAACCCAGGAGACAGAGAGATTGCAGTTAGCTGAGATTGCACCACTGTACTCCAGCCTGGGCGATAGAGTGAGATTCTGCTTCAAAAAAAAAGAAAAAAAAATGAGTAATGATATGAGTAATGATTTATATTCCATTGAATATGCTATAAATATATATTATATATAAATATGCTATATATTTATATGAAGGAACAGAAAACCTATGTGTATGTACATCCAGACTTTTGTAGCTACTACTTTTTAATATGCCTTGTGATTTTTTTTTTTTTTTAGACAGAGTTTTGCTCTTGTCACCCAGGCTGGAGTGCAGTGGCATGATCTCAGCTCACTGCAACCTCTACCTCCCAGGTTCAAGTGATTCTCCTGCCTCAGCCACCTAAGTAGCTGGGACTACAGGCTACTTAGCCACCATGCCTGGCTAATTTTTGTATTTTTGGTAGAGACAGGGTTTCACCACGTTGGCCAGGCTGGCCTCGAACTCCTGACCTCAGGTGATCTGCCCGCCTCAGCCTGCTGAAGTGCTGGGATTACAGGCATGAGCCACCGCGCCTGGCCTATGCCTTGTGATTTTAAAGACCTTTATTTATGCTTACTGAATCTTATTTAGAAGAATTTTAAAGATTTGAAAATTAGTGGTTTTACTTTTTTACTTTTACTAGTGGAATTCCACTTTACAAGGCTGCCTTTTATTTCCTAAACTCCTATGACCAAAATGGATTTTAAAGGGGTCTTTGAAACAAGGTTGGACTTCTGTGTGGCAATAGAATTTAAGCCACAGAATTGTTGGTAAAGATGTTCATGATGGCTTTATGGTTTTATGTACTTTAATGATGATGAAACTGAACAACCAACTTCAAAAGTTCTGATAATACGTACTTTTGTAGTTTTTTTACAGGAAGTGGCATGGGTTTTGAAGCCTTTATTACCCATTCAGGTATGTTGGTCGTGGCAGTATGCACAAAAAGAGAATATGCAACGGTTATGCTTTCTGACCACAGTTTCTTTGATTCCCTCTGGGTAAGTCTTTAGGGCATCACATTTAACTTCTAGTATGGTTAATGGTATTTTCTACCATTGTCATAAATTCAACAGCAGCCATTTTTTTGCTAAAAAATTTAAATGAGGCTGGGCGCAGTGGCATACCTGTACGTAATCCCAGCACTTCAGGAGGCCAAGGCGGGCAGATAACTTGAGCTCAAGAGTTTGGGACCATCCTGGGCAACATGGTGAAACCCGGTATCTACTGAAAAATACAAAAATTACCTGGGTATGGTGATTTGTGCCTGTGGTCCCAGCCACTTGGGAGGCTGAGTTGGGAGAATCGCTTGAGCCCAGGAAGTCAAGGCTCCAGTAAGCTGAGATGGTGCCACTGTACTCCAGCCTGGGCAACAGAGTGAGACCCTGTCTCTAAATAAATAAATAAATAAATAAATAAATAAATAAATAAATGGAATGTTAGGATGTCTTAAGGTTTTCTATAAGTAAACTTTTTTTTTTTTTTTTGAGATAGAGTCTTGCTCTTTCGCCAGGCTGGAGTACAGTGGCACAATCTCAACTCACTGCAACCTCTGCCTCCCAGGTTCAAGCAATTCTCCTGTCTCAGCCTCCCAAGTAGCTGGGACTACAGGCACATGCCACCACACCCAGCTAATTTTTGTATTTTTAGTAGAGACAGGATTTCACCATGTTGGCCAGGATGGTCTTGATCTCTTGACCTTGTAATCCGCCCATCTCTGTAAGTAAATTTAATTTTGAATTTCAATTTAAAATGAGATGGGGTGGGTGCTATAACTCACACCTGTAAACTCAACACTTTGAGATGCCAAGGTGGGAGGATTGCTTGAAGCCAGGAGTTCAAGACCAGCTTGGGGTGAGACTCTCTCTACAAAAAATTAAAAAATTAGTTGGGTGAGGTGGCACACACCTATAATCATAGCTGTTCAGGAGAATACTGGGGAGTTCAAGGCTGTAGTGAGCTGTGATTATGCCACTGCACTCAAGCCTCAGCTATAGAGCATGACCCAATTTCCTAAAAAAGATTTTTTAAAACAATGATAAAATAAAATGAGATGATAGATTGTTTTGTGGGTTTTTTTTGTTTTTTTTCTTTTGAGAAAGAGTCTCGCTCTGTTGCCAAGGCTGGAGTCCAGTGGCGCCATCTCAGGTCACTGCAACTTCTACCTCCCGAGTTCAAGCAATTTTCCTATCTCAGCCTCCTGAGTAGCTGGGATTACAGGTGCCTGCCACCACGCCCGGCTAATTTTTGTATTTTTTAGTAGAGGTGGGGTTTCACCATGTTGGCCAGGCTGGTCTCGAACTCCTGATCTGCCCACCTCCCAAAGTGCTGGGATTACAGGAGTGAGCCACTGTGCCTAGCTGATAGGTTGTTTTAAATAATGCATTTGTATTGTTTTCTAAAATATAAAATGCTTCTCATTTTTAAAAATGATTCTAAGGAATACTAAAGCTTTGGAAATGCAGAAAAGGTATTGTTACAATTGTGTATATTTTATAGAATATGCTTACGTGCTTTTGTACTACTATGGAAAAAATTGTTACTTTGAGAACATCAATTTAATTAACACTTAACTGCGTTTAATCTTTTTTTTTTTTTTTTTGAGACGGAGTCTCGCTCTGTCGCCCAGGCTGGAGTGCAGTGGCGCAATCTTGGCTCACTGCAAGCTCCGCCTCCCAGGTTCACGCCATTCTCCTGCCTCAGCCTCTCCGAGTAGCTGGGACTACAGGCGCCCGCCACGACGCCCGGCTAATTTTTTTGTGTGTTTTTAGTAGAGACAGGGTTTCACCGTGGTCTCGATCTCCTGACCTCGTGATCCGCCCACCTCGGCCTCCCAAAGTGCTGGGATTACAAGCGTGAGCCACTGTGCCCAGACTTAATCTTAATGTTCTACTATTTGTACAAATTATAGAGCAAAATTCTGAAAGCATTTGTCATTCCAAAGACATAATATAATTTTATCCTTTTAAATGCGTGTTTCACTTTATCAGCACAACATAACTATTGTCCATATGCCTGGAAAAAGGCCTTTTGGTCAGAGCTTCGTCTATATCTATGACAATGGACAACAGAAGGTTTCTGCCCCTCTCAGATTTCCTGCCATGAATGAAGTAAGTATATCCAACCTACTCTTTACAGGCCCTATTGATTGAGAATTCTTGAAATGTTTTAGTTAAGGTAGAAGGTTATGTTTATTGTAAATATGTGGCCCCAGATTTTAAAGTGTTTTCTATGTAGTAAGACTCCACACATTAATATTCAATTCTGTCAGCCTGTCATTATTAGATGAAGTCAGACAATGTGAAAAAAGGAAAACATTTAAGGAAGAAACAAAGGCTTGGAAAGAAAGACCTATAACAGGAAAGCAAAAGAAATGAATAGAGCAGATCAATCTGTCGTTTAATAAAAGCTCTCTAAGTATGTGAAATACATAAAAGAATAATATGATGGACTCTTCTAACTTGATTATAATTGAAACAATAATGAAGAAGCTTAAAACCTTCATATTTTAGTTAGGTATAAAATAGAGTTTATATATTGAAGTGGTTCTCAAAGAACACTAGAGGGCCTTTTCTGAAGATAGTAGAATAGAGTAGATTATTTCTCAAGTCCTGGGATTCAAGTAATTTCTTGTTGGTTTTCATCTCAGTGACCATTTCAGGATAGTTTGTGATTAATATTTATACATCTTAAAGAGAAAAAATAGTTTTCTCTATTTTCAAAAATAGTAAAGTTAAAAAAGTTCTTAATCATATACACTTTAAAAATTCAAAAATTACCAAAGAATATAAAATGAGTCATAAAAGTAATGCATCCAAATTCTATAGGCCAAGGTAATTTTGCTAATAATTTCCTAAGTATACACATGCATGTACACTTCATGATTTGGTAAAAATAAAACTGCTTCCACTTTTATTTTCAATTTATTTATTTGTGTAATTTTATGTACTATTTTATTGTGTAATTTTATGTTAAATATGAGGATATATGTTAATTAAAATTGTGTAATTTTTTTGTTTGTTTTTAGCCCTTTACTTCCTGTTGCATTGGTTCAGCTGGGCAAAGAACCACCACTCCTCCACCATCCCAAATCCCAGATCCACCTTTCTCTTCTCCCATTACCCCTCATCGGACATCATTTGGTGGAATTCTGTCATCAGCCTCCTGGGGAGGAACAGTTGAAAAATCAAAATTGATTACCAAATTGATATCAGCTGGAACCCAAGACAGTGAATGGGGGTGTCCCACATCTCTGGAGGGTCAGCTAGGATCTGTTATCATCTTTTATGAACCACTGCAACCTCCTCAGGTGAAGGCATTATATTTAGCAGGTAAGCATGTACAGTCATAATGCTTAAGCAAATTTAGAGTTTTTTTGTTGTCTAAATATATTCTGAAGAATATATTTCATGTGAAGAGTGTATTTGTTTTAATTGAAGCTGAAAGGGAAGAAAAAGCCCCTCCACATACCATACTTTTTGTTTTGTAGGCATCAATAAAGCAAACCTTTGGGAAATATTTCACATATCATCCATAATACTGCCTGTATTTGTCTGCTAGGGCTGTCATAGCAAAATACCACAGACTGGGTGGCTTTAGCAACAGAAATTTATTTTCTCACAGTTCTGGAAGCTAGAAGTTCAAGATGGAGGTGACATCAGGATCAGGCTCTCACTTCTATATAAGAGAGGCTTCTCTTCCTGGCTTATAAGGTGGTTGCCTTCTTGCTATGTTCTCACATGGTCTTTTCTCTGTGTGCATGTGGACGGAGAAAGAGATCCCCTGTGTCTCTCTCTTTTTTTTTTTTTTTTTTTGAGACAGAGTCTGGCTCCGTCTCCCCGGCTGGAGTGCAGTGGTGTGATCTCGGCTCACTGCAAGCTCTGCCTCCCAGGTTCACACCATTCTCCTGCTTCAGCCTCCCAAGTAGCTGGGACTACAGGTGCCTGCCACCATGCCAGGCTAATTTTTTGTATTTTTAGTAGAGATGAGGATTTAACTGTGTTAGCCAGGATGGTCTCGATCTCCTGACCTTGTGATCCGCCCACCTCGGCCTCCCAAAGTGCTGGGATTACAGGCATGAGCCACCGTGCCCAGCCTCTCCTGTGTCTCTTATTATAAGGGGTTCTCTCAGACTACGGGCCCATCCTGATGACTTCATTTAATCCCAGTTACCACTTTAAAGGCCCTATTTCCAATACAGTCACATTGGGGATTATGGCTTTAAATAGGAATTTTAGGGGGACATAGTTCAGTCCATAACACTGCCAGTACTTTTGACAGATTTTAATGAATTGATGAAACAAAATATAACCGTATCTCTAGAAGAAATTATATAACTGCTTCAAAAATCATGAGCCTTATTCCAAAACTTGTCATTTTTTCGACTGATATATTAATATACCTGAATAATTCATGAAGGTGGTAGAATTAGGGGACCTTGAATACGTTTGCAAACTGTTTTTCATTTTGTTTTGGCTTTTTGTTTTTCTTTTGGCTATGATTTTAAACATATGTACTAATAGTTATTATTGGATCCTAACTACTTTCAAAATTATATGTATATTCTAACAGGATGTTCAGGAGTTAAGCTTTTAAGAGTTATGTAACTCTGCAGAATAGCTTGTTATTTGTCTAAATATATTTTTTAGATTGCATGGGAATTTTGAGATGAATGGGATTGCCCACATTTCAGACTTTATATTAGAACCTTATCTTTTTTTTCTTTTCTTTTTTTTGTTTTTTATTTTTTGTTTTTTTGAGACAGAGCCTTGCTCTGTTGTCCAGGCTGGAGTGCAGTGGCTGATCTTGGCTCACTGTAACCTCTGTCTCCCGGGTTCAAGTGTTTCAGCCTCCCAAGTAGCTAGGATTACAGATGTGTGCCACCACACCCAGCTAATTATTTTATTTTTAGTAGAGACAAATTTCGCCATGTTCACTAGGCTGGTCTTGAACTCCTGGCTTCGAGTGATCCTCCCACCTTGGCCTCCCAAAGTGCTTGGATTACAGGCATGAGCCACTGTGCCAGGCCTAAATGATCATTTTTAATGGTTCCATATTTCCTTGGATTCAAGACATGTTATTTACTTAGGTTGTTTATAATTTCTTTCTTTGTTTTTTTTTTTTTTTTTTTTTTTTTTTTTTTTTTTTTTTTTTTTTTTAGACAGAGTTTTGCTCTTGTTGCCCAGGCTAGAGTGCAATGGCATGACCTCAGCTCACTGCAGCCTCTGCCTCCTGGGTTCAAGTGATTCTCCACCTTCCAAGTAGCTGGGATTACAGGCGTCTGCCACCATGCCCAGCTAATTTTTTAGTATTTTTAGTAGACGTGGGGTTTTTACCATGTTGGCCAGGCTGGTCTCAAACTCCTGACCTCAGGTGATCCTCCCACCTCAGCCTCCCTAAGTGCTGGAATTACAGGTGTTGAGCCACCATGACCATGCGTGGCCAGATAATAATTTTTGTTTGTTTTTGTTTCTGAGACAATATCTCACTCTGTTGCTGAGGACAGAGTGCAGTGGCACAATCTCAGATCACTGCAACCTCTGCCTCCCAGGCTTGAGTGATCCTCTCACCTCATGAGTAGCTGAGACTACAGGCACATGCCACCACCTCTGGCTAATTTTTTATATTTTTTTGTAGAAATGGTGTCTCGCCATGTTGCCCAGGCTGGTCTCAAACTCCTGAGCTCAAGTGATCCACCTGCCTCAGCCTCCCAAAGTGCTGGGATTATAGGCATGAGCCACTGTACCTGGCTGATAATAGTTTTTTAATACTATATAAAAAAATTTTCTGTAATGGAAATTGATTTATTTCCCAGTTTTTATAGGTTTTGGATAAACTGGAATATGGAAACAAAGTAAATTTTAGCTTAATGGGTTTCAGCTGTGTTGTTTGAGTAGCTTGAAACAGCTTAATTTTAAATTTTATTCTGATAACACAGAACCAAGGAGACCATATATATTCAATGGTGTGTATATGTGTGTAAATAATTTTCAGGTCCAAATTGTTTAAGCCCTTGGAAGTGTCAAGAGTCTGACATGGCCGACCTGCCTGGTAACATCCTTCTTTACTACACAGCAAAGGTCAGAGTAAATTTGTGAACTGTCCATCTAGTTATAACTATGTTGTGAACTGCAGTTCCTTTTCTATTCCTTTTGGCGTTTCATTGGGTAATTAAAAGGAGGGGTTTGAATTGCCATCAAAATAATCATGAATTTTCAAAGGAAGGTGAGAAGCAGTAAAAATTAAGGTATACCTCCTCCACGAGGGTCCAAATATTATCATTATGTCATCCTTGTGGTACTAATGGCAATAGTTACAGTTGGAAGTTGTACCGATGAACTGACTTCAGTAAGTGAAATTGTTTGTATTTGTATTCTCATAGTTTACTAGAAGGAGAGATGAAACAGAATTGTGCTCAGTTTTTTAAATGTGATATAGCCAAAAATTAAAAAAAAAGAAAGAAAGAGAAAAAAAATGTTCACTTCAAAAGGAGAAAATGGACGGAAGGCACAGTGGCTCACACGTGTAATCCCAGCGCTTTGGGATGCCCAGGTGGATCGTTTGAGGCCAGGAGTTCCAGACTAGCCTAAGCAACATAGCGAGAACCCTGTCTCTATAAAACGTATGAAAAATGCAAAAAAAAAAAAAAAAAATAGCCAGGCTTAGTGGCACGTGCCTGTAGTCCCAGCTACTTGGGAGGCAAAGCCGGGAAGATCCTTGAGCCCAGGAGTTTGAGGGTGCAGTGACCTGTGATTGCGCCATTGCACTCCAGCCTAGGCAACAAAGCAAGACCCTGTCTCAAAAAAAAAAAAAAAAGGGCCCAGCACAGTGGCTGTGGCTCATGCCTGTAATACCAGCACTTTAGGAGGCTGAGGTGGGCGGATCACCTGAGGTCAGGAGTTTGAGACCAACTTGGCCAACAATAGTGAAACCTGTCTCTACTAAAAATACAAAAAATTAGCTGGGCATGGTGGCAGGTGCCTGTAGTCCCAACTACTTAGGAGGGTGAGGCACGAGAATTGATGGAACCCGGGAGTCAGAGATTGCAGTCAGCTGAGATCGCCCCACTGCTCTCCAGCCTGGGTGACAGACTGAGACTCCATCTCCAAAAAAAAAAAAACACCAAAAAGAAAGTAATAAATTATTATCATGCACCAGCTGGCTAAACTAGAAAAAGATATACAAAAATGTATAATCTCGGCCGGGCACAGTGGCTCACGCTTTAATCCTGGCATTTTGGGAGGCTGAGGCGGGCGGATCATGAGGTCAGGAGATCGAGACCATCCTGGCTAACATGGTGAAACCCCGTCTCTATAAAAATACAAAAAATTAGCCGGGCGTGGTGGCGGGCGCCTGTAGTCCCAGCTACTCGGGAGGCTGAGGCAGGAAAATGGCACAAACCCGGGAGGCAGAGCTTGCAGTGAGCCAAGATTGTGCCACTGCACTCCAGCCTGGGCAACAGAGCGAGACTCCGACTCAAAAAAAAAAAAAAAAATGTATAATCTCACAAAACCAAAACATATTCTGAGTCCATGTAACGTTGAGTATAGTGGAAGCAATTAATATTTTTGCTGTTCTTTTTTTCCTCCCAGTTCTTTTGTTTCTCCCAGTTCTTTTGTCTTTTTTTCCTCAGTCCTTGCTGACCTCAGTTGCTTTTATTAGATAAGTAAAAGGAAAAAGGACTTTTTTCTACTCCACCAGCCCACACCGTTTTTTTGGAGACAGGTTCTCAGTCTGTTACCCAGGTTGGAATGCAGTGGTGGGATCATGGCTCACTGTGGTCTTGAACTCCTGAGCTTAAGTAGTCCTCCCACCTTCAGCCTCCTGAGTAGCTAGGACTACAGGCATGTGCCACCATGCTGAGCTTTTTTTTTTTTTTTTTTTTGTATTTTTTATAGAGACACAGGGTCTTACTCTATTGCCCAGGCTAGTCTTGAACTCCTGGGTTCAAGCAGTTCTTCCACCTCAGCTTCCCAAAGTGTTGGGATTACAGGAATGAGCCACCGTGTCTGGCCTTACTTTTAAATATTTCTTTTTGTATCTGGCCTAATAAAATTTGCTTATTAGTTTTATTTTCTCCCTTCTTTTTGCTGTGATACATTTCAAACCTAGAGAGGAGTCAAAAGAATGGTAAAGTGATATCCTATATACTCTTCACCTAAATTAACCAATTACTAATGTTTTACTGTATTTGCTGACTTTGTCTCAAATCATTTGTGAAAACAAATTGACATAGCTATCAAGACACTTCATCCCTGAATATCTCTACATAATCATCTACCTACCTAAGAAAATGGCCCATAATTCATCTAATATATACTCTGTATTCAAATTTTTCCAAAAATATTTGTATAGCCTTTTAGAAATGAATCCTGGGTCCAGTCAAAGTTTATGCATTGCATTGGTTATAATGTCTCTTGAGTCTTATATTTTTGTTTGCTTTGTATAACTTCTTTTCCCAAAGATACATGCTTGTTTAATATATCTTATGTTATTTCTTGGCAAGAATTATATCTTACACCTATTTTCATTCTCCGCTGTATAGCATAGATAGCTAAGAAATAATTGCATATAATCCAAACAATATATTTAGTGGCAAGTTCTGGATGTGTGACAGCCAACTTTTTTTTTTTTTGAGACTGAGTCTCGCTCTCTCACCCAGGCTAGAGTGCAGTGGCACAATCTTGGCTCACTGCAGCCTCTGCCTCCCAGGTTCAAGTGATTCTCTTGCCTCAGCCTCCCGAGTAGCTGGGATTAGAGGCACGTACCACCACGCCTGGCTAATTTTTGCATTTTGGTAGATGGGGTTTCACCGTGTTGGCCAGGCTGGTCTTGAACTCTTGACCTCAAGTGATCCGCCCACCTCAGTCTCCCAAAGTGCTGGGATTACAGGCATGAGCCACCGCACCAGGCCTGACTGGTCTTTTTGACATTATAGTCATCATATTCTTTTTACAAAGTAACTTTGAATTTGTTAACATTAAGGTTGGATTTTTTTTTTTTTTAACCATTGAAAGTAAAAAATTCTATACTACCAAAAAAATAGCTATTGTCTTGTTTTTCCCCAAGAAACTTAATATGACTATTGATAAATACAATAAAACAGATTACTGAAGGAATGTTTCTGCAAAATGTTGCTATGTCGTGAGACAGGGACTCTATAGTTAAATAAATTTGGGGGACTGTTGGATTCTATTTTTTTTTTTTTTTAAAGACAGGGTCTCACTCCCATTACCTAGGTGGCTGTGCAGTGGTGCAGTCACGGCTCGTTGCAGCCTTATCCTCCTGGGCTCAAGCAATAGTCCCACCCCATTTTTTGATTTTTTGTAGAGACAAGGTCTCACTATGTTGCCTAGGCTGGTGTTGAACTCCTGGGCTCAAGTGGTTCACCCACCTAGGCCTTGCAAAGTGCTAAGATTACAGGCGTGAGCCACTGCATACAGCCTGTTGCTTTTTTTTTTTTTTTTTTTTGAGACAGAGTCTCGCTCTGTTGCCAGGCTGGAGTGCAGTGGCGTGATCTTGGCTCACTGCAACCTCTGCTTCCTGGGTTCAAGTGATTCTCCTGCTTCAGCCTCCTGAGTAGCTGGGATTACAGGCATGTGCCACCACACCTGGCTAATTTTTTGTATTTTTAGTAAAGACGAGGTTTCACCATGTTGGTCAGGCTAGTCTCGAACTCCTGACCTCAAGTGATCTGCCCACCTTGGCCTCCCAAAGTGCTGGGATTACAGGTATGAGCCACCGTGCCCGGCCCTGTTGCATTCTTTATATCCCTCTTGGAGGTTAGTGATACATTCTTTAAATTCTGCTATAAAGAAACCAGTTTACTTTTGTTTTGTCCTACTGTTTCACCAGGTATTTGAGCATAGAGCATATTTTGTTATTATAACTTAGTTATTAACAAATGCTAGTTTGGGAAAAGCTGCTCCAGAGGATTTTTAAAATAGTCAACAGTTTTTTATTTTTTGTACTCATTTGTAGGAGGTATTTAGTCATCCATTTGCTTAAAACTTATTGAATGTCTTCTTAGTGCCAAGAATTATGCTATACCCTTAGGATACAAAGATAAATAAATTAAAGTCTCTGTCTGTAAGAAGCTTACAATCTAAAGTAAAATAATTTTTTTAAAAATGAGTTCAACATAACTTTATGAGCATTTATTTTTCTTTTTAGCTACCATTTATGGGGTGTTAACAATATGTTAAGCGCTATGCTAAGTGCTTCATGTGTATTGTTTCACTTAATCTTCACAAAAGCCCTGAGAGGTATATGGTATTATCTGTTATCTTTTCTAAGCTTTAGTTTTCTGAAGCTCAGTAAGATAAGTAACTTGCTTAGACTCATAATTCTAGTGAATCCTGGAGTTAGAACCCAGCCTGTTTAATTTATATCCTTAACTAATATACAATATTTCTTTGTTGGAATAATGTACAAAATAATAGTGAGGGTACAAATGAGGAGTGGTTTGTTATTCCAGGAAGCTAGAAAATCATAAAGAAGATGGTATCATTTGTGTTTTAAAAGACAAAGTTGAGCAGGGATGCATGGTAAATATCACCTAAAAAGGCATAGACTGTAAAACTGGGTTCTACATGTATTTGGGTATAGGACACTGAGCAAGAGGAGATGAGACTAGAGAGCAAGGTCACATTATAGCAAACCTTCTATGTCAGAGTAAATAATAGGCAATGGATAGAATTTTTAGCAGAAAAGTAATGTTATCAGGTTCGCATTTTACAAATGGTCTTAAGCTGCAGTGTGAAAGTTGGGTTGGAGGAATGGATTCTAGAGGCAGTCATACCATTAGGAGATATTCTGTTAAAACAGGTTATAGATATGGTTTTTAGTTACAGACTAAAGTAGCGACTGGAGAAAGACATGTCTGTCTCTGAGATGGTTAATGTTTAAGTATTTGTTTTATTAAAGCAATTTTTCTCAATTGTTTAAGAGAAAAGCAGTAGCTACATCATGTGCGCTAAAATTTGTAGGTTTACTTTCTTTTGGAATGGGGATTAGATTAGATTCAAGGATGCTTCATTACCTGAAAATTCAGATTGAATATGAAGTTAACATGCCTTTACGAATGGAGGTTAGCAAATAACTTTGTTTCTAAAGTTACAGACTAAGCTCTTACTCTGAATGCAGCCAGAATTGTCTGGCAACAACATGAGGGAAAATGGTATCTTATGCCTGTAATTGTATTTTTATATCATGATTTTTTTTTTGGTTCTGTGGTTTATCTCTCATTTTAATCACACGTTTTATGTGTATGTTGAAATTGTGCCTAGGGAAGTGCTAATGGAAATAAAACATTGAATTTTTTTAAAGCCAAAAATCTATTTTCATATATTTGTTTAAAAGAGAAAAATTTAAAAACTGTGACTGGCGAGGCTGGGTGCAGTGGCTCATGCCTGTAATCCCAGCACTTTGGGAGGCCGAGGTGGGTGGATCACTTGAGGTCAGGAGTTCGAGACCAGCCTGACCAACATGGTGAAACCCCATCTCTACTAAAAATACAAATTAAGCCAGATGTGGTGGCACACACCTGTAATCTCAGCTACTCGGGAGGCTGAGGCAGGAGAATTGGTTGAATCTGGGAGGCAGAGGTTGCAGTGAGCCAAGATCACACCACTACACTCTAGCCTGGGCGACAAGAGTGAGACTCTGTCTCCAAAAAAAAAAAAAAAACAACACTGTGGCTGGTGAACAAGTTCTAGCTATAGCTCATCTATCAGATGACAAGTAGCAGTGACCTGCTTTTCTAAATGGGTGCTTTAGAATCTGATTCCTGATTCTTTCTTTTTTATTTTTATTTATTTTTATTTTTATTTATTTTTTGAGACAGGGTCTCACTCTGTCACTGAGGCTGGAGTGCAGTGGCACCGTGTCGGCTCACTGCAACCTCCGTCTCCTGGGTTCAAGCAATTCTCCTCCCTCAGCCTCCCGAGTAGCTGGGATTACAGGTGCCCACCACCACACCGGCTGGTTTTTATATTTTTAGTAGAGATGGGATTTTACCATGTTGGCCAGGCCGGTTTCGAACTCCTAACCTCAGGTGATCCACCTGCCTCAGCCTCCCAAAGTGCTGGGATTACAGGCATGAGCCACCACGCCCGGCCTTGATTCTTTCTTTTAAAAGAGAACAGCAATACTAAAATTCATATTATGGGCATCTTATCTTTGACTATCCTATATTCCTTTTTGTATTATGGTGAAATGTTCTACATGTGGTTAAATTTATGTTTTGTTCTAATTGGTTGTTTGCCATATTTTTCTTTTATTCTTAGGCCTGTAAAAATTCAATCTGTCTTGATTTATCTACTAATTGTTTGCATGGAAGATTAACAGGAAACGAAGTAGTGAACTGGGACATTAAGGTAAATTAATAGTAAATGTTGGGCAACATCTTACATAAGTTTACTGATACTCTTATTAAAGATTTTGTTTTTAAAGCACTGCCAGGTTGATCTGAATAATAGATCTCAGTTAAAATGTTATGCAAACATACAATTTGAAGGATAAACAAATGCAAAGTTAAATGACTAACGTAGTTGAATGACTTTGGTTTGAAATGTAGTTACCTTTGTGCGCAGCAGGTCCTTGGATAATGTCGTTCATTATAAAGTTAGTGAGAAAAAAATTGATTCTTGGCAGGGGCAACTGTCTGTGTGGAGTTTGAATGTTTTTGCCATGTCTGTATGGGTTCTCAAATCTTATTTTCCTTTTTCATTGGCCTCATATTTATGTCACAGCTGGAACTTTGCTTCCATCTAGGGGCTTCTGCTTACTTTCCAAGACCAAACTGCTCTTATGGGTATCCCTAGCACTTTATTATTTCACTTACCATGGCAAATAGTAACTGCTTGGTTAATGCTCTAGTAGTCCAAAAGAACTTTGAAGGAAGGGTCACTGCTTTTTTTTTAACCAGTTCCTGGTACAAGGTTATGCAACAAATAAGTGTTGAGTGAGTGATTAAATTAGTAAAGGTTGTTTAGGGTGAGAGAGGCTTAATTCTTAAATATAGTGTTTCCTTAAATGATATTTTAAATAGAAGTTATAACCTAAGTTAAAGAAATATAAAAGATAATTATAAGAGGACTTGCTGGTAAATCAGGGAAATAAGAGATAATTATAAGAGGACTTGCCGGTAAATCAGGAAAAAAAAAATTTTCCAATCAGTTAACACCAACCAAATACATTTATTATTTCAGTGAAACAGAAATCATTAAGATAATTTCACCTATGTAGAAATTTATCTATCAATTAGTGTTAATTTCATGTTATTCATGGTATATAAAGCATTTTTCTTCTCCTTAATTTTGGTATAAGAACACTTGTTCTTTTTCTTTTCTTTTTTCTTTTTTTTTTTTTGAGGCAGAGCTTTGCTGTCTCCCAGGCTGGAGTGCAGTGGATCTCGGCTCACTGCAACCTCTGCCTCCCAGGTTCAAGTGATTCTCCTGCCCCAGCAAGTAGCTGGGATTATACACAACTGCCACCACGCCCAGCTAATTTTTATATTTTTTAATGGAGATAGGGTCTCACCATGTTGGACAGGCTGGTCTCGGACTCCTGACCTCAGTTGATCCGCCCACCTTGGCCTCTCAAAGTGCTGGGATTACAGGCGTGAGCCACCATGCCCGGCCAGAACACTTTTTTAATCTGTTACCATAGTAAGATTTATGACATGATTGACACTTCATAAGTTAACTTTTGCTTTACTTGTAAGACTGGTTTTACAAAGCTGATTCCATGTGGTATTTTATATATAGAAATCTGTTTATATGTGCCATACATACCTGAAAATCAAAGCCTTTTTTTGTGGCCTGAGTTACAGCTATGTGGATTATTAACTAGTTAGACTTTTGGCTAATGTGGAAATCAAAAAGCAGCAGATTATCAAGAGAAAGACGTATTTTTATACTGTAGCCAAATCAAAGACCAAAAAAGTTAATTGACAACTGGTAAAATAATATTTGCCTTCCAAAAAGTTAATTTACTTATTTATACAAAGAGCTCTTCAAAACTGGTATGACAAACAGTCAAAACAAAGTAGAAGATATGGGGCCAGGCACAATGGTTCACACCTGTAATCCCAGTACTTTGGAAGGCCATGGCGGGCAAATTACTTGAGCTCAAGAGTTTGAGACTAGCCTGGGCAACATGGCAAAACTTTGTCTGTACAAAAAATGCACTCGTTAGCTGGGTGTGGTGGCACATGCCTGTAGTCTCAGCTACTTGGGAGGCTGAGGTGAGAGGATCACTTGAGCCTGGGAGGTCGAGACTGCAGTGAGCTGTGATCAGTCCAGTGCACTCCAGCTGAGTGACAGAGCGAAACCCTGTCTCAAAAACAAGCAAGAGAAGCCCAACGAAGTAGCAGATATGTAGGATGAACAAATCCAGAGATCTAATGTAACACATGATGACTATAGTTAATAAAATTACATTTTATTAGGGAATTTTGTTAAATAAGTAGATTTTAGCTGCTCTTGTCACAAAGTAACTATGTGAAATGATAGAAATGTTCATCTGCTTCACTATATATAGTAACGATTTTATTATCTATGTGTATGCTACAACATGTTGTAAACCTGAAATATACGCAATAAAATTTATTTCTAAGAAAGCAAGCAAAGAATATGAAGAGGTTGTTTGAAGACTTATGTTATGTCCACATGGCAATTCAGAACACTTTAATAATAATAAGAGCAAACCTTGTATGGTATCAACTGTATGTCAGAGACTGCACTTTTTATATATTAGCTTACTTAATCCTTGCAATACTTTATGAAGTGGGTGTTACTATTATCCTCATTTTACAGACAAACTGAAGCCAGTGATATTAGTAACTTATCAAAAGATATAGAAAATATTTTATTAAGCTACCCAAAAATATCCAAAACTTTGAACTTTGGCTGAAATACCCTCTCTACCTTTTTGTTAACTAAAAGTCGAGGAGTCAGTCATATTTCTACCACCAACTGCATTTTTTTCATTATTTATTCTCTTGTTTATTATGCCTAATTGCCTAGTGACAGTTGTTTTTCCATTGTTGGAGTTACATTATAAAGTCCACTTATGGGGCTATGTTTCATTTGCCTATGTTCGAAATCCCTAAACTTTGGAAAATGAAGGTGGAGTAAAAATGATCTGGCCTGATCTCTCTTCAGTTTTGATTATGGTGACCCTTGAGGCTGCCCTGTAAAGCATCTTCCTACACAAAAATTCCTTCAGCTTAGGTTATCCTCTACATTGCTTAAAGGTTTGTCTAGCAAATTATAACTTCATGCATGTGAAGATATTAAATGACAAAATTGTCCTTCTTTTATAAGATTTAAACATTATAATTTTCCCTTTAGGATATCATAAACTGCATAGGCGGGTTAAATGTACTCTTTCCTTTATTGGAACAAATCAGCCACTTTAGTGAAGGACAGATTCCTGAAGAAAAGAATGAAAGCACAGTTCCTGAATCAATAACACCTGTTGAAGGAGATTGGCTCGTATTGACTTCCACAAAGGCCTCAGGTATTAAGATGAAATTAACATAAAATAGTCATTGAGAAATTTGAGAATTAATTGAGAAATAGATGAAAATGTTTTACTGTCATTAGGAAGAAACTTAACCGTTTGTAGCTGTAGCAGTTGTTTCTACTTTTACTAATATCATTCAGAAAGTTTATAATACTTTCATCAAAAAACTACAGATTAATCTCCAGTATCCTTAGTTTATACTCTTAGTGGAAATATGACCACATTGTTAAATTTGTGGTAGAGAAAATATATGCACATAAATATACAATATTGTAGTTGCTGGTTTTTCTGATTCTATTGTACAATAGAGCGTTGGAAGCCGACTGCTGAACCAGATTTCTACTTTGTGCAACAGTGTGCATTAAGATACAGAAAATGTGATATAAAAGTGATTAGAGTAATTATGATAATTAATATGTTCCTGATTCCACAGAGTCAAGACTAGAGAGAAACCTAGTTGCAACATTTATCTTGATTGTGAAACATTTTATTCAGAGACATCGTATCAACCAGGACAATCTTATTCACTCCCATGGAGTTGCAACTCTTGGTGCTTTGCTTCAGAAGGTGAGCCAGTCTAACATTGTGTTGATGTAACTAATGATTGTGATTTGCAGTTGATGTTGGGATTTTTTTCTTCCTAATAAATATATTTTTAAAGATTATTACAACTTGAATTATATTAGTGGGTATAATTTGTTTCACAGGCGTCTTTTAAAAACTTGTATGGAATCATACAAGAAATACTTATTTTATGTAATAGTGTATAATCTTTGATGTATACAACCTTGTTTGATAGCTTTGATATTTGGGATGTTGAGAAATATAAGACTATTTTAGGAATATGACACTAGGAGAATATACTCTGGTATAATATCAGAAAAACCAATACTTAAGTTTTTGTTTTTCTAATGTGGATTTTTCCGTTTTTACACTTAGTAGATGTTCTGATTAATGATTTAAAATTATAGCTTTATGACAGTTATTTAAACTGAACTATATGAAACCTTCTTCTGTTTGGTTTCAGGTGCCAAGCACCTTGATGGATGTTAATGTATTGATGGCAGTTCAGTTACTAATTGAACAAGTATCATTAGAGAAAAATATGCAGCTCCTGCAACAAATGTATCAATATTTACTCTTTGACTTTCGTATTTGGAACCGTGGAGATTTTCCCTTTCGAATCGGTGAGAGCAGGCTTTCAGATAAAAATTTTATAGTTGTTTTAGAAATTTATAACTACCTATTGACTTTATTTTAGCTGTATTACTTACCATTGAACTTTTTATTTTAGGTCACATACAGTATCTTTCAACCATCATTAAAGACAGCAGGAGAGTTTTCCGAAAGAAGTATGGTGTGCAATTTCTCCTAGATACACTTAGGATTTATTATGGGTATGATGCCCTTGTTCCTTTTCAGTTTGATATATTGTTTTCTGTCTGCTACTTGACTGGAATGTGTAGACTGTAGACTTTCTCTTTACCAGCGATTCTAGTATGTTTTACCTGGAAAGACGTAGGATAGAGTGGAGGTTAAAATGATGAACAGTGGATCACATACACAGGGTTTGAATCTGGCTTTCATTAATTGTGCAACTGTAGGCAAATTACTCAACTTCTCTGTGCTTGGGTTTCTTCATTTTTGAAAGGAGATAAGAAAACTTACCTCCTTTGGTTGTTTTGAGGATTAAATTAATTAGTTAATAATGTAAAGCACTTAAACTATGTCTGCTATGCAGTGGGTGTTGTATTCACATAAGCCATTTTATTCACTGAAACTCTTAGAAGATTTTCCTTAAAAAGAAAAGCAACCCAAAGTTACTATGAATCTCAGAATTACATGGAAATATTTTTTTAACACTATGACTTCTTTTATATAGAAAATATAGAAATGTAAAAATTAGGCTGGGCGCAGTGGCTCACGCCTGTAATCCCAGCACTTGGGGAGGCTGAGGTGGGCAGATCATGAGGACAGGAGTTTGAGACCAGCCTGGCCAACATGGTGAAACCCTGTCTCTACTAAAAATACAAAAATTAGCTGGGCATGGTGGCGTGTGCCTGTAATCCCAGCTACTTAGGAGGTTGAGGCAGGAGAATCGCTTGAACCCAGAAGGCAGAGGTTGCAGTGAGCTGAGATTGCGCCACTGCACTCCAGCCTGGGCAACAGAGCGAGACTCCATCTCAGAAAAAAGGAAATGTAAAAATTAAAATTTCAATTCTTATACTTTGTTTTGTCTTTCAGGAATGGTTGTAAATATAATGAACTGTCTCTAGATGATATTCGAACAATAAGGACTTCTTTGTATGGACTAATTAAATATTTTCTGTGCAAAGGTGGATCTCATGAAGAGATACAAAGTATTATGGGGTACATAGCTGCTACTAATGAAGAAGAACAGGTATTATGCCTAAGATAAATCTACTTTTCCTTTTTAACATTTGAGTTGCTACATCATCTTCTGAACGTATGTTTGTGTCTAGTTAAATATTTTGACAGTAAAATATGTGTAGTGTCACATTCAATATTATGCACTTAAGAAGTAAATTTTATCTTTTTTTTTTTTTTCTGAGATGGAGTCTCGCTCTGTCACCCAGGTTGGAGTGCAGTGGCACGATCTCGACTCACTGCAACCTCCAACTCCCAGAAGGAGAAGTGGTTCTCCTGCCTCAGCCCCCTAAGTAGCTGACATTACAGGTGTGCACCCCCACACTGAGCTAATTTTTTGCTTTTTTTTTTTTTCCAGTAAAGACAGGGTTTCACCATGTGGGTCAGGCTGGTCTTGAACTCCTGACCTCAAATGGTCTACCTGCCTAGGCCTCCCAAAGTGCTAGGATTACAGGCGTGAGCCACCATGCCAGGCCAGAAGTAAATTCTATCTACTAACTAAATTTTTCATAAAATAGATGACAGTGTAATTTAATATTTCCAATTAGCTAGAAAATTTAATATATGGAAATGATTGCTTTGTCTGGCAGTTCTGAAGCCTGTTTTCATAGCCCACATGGTGTATGTTTACCTATCATCGAAGTTATCATCAATGTTAGTGGGTAGATTTCTTTCTTTTTTTTTTTTTTTTTTTTGAGACAGTCTTGCTCTGTCACCAGGCTGGAGTGCAGTGGCACAATCTCGGCTCACTGCAACCTCTGCCTCCCAGGTTCAAGCGATTCTCCTGCCTCAGCCTCCCGAGTAGCTGGGACTACAGGCACGCACCACCACACCCAGCTAAGTTTTGTATTTTTAGTAGAGATGGGGTTTCACCATGTTAGCCAGGATGGTCGCGATCTCTTGACCTCGTGATCCGCCCGCCTCAGCCTCCCAAAGTGCTAGGATTGCAGGCGTCAGCCACCATGCCCAGCCGTTAGTAGGTAGATTTCTAACATAACCTAGGTTCATAAAATGTTACATAAAGAGTAAATTATAAATATGTGTCTAGTTTTACGTACATTATCCCATTTAATCCTCAGAACTACCCTTTAAGTTAGTGGTTCTCATTGTTTGGCCCCTAACCAACTTTACCTGAGAACTTGTTAGAAATGCAGATATACTACTGATTCAACTGCTGAACCAAGCCCTCCAGATTATTCTCGTGCACATGGTAAAATTTGAGAACCACTGCTATAACATATACAGACCAAGAATTACTTTTTGCATGTACACTTTTGGAAATTTATATTCAGAGAGATTATGTGACTTAAAAAGTCACACAACTGATAAACCTGAAACTAGAACCCAAATGTTAAAAAAAAATTTTAGAGCCATTTTTGTGCTCTTCTGGTATAAGCTCTGCAATACCACAAATTTAAGTAGAATTATGTTGACTAGGCTATTTTTCCCTCTATATGTAATATTTATTAGTGGTTACATGACTTCATTATCAGTATTAGATGAGTTAATGCAAGCTATTTTCCTATAAGGTTGGACCGCTTCAAAAGCTTCTCATTATTCCCATCTTATTTCGTGATAGCTGTATGTATGATTCATTGCCAACAATTTTTTTTTGGTTATTTCAGTTAAAGAGTTATTTGTTGAGGACTTACTGTTTACACACAATAATATTAGACATTACATGTAATATAATGATGAACTATTATTCTTTTAAGCTAATGGGGCAGGGGTCAATAAGAGAAGTTTACAAATAACTATAAACAAAGAAGAGTATGACAATATCTATAAGAGAGATACAAAGTTCTATGAGGTGTTTCCCAAGAGGGTTTTACATGTTGCAAAGACCAGGAAAGACTTTATGGAGGAGATGTCTTTTCATATGGATAAAAGAGGATAAATACGGGTCCAACAGGTAAATTTGAATAGTGAAAGGTTATACTAAAGGAAATTGAATAAGACAAAAGCATGTCTGGTTCCAAAGATATCAGAGGCCAGGTGCAGTGAGCTGGGTGGATCGCTTGAGCCAAGGAGTTTGAGACTAGCCCGGGCAGCATGACGAAACCCCATTTCTACCAAAAATACAGAAAATCAGCCAGGCATGGTGGTGCACACCTGCAGTACCAGCTACCTGGGAGGCTGAGGTGGGAGGATCACTGAGCCTGGGAAGTCCAAGGCTGCAGTGAGCTGTGATCACACCACTGCACTCCAGCCTGGGTGACAGAGGGAGATTCTGTCTCAACAGAATTTTTTTAAAAAGACGTCATATCAGATATAGTGAAGTTAAGATAAAACATTAAAGTATATAGGATTTAATTAAATAACTTTTGTGGCTTATGACCTTATTTGTGCTTGTATATATGAATGTGGTGGTTTGTTTTGTGTTGTTTAATTTTAAAAGCTCTTTGGAATTTTGGATGTGCTCTTCAGTCTCCTACGTACCAGCCCAACTAGAGGTCAGCTTTTCTTACTGCTTTTTGAACCGGGAAATGCTGACATACTGTATGCATTGCTCTTAAATCAGAAGTACTCTGACAGACTAAGAGAAATCATTTTTAAGGTACAAACATTTCTTAAACATCTTTGTATTTTGGGGCGTTTGTGGGTATATGAATTTTCTTGCAATATATCCATTCTGTGACTATAAATTATTTTTATATCTATTTCTCTAAGATGTTCAACTTATTTTTATATATAGTTTTTGTATTTCAGTTGTTTGCATATTAAAAAAACTAATTATATTGTAATCTGAAAATCATCTCAGTGGAATATTCACTTTGTCATACCATCCTCAATATAAAACCTCTCATCTTCTTGACTTGGTGGGTCTTTGTGGCAATTCAGAACATTTCAACAGCTAGTAATAATAGCAAACTTTATGTAGCAACCACTGTATGTCAGGAACTAAGTACTTTTCATATATTGGCTTAATCTTCCAATAACTTTATGAAGTGGGTATTATTACTATTATCATTTTACAGATGAAGAAACTGAGTCCAGAGAGATCAGTAACTTATAAAATATATGGAAGAGTTCCTTCACAAATGTTTACTTATCCTTGAAAATTATTTTAATGTTAATAACTGTTACTTAAGTGGATTATTAGATTGATCCAGAGGTGTATTGACACACATTTGTTCTTGGAAGCTACATGGTTTGTTTCCATCTAAGCCTTTCTCATTAAGAAACAAAATTTTAAATTATTTCTCTTTAATTTGCCATGTAATTAAACTAGAGTTTTAAGCATACCAATTATTCAAATACAGATGAATTTCAGTCCAGTTTATTCTTTTTTAAAATTTGTTTATTTTTTTGAGATGGGGTCTCGCTCTGTCGCCTAGGCTGGAGTGCAGTGGTGTGATCTTGGCTCGCTGCAACCTCCAGCTCTCATGTACACGCGATTCTCCTGCCTCAGCCTCCTGAGTAGCTGGGACTACAGGCATGCATCACCACACCTGGCTAATTTTTGTATTTTTAGTAGAGATGGGGTTTCACTATGTTGGCCAGGCTGGTCTCAAACTCCTGACCTCAGGTGATGGGGTTTCACTATGTTGGCCAGGCTGGTCTCAAACTCCTGACCTCAGGTGATCCGCCTGCCTCAGCCTCCCTAAGTGCTGGGATTACAGGCATGAGCCACTGTCCCCCGCCCAGTTTATTCTGAAATCCATTTTTACATTATAGTATAATAGGGAGTGCTCCTCCCTATTAAATTCTTTTATGCCTAGTGTTCCATTATTGGAACACTGAGCATGTGGGAGTTATTTATATCCCACTGCTCAAGGTCATCACCAAGGTCTGACTTTTCACACGTCTGCAATTCAAAAAATTGCAACCTCTGGCATAAATGGGTTAATGCTGACGTTTTTATACTTAAGGAATAAAATGATGCTCCAAAAACAAAGTATGGCAATATCTTATTCTATAAGTTAATAGCGTTATTTTATTCTATAAGTTAATATTGCTATAAGTTAATAGCAATACTTACTAACATTAAATATTAAGGCTAATAAATACTAACATTAATATTTAATGTTAATAAGTTAACATTTTTAATGTTAAATGACAAACTATTCTTAATTTTCTATATTGAGAATATATTACTTGTTATGACCAGATTATGGAACAAATGTTGAAATGCACGAACGTTTATGAGCGTAGTAAACAACATATTCGACTCAGAGAAGTTGGCTACTCAGGACTGGGACTCCTTCTTAATGAAGCACTTGTTAATACTTCTCTTATTAAAAACCTCACCCATCAAATCATAAATACAGGTATGAATAAGGCTGATAAAGCTAACATATTTAAGAAATGTTTTTTCCTGTAAGTTTTTTTCATACCGTTCTCAGGCTGCTTTTAAAATATCTGTTATTTGATTCAGCAGGACCTTCCTTGGATACCATATCATATGTAGTTTTGTTGTTTTTGTCTCCCTAGGGCATAGCACAGTTCCTTACTCAGTAAATGTTTATTGACTAAGTGATTAAGTTAATAAGTGAGTCCACGGAACAAGAAAAGGACACTACAGAAAATATGTACAAAAGATTGTTTTTTCTTTAAGGAACTTCAATTTTTAAAGGCAAATGAAAACTAATTTCACATATTCTTTGTTGTTTCTTTTGTTTGTTTTGTTTTGGTTTTTTGGTTTTTCTTTTTAGAAACAGTCTTGCTGTATTGACCAGGTTGGTGTGCAGTAGCTAGTCACAGGTGTGATCATAGCTCACTGTAGCCTCACACTGGATGCAAGTGATCCTCCCACCTCAGCCTTCCAAGTAGCTGGAACTACAGGCATGTTTCACCATGCCCTGCTTCTAATTTTTTTAAATAATTTTTTTCAGTACTTAATGACAGATAGTAGAATTTATGCCAGATGCTGGGAGTTTGGGGATATAAGGTTCTTTGTCTTGATTAGCTTATAATCTTGTTGATAAGACATGTATATAAAAAGATAAATAATAATATAAGAGCCATGCAGTATGGACAGTATGTTCAAGCAATCAAAAGAAAGGAACAATTATTTAGGGTTGACTCAGGAGGATGTCAAACATTCTAAACCTGTTTTTTCTTTAAAATTTGAACATACCTATAATTCATATTTTAAAATGAAATAATTATTTCAGCATTTTATACAAGTATTATCCACAGTTCTTTCTTTGGTTATCTCTGGTATTTAATTTTAACTTTTTGTTTTTCCTACCATAGATCCTGTTATTAATTTCAAAGATCTACTATCTGTGGTATATATATCTCACAGAGCACATATAAATGTTAGAGTGGCCATCTGCAGAAAGGTCAGTAAACTCTTAAGATGTATTTTAACGATAGCAGCATCACCATCATGCTATAAATAACTTTGCATTATTTTGCAGCAGATACAAAATTTCATTTATTTTATAAATAACATAATTTTATAAGTAAACAGTTTTCTTTTTGAAGTAAATTAACTTCATGTAATCATAAGAAATTAGCATGTGAATGTTTTCTTAGTTCTTCGTGGTCTCCTGCAAATATGTTCTTTCCAGAGTCAATTTATTACCAGAGAATAATTTTCTTATTAAGAACCTTCAATGATTGTGACCGTTTCTAATTAATATACCATATTATAGAGTTTCTGAATCTTTTGAAACTTTCTGGAAATAATTTTCTATAATTTGTTTATGAGTATTCCAACAATGATTTGTCTTTAGTACACAGTTAACCTTTAACTAAGTCAAGAGATAGTTATCCTGTCTTCCCCTTTCAGATCATAACTTTCTCTGTCCTCCACTAGTAACCATTGACCTATTTAATTTGCTTCCTTGCTTTTTTTTTTTTTGATTTTACCTCCTGATTTTGTCACAGTTCTTGAGATATATATATGTGTGTGTGTGTGTGTGTGTGTGTGAATAAGAGATCTCTATATATGGTTTATATATATATATATACACACATATATACACACATATGTAGTTTAACTGACAGAAAACTATATATATTTGTTATATAATATATATGTATAATTTCCTTTTCTCTTTAATGGAAATGCATAGTGTTTCATTGTATGGCTATTTAATAAAGTATTATCTGGTTCCTGATTGATAGACATTTAGGTTGTTTCCTGCTTTTCCATGTTACAAACTGCTGTTATGAATGTCTTTTTATGTTTTCCAATTTGTGGTAATACATCTGTAGGACATACTCCATGAAATAGAATTGCTGTTTCAAAGAGTATTAACGTTTTACATTTTGATGGATTTTTCCACATTGTCCTTCAAAATAACTGTACCAGTTTACGTTTATACAAACAGTGTGTGTGACAGTGATTATTTCCCTATGTACTCAGCCCTGAGTATTTGGAGTAGGTCATATAAATTGATCCTTTCCTTTTCATGTATAATTAGAAACTGAGAACTCTCAGTGCAGCTTGGTTTTATCTATTTTTTGTGTATAAAATAAGTCATATTTTATGGAAACTTTAAAGTCAGCATGAAAAGTTTCTTTGCCAAATAAATCTTAATCTGGGAGGAAAAAAATTGGTATTTCTGCACCTATAAAGTAACAGTTGCTCACTGATTGATATTGCATTAATAAAGAAAGAATCTTCACATCATTGTGACTCCTTGCCTTCTGTATCAACATATATTAGTACTAGTAATATTGAGTCCTTACCAACATTGTTCATCTCTTGCTCTGAAATTTGTCAGAGCTAAACTTCTGTTAAGACAGATACTCAAAACACTGGAAGCTAGAGTTCTTTTCATCAACATAGGAGTTTATTGGCTTTGTGATAAAATTGTCTTAAAAGATCTTAACTGAATGTCTAAAGCTTTTTAAGAACTTGTTTTTATCTAAAAATTGAAATCAATTGGATAGTAGAGATCATACGTATTCCCATGTCACTGTTTACTATTCTGGCTAAGCAGTGACATCCATCTTGCTGAAATTTCATTTTCTGGAATTAAAGTTTAGTTTTTGTTCTGTTTGTATAATATAGACTTACTAAACAATGTAGACTTTAGTGTAGATGTACTGAACAAAAAAGTTTTTGCAAAAGCAACCATGGCTCATGCCTGTAATCCCAGCACTTTGGGAGGCCGAGCAGGCAGATCATAGGAGGTCAGGAGTTCGAGACCAGCCTGGCCAACATGGTGAAACCCCATCTCTACTAAAAATACAAAAATTAGCCAGGCGTGATGGTATGTGCCTATAGTCCCAGCTACTCGGGAGGCTGCGGCAGGAGAGTTGCATGAACCTGGGAGCCGGAGGTTGCAGTGAGTCAAGGTCGCACCACTGCACTGGTGCGACAGAGCAAGACCCTGTCTCAAAAAAAAAATTTAACTTTCCCTGAAAAAAACGAGACAGAAAAACATCCTTGGTATACTCAGGTTCTATCAAAATGTCTTATGTGTCCTATTCACTCCCCTAATGCTAGTGCCTAAAACTGTGCCTAGCACATAGTAGGTGTGCAATAATATTTCCTGAACAAATGTAGGGGGCTCATGGAAAGTATTTAGTTGAGAGGATATTACTCTATTATTTAATATATACCATCATCCTATTCATTTTAATTTTTCTTTTTTATCTTCCAGCAAATATTTTAGTGTACTCTTACTCTGTACAATGAGTAATATGGAGATTAGTTGGAAACACAGTGCCAGTCTTCCAAATAGTTTATAATCTAATTAAGAATATAATCTTTTGAAAGTATATTCTTCTATAGTTTCTCATTAAATTACTTTATCACTAAAATAACTGAAAAGAGATTATTTTTGATATAAAGTACTATGTACTTTTTGAAGAATTTTGTATTCTAAATCTTTTTACAGGTTTTACAAATTTTGCAGTCCCAGCCAGATGCAGCGCATCAAATATCACAACAAGTGGGCTGGCAAGACACCTTAGTTAGGCTTTTTTTAAAAGCAAAATTTGAAAACGGAAATACTCTTCATAAGCACAGTAGAGCTGTTTTAATGAAAGACAATGATAAAAATATGTCAACTGAAGATACTAAGAAGAACTTTGATGAAAAAACAGATGAGGAAAAAATCACCTCTTTTGCCTCAGCTAATTTGTCTTCAGATCAGTGGAGTTTGGAGGATGGACACTCTTTAGACTCAAACACACCATTATTTCCAGAAGACAGCTCTGTGGGAGAATTGTCTTTCAAATCAGAGAATCAAGAAGAATTCTGGCATAGTAACCCTTCACATTTGAGTTTAGACCTCAGTGGAATTGACTCATGTGAAATGAGTGATAGTGGAAGTCAAGTGCCAGACAGTCTGCCTAGCACGCCATCCCCAGTAGAGTCTACTAAATCGTTTTCTGTGCACTCTGACAAAGAAAGCAGCATCACAAATGATATGGGCTTTAGTGATGACTTCTCTTTACTTGAAAGCCAAGAGGTAAAATTGCTTATTTTTCCAAATGTTGTTTTTATTTTCATGTCTGATATATACTTCTAATCCTTAGAAATATGTGAGCAGTTGTTAACAATTTCATATTGTATTCATGTTCTAAGTTTCATGACCTAAGGTTTAGAAACCTGAAAGTCACTAGATTGTGAGTTTTTTGAGAGCAAAGCTAATGTCTTACTCATCTTATATCTCTAGGGCTTAGTAAAGTTCCACATTCATTAAGGACTTTAAAAATATGTTAAATGATTACAAGGACTATATGTAATGGTTCTTATGATGTGCTTTCAACAACTACACCCTCTAGTTATTTAAAATTACTTTATATTTTCCATAGAGATGTGAGGAGGAGCTTCTTCAATTACTGACACATATTTTGAATTATGTAATGTGTAAGGGACTAGAAAAGTCTGATGATGATACTTGGATTGAACGAGGACAAGTGTTTTCAGCACTAAGTAAACCAGGAATATCCAGTGAACTACTTCGACCATCAGATGAAATAAAACTAATGTAAGCATTTAGTTAGTGATTTTCCATCCTCCTTTTGGTGACAGCAGGAGTCTAAAATAATGTTATTGAACATTTATTCAGTATTCTGTGGATACAACAAGGGAGAAAAAGAGAAACTTTGTGCTCAGTTCTTTTTCCTATCTTTTGCCATACTAGTAGGATCTAAAGAGGAATCCCAAACTCATTCCAGGATGAGGAGGTTTAAGTCTTAAGTAAATTTGGATCGTAAGCGATTACAGATTTTTTGTTTAAACTGTTTTCTTGCAGTATTTGAGGACTTGATACATTGTTTTCTACAGGCTTGTCCAAATTTGAGTGTTTCCTGCTAAGAGAAGGGAGTTGGGTTTTCGTGGTAATTATTTCTCTGAAGGATTTAGGGTTCCTTGTAGATCAAGTTTGTCCAACCCACAGGTTGCAGGCCACATGCAGCCCAGGATGGCTTTGAATGTGGCCCAACACAAATTCATAAACTTTCTTAAAACATTATGAGATTTTTTTGTGATTTTTTTAAGCTCATCAGCTATTGTTAAAACATATTGTTAAAATATTATTATCGTATTTTATGTGTGGCCCAAGACAGTCCTTCTTCCAGTGTGGCTCAGGTAAGCCAAAAGATTGGACACTCCTGCTGTAGATAATAGGACTCTATAATGGTAGCACACCAGGGAAGTATTACATCTTTTTTCCACAGGGCAAGACCCTCTGTAAGGCATAATAAGGCTTTCTTCCCTAACCTTGCCAATTTCCAGCTTTAAAGAAACTAATTTAAGTATCTTATGAAGGATAGAATATGAATTATTGTCATAGCTTTTTTATAGTCAAGTAAAACAGGAAACTTTTGACTTTTAATACTACGTATATTAAAGATAAATACTCCAAACATTTCAACGTTTCTCCACTATTGTTAAATTCCATTTATAGGCCTGGCGTGGTGGCTCATGCCTGTAATCCCAACACTCTGGGAGGCTAAGGCAGGCTGATCACCTGAAGTCAGGAGTTCAAGACCAGCCTATCCAACATGGCAAAACCCCATCTCTACTAAAAATACAAAAATTAGCCGGGCATGGTGGTGCATGCCTGTAATCCTAGCTTCTCGGGAGGCTGAGGCAGGAGAATCGCCTGAACCCAGGAGGCGGAGGTTGCAGTGAGCCGAGATCACACCGTTGCACTCCAGCCTGAGCGACAAGAGCAAAACTCCGTCTCAAAAAAAAAAAAAAAAAAATCAATTTCCATTTACAGTATCTAGGGATACCTGCTAGAGATAGTATATCTTTAGAGATACAATGCTGCTTCTCAAGCTGTTTTGTTTTGTTTTTAATGTCCTATTTTTGTAAGCTCACAATGGTTTTAAGAGGACTTTGTTTTCCATTTAGTTTGCTACAAAAGATGTTAGAATGGGCAGTCTCAGAAAACAGAGAAGCAAAAACTAATCCAGTAACTGCTGAAAACGCCTTCCGACTAGTGCTGATCATACAGGACTTTCTTCAGTCAGAGGGACTAGTTAATTCAAACATGTGGACCGAGAAGGTGCAGTAATATCTCTTTAAAATTGTATTTTGGGTAGTTAAGAACTTTATTCAAAGAAAAATTTTGCACCCCCTCTTTTTAGAGCGTTAATGCTTAATCAGATTCAATAAACAAGGATAAGATGTGATGAATAGTCACAGATTTTGTTAGCTATTACTAGGATGATTCTTTTGGCTTTTGTCAACTGAACATTGGACTAGTTTTTGAAATATTTGTGGTATGTATTAATGTTGGGGAAAATTGATCATCAGTAAATAGAAAAACTCAATGTTTTTATTTCTCAATTTTTTTCCTTTGTGATAGCTTTTAGAGGATATGATGCTGCTCTTTGACTGTCTGTCAGTCTGCTATTCTGAAAGTCCAATATGGGTAAAACTCTCTCAAATTCAGATCCAGTTGCTTCTAGGATTCATTGGAAGGGGTAATTTGCAGGTTTGTCCATTCTTTTATATTATTTTCTGTGCTTGCATGCAGCATAGGTATTATTTATGTAACAAGCCAATTAAAATGTCTTTTTGGTATTTTAAGTTTTTCATTAGTTCTAAAAGTATCCATGATTTCATTTGGAGTTTTGAGGAGCTTGAGAGGCAGTTAATTTGTTATTTGTTCCTGATATTAATAACTGTATATAATTTTAAGGCTTCCTTTTACAGGATTTATACATAGCTTATATTAGAAACATTGCTCGTATCATCTGTATTCAGTGTAACTACTCAGGTGCTAGGTAGCCTGTATAGACTGTTTATATATGTGCAGTTTAGGGCTTGAATTTTTTAGAAAAATTATTTTTTAAATTATTCCTTTTAAATTTTTTCTGCTATTTTACTAATTCACAATTTTACATTCTATCTCATATTTTTTTATTTATCACACACTAAGTAACCTACAAAGTACTAGGCATTGTGCTAGGTTTTAGATATAAATATTGGTCACAAGGAGTATTTATTATTTCTCTTTTAAATTTAAAATGGAAAAGGCTGAAAAAGTTTGACGTGAATTTTAGTCTCACTTTTCTACTTACATGGGGTACTTGTGAGAACCTGGGTTAGATTAGTCATGATAAGATTTTCACAGCTATTTACCTGGCCCTTTTTATTTTATTTTGATGTTTCCATTTTTGTATTTGGTGCAGGGAGGTTGGGGTGTGGCTGGCTTCTGATTTACATAAACTAGATATAATATTAATAAGAACATGGAGAGGTTAAAATTCTGACAACAGGTTGCCCACCCCTACCTTTTTTTTTTTTTTTTTTTTGAGATGGAGTCTCTCTGTGTCTCCCAGGCTGGAGTGCAGTGGCTCTCGGCTCACTGTAACCTCCACCTCCCAAGTTCAAGCGATTGTTGTGCCTCAGCCTCCAAAGTAGCTGGGACTACAGGTGCCTGCCACCATGCCTGGCACATTTTTGTGTGTTTTTAGTAGAGACAGAGTTTCACCACGTTTGACATGCTGGTCTCAAACTCCTGACCTCATGTGATCTGCCAAAGTGCTGGGATTACAGGTGTGAGCCACTGCCCCCGGTCACTCTATTTTTAAAAAAGAGTATAGTCTGATGATTCTATTTTTTATTTTTATTTATTTATATTATTGTGAATGCTGTAGAGAAGTAATTCTATTTTTTAATAGATACTTATTTTTCATTGTAAAAGTAACACATACTCATTGTAGAAAATTCACAAAAGCGGCTGGGCGTGGTGGCTCATGCCAGTAATCCCTGTACTTTGGGAGGCCGAGGTGGGCGGATCACCTGAGGTCCGAAGTTTGAGACCAGCCTGGCCAACATGGAGAAACCCCGTCTCTACTAAAAATACAAAAAAGTTAGCCGGGTGCGGTGGCGCATGCCTGTAATTCCAGCTATTTGGGATGCTGAGGTAGGAGAATCACTTGAACCTGGGAGGCAGAGGTTGTGGTGAGCTGAGATCATGCCATTTCACTCCAGCCTGGGCAACAAGAGCGAAACTCTGTCAAAAAAAAAAAAAAAGAAAGAAAATACACAAAAGCATAGAGGAAAAAATAAATAATTCAGCATAACATAAGAGAAAATAACTATTAGCATTTTAGTACGTTACTTCTTTCTTGTTCTATGGATATATCTTTTTCAGATGTCATGTATTTGGATGATTTTGTGTTTTTTCTTTTTCTTACTATTATATAAAACTCATTTCCCTATGTTACTAATAGGGTTTCTTTTTCCTTTCATCCTAAAAGTAACACATACTCAATTGTAGAAAACTTGGAAAATATGGAAAAGCTAAGCAAGTATATGGGCATTAAAGTACACAGATGGTGGAATTTTGAATTATACAGACTTAAATGCAGTTTTTAAATATATGAACTAAGAACTTTAAAAAAAAGGTTATACTCTTTGTCTAGTAATTCTACTCTGAAACTAATTCTAAAGTAATAATCTAAAATATGAAACTGGCTAGGTGCAGTATCTCACGCCTATAATCCCAGCTCTTTAGCATGGCGAGGTGGGTGGATTCACTTGACGCCAGCAGTTTGAAACAAGCCTGGCCATCATAACAAAACCCCATTTTGGGAGGATGAGGCATGAGACTCGCTTGAACTCAGGAGTTGGAGGTTGCAGTGAGCCGAGATCGTGCCACTGCAGTCCAGCATGGGCAACAGAGTAAGACTCTGTCTCAAAATAAATAAATTAATTAATTAAAATAAAATACAGAACCACCTTTATACACATAGATGTTCATTATGATATTCTTTTTTTTTTTCAACCTAGAAGTAGAATGAGGATACCCTTTTTGGCTTTTTCATTAATTTTAGCCTAATGACTGCTAAAGTAGTTGCATTTAGCATGCCAGGTAGTTCTTTATTTTAGATGTTAGGACTTTTTTTTCTTCCATTTGTAGTTTACCCTCAGTGTTTTTTAATTTGATGAAATTTTCCTAAACAAAATGTGTATTTATTTGGTTCACAATTAAGTATTCAGTGCCCATTCCATAATAAGGGCTTTATAAGTACTTATTAAATAAATAAGTGAACAAGCACAGCACCTACAGATAAGACAGACTATTATTATTATTATTATTTTTCAGACAGAGTCTAGCTCTATCACCCAGGCTGTAGTACAGTGACACAACCTTGGCTCACTGCAATCTCTCCACCTCCCAGGCTCAAGCAATTCCCTAGCCTCAGCCTCCCAAGTAGTTGGGACTACAGGCATGTGCCACCACGCATGGCTAATTTTTGTATTTTTAGTAGAGATGGGGTTTCACCATGTTGGCAAGGCTGGTTTCAAACTCCTGACCTCATGTGATCCGCCCACCTCATCCTCCCAAAGTTCTGGAATTACAGGTGTGAGCCACCGCACCCGGCCCAGATAAGACTGATTCTGTCTACTAGTGGTTAGTGACCTAAAACATTTCTCTCTAGCCTATTGTGTAATTTTATTCTCTCAGAAGTAAAAATATATTTCCCTGAGATTGTACACATTAAAGGCTAGAACAGGAACCTCTTTCTGTATAGGGATTATAATAGAGCTGCCTGCAAACTTGTTTTATTTGGCTCATACATGTTAATTAATTGCCAGTATTTAAGTATTAAAAATTTTACATAAAAACCAAGATTTCCCAGCTTCTTTCAAAAATAGGACTGCATGGTTGTTGATTCATTTAGATGTATATAGTGTCTCCAGTTAGCCTGGTTCCCTACTCCCCCTGTTGACTTAGCCAATGATTCCCATCCCTGGCTGCACATTAAATCACCTAGAGGAGCATTCTAAAAATACCTATGTAGGGCATCATCCATAGTAATTAATTCAGAATGGGGTGAGACTAGGGCATCAGTATTTTTGTTTGTTTGTTTTTGAGACAGAGTCTTGCTCTTTCACCCAGGGTGGAGTGCAGTGGCACAATCTCGGCTCACTGCAACCTCTGCCTCCTGGGTTCAAGTGATTCTCAGGTCTCTGCCTCCCAAGTAGCTGGGATTATAGGCATGTGCCACCTCTTCTAGCTAATTTTTGTATTTTTAGTAGAGATGGTGTTTCGCCATGCTGGCCAGGCTGGTCTCAAACTCCTGACCTCAGGTGAACCGCCTGCCTCAGCCTCCGAAAGTGCTAGGATTACAGGCGTGTGCCACCATGCCCAGCCTGGGCATCAGTATTTTTTGTAATTCCTCAGGTGACTCTAATGCAAGACTATAATGAGGGAAAAGAAAGCAATATATGTATGTGATATGTCAGTATCCAAAATTAAAGCAGTAGTCAAGTAAATTATCTTATATTCATTAAAAGTACCTTGGTACTTTTAAATAAATGTGTAAGCTTAGTGTTTATTTAATTTCATGACATTAAGTTAAAAGCAAAACATTGGATATTTAACTTTTTATGTAAATAGTATTTTCTTAAACACATACCAAAAAAAAGCCCACAATATTAACATTGGTATTTCCCGGATGTAGGGATTGTATGACTTTTTTTTCTTTAATTTATTGGACTCTATTGGAATTCAGTTCCTTTAGTCAGATTCAAAAACTAAAAGGTGGTAAGAGGAATGGGTTGGGGGAAAATATGAGCAGGGTAGAGAAGACAGAGCTTTGAGTCATGTTAGAGATTGTTTCCTCTAATGCTGTTTACATTGCTAAGATTTACATGGAAAGAGTACCTGAAGTCTCTTGTTGCCTTATCCTGCAAAGACCTGTGTGTACAGCCCAGACCAGCTTTTGGCACAGATACATTCTTGAAGTGGTTTCAGGTTCTAATACTTTTTTATTTTCTTTTCTTTTATTTATTTGGGAAGTAATATAGATCCAAGTGAGGATATAGGGTTAAAGGAGAAGGAGACACAATATATCATTTTTCCTGCTTTAATTTTAAGACTTAGATCTTTCTGTAGCCAAGGAAAAAGGAAACCCCTAGTGATCTAATTTACCTTTCCTCATTGGGGATTAAGGCCAAAGCTTAGTAGTAGTATACAGTATTTCTTTGTCTGGGCTTGTGCCCTGACTATGTATATTCCTCGGGAATTTTAAGGGTAGTTCGGTTTCTGATCAAGGACTTGGACTCCTATATACCTGTTCTTTATGTATCAAAATACTTTTGATTTCAAATAACAGGAACATCAAGCCAAACTGACTTAGTTAAGAAGATTTTTTTGCTCATATAGTTGAGAATTTCATAGTTAAGATGAGTTTAAGCAGGATTCAGTCAGGGCTCCAGTTCCATTTATTTGCTGTTCTCACAGCACCACTCTCCATCATCTGTCAGCTTGTGTTAAGCTGGCTTCCCTTACGGACACAAAACAGCTGCCAATAGCAATTAGGGCTGTATGCTACTTCTTTCATATCCAGAGAAAGAGAGTGCTTTTTCCTACAGGCATTGTTGGTAGGCAGTTCTCCATGGGTCTCTTGTGTTTCTATATATCTTGAGTAGTGACTCTGGCTGCCTTTGTTATGAACTAGATTTTTGAGGTTGTTCATATGAACAACTTTGGAAGATAGAGGTTATGTCTTCCTCCCGAGAAAAGGGAAGATTTGTTTGCTATCCAGTATAATAAAGATAATGTCTCCCTCCATAGCAAAATCAGACAAGTTTGCTGCCCAGTATAAAAGATTTGGGTTCCCTTTGCTGGACACGGTGGCTCACGCCTGTAATCCCAGGACTTTGGGAGGCCAAGGCGGGTGGATCATGAGGTCAGGAGTTCAAGACCAGCCTGGCCAACATAGTGAAACCCTGTCTCTACTAAAAATACAAAAAATTAGCCGGGCATGGTGGCGGGCGCCTATAATCCCAGCTACTTGGGAGGCTGAGGCAGAAGAATCGCTTGAACCCAGGAGGCAGAGGTTGCCGTGAGCTGAGATCACGCCATTGCACTCCAACCTGGGCAACAGTGTGAGACTCCATCTCAAAAAAAAAAAAAAAAAAAAAGATTTGGGTTCTCTTTATACTGGTTGTTTCTCTCCTAAAATGTGTCTACATGTGCAGACATCATCTAGTCCTCTTCATCTCTCACTGTGGAAATTGCACTTTGAGAAAACCATGCAAATGCTGATACTCTGGCTACTGCTATTGCTGTAGATCTTGGTCTCTGACTCAGGAGTCTTGTGTCTTCTGCCAATACCTGTGAAACTGTACAGCTAACCCTTTAGCTTGGAGGCAAAGTAACATCTGAGACCTTTCACAGTTCTTGACAGTTATATAAAAATTCTGAATCCACAGAGCCAGGCAGAACTTGTGCTTTCACTAAATGTTTGCTTTAGTCTGCTCTTTCTCATCTAAACTATTTTCCTCCAGGTTTGTGCAATGGCATCAGCTAAGCTAAATACCCTTCTTCAGACCAAAGTGATTGAAAATCAGGATGAAGCATGTTACATTTTAGGGAAGCTGGAACATGTTCTAAGTCAATCAATCAAGGAACAGACAGAAATCTACTCGTTTCTGATTCCCCTTGTTCGTACCCTGGTTTCCAAAATTTATGAGCTTCTCTTCATGAACTTGCACCTACCTTCTTTACCTTTTACCAATGGTAGTTCGTCATTTTTTGAAGATTTTCAAGAATATTGTAATTCAAATGAATGGCAAGTTTACATTGAAAAATATGTAAGTTTTATCTTTTTTGATCGAGATTTTTCTGCTAATTTACCATTTTTATAGAGGTGAAGTTATCATATATTAAATTTTATGTATCTTTTTTTTTGGTAAGATTGTACCTTATATGAAGCAGTATGAAACTCATACATTTTACGATGGTCATGAGAACATGGCACTTTATTGGAAGGATTGTTACGAAGCTTTAATGGTAAATATGCATAAACGAGACCGGGAAGGAGGGGAAAGCAAGCTCAAATTTCAGGTAAAAAGTAAATGTTTTAATATCTAGTTTTTCTTGTTGATTTTAGGCATTTAATATTGATTAAGAGTAATACAGGCCCCAAATTTTAAAACAAGCAGTATTTCTATTATTTGTCTAAAAATTATCTTAGAATTAGAAGAAAAACAGCTAATCAGTAACAAGATCAATTAATAGTAAAATGTTCTATATAGTGATTATGTAAAAAGTTTATTAAGCTGACAGTATGTTAATAGATCCCTCTAAGGAGGCTGGATACATACCATCACTTAGAGGGAAATTTATAGGACATAATGTTTATATTAGAAAAGAAGGCATCAAATTTTAAGTTTCTACCTTAAGAAACTAGAGAAATGCCCGAGTGAGGTGGCTTACACCTGTAATCCCCACACTTTGGGAGGCCGAGGTGGATGGATCACCTGAGATCAGGAGTTCGAGACCAGCCTGGCCAACATGGCGAAACCCCATCTCTACTAAAAATACAAAAATTAGCTGGGCATGGTGGCGTGTGCCTGTAATCCCAGCTACTAGGGGGGCTGGGGCTGAAGGATTGCTTGAACCTGGGAGGCGGAGGTTGCAGTGAGCGGAGATCATGCCACTGCACTCCAGCCTGGGCAACAGAGTGAGACTCCATCTCAAAAAAAATAAATAAATAAAAAGGAAAACAGAAACAAAATTAATCCATATCCTTATAAGCAAAAGTAAGGAATGAATAAAGATAAAAACAGAAGTAAATGAAATTGAAATCAGAAAAATAATAGAGAAAATCAATGAAACCAAGGTCCAATTCTTCAAAATATCAGTAAAACTGATAAACTTCTAACAAGATTGACAAAGCAAAAAAAAAAAAAGGAGAGAGAGAATGATGTGAAAAATTATTTATACCAGGAAAGAAAGAGGCAGTATCACCACTGACTCCACGGACATCAACATTGTAATAAAGGACTACTACAAACCACTCTATGCACATAAATATGACAACTTAAATGAAATGGATCAATTTTTTGACAGACACAAATTTCCAGAACTAGTTCAAGAATAAGTATATAACCTGAAAAGTCCCATATTTATTAAAGAAATATAATTTATAGTTAAAAACCTTCGTAAAGGGAAAACTTCAGGCCCAGATGGTTTCACTGGCAAATTCTGCCACAGATTTAATGGAGAAATTATGCCACTTTCTCAGTCTCTTCAAAAATAGAAAAGTAGGAACATTTCTAGCTCATTTGATGAGGGTAATATTACCTTCATAGTGAAATCATAGAAAAATAGTACAAGAAAACTACAGACCAGTATCTGTCAGGAACATAGCTACAAAACAAATCTAGCAATATATTTTTAAAATAATACATTAGATCAAGCACAGAGGCTTATGCCTGTAATCCCAGCACTTTGGGAGGCCAAGGTGGGAGGATCATTTTAGGCGAGGAGTTCGAGACCAGCCTCAGTAACGTAGGGAGACTCCATTTCTACAAAAAAATTAAAAAATTAGCTGGGTGTGGTGGTACATACCTGTAGTCCCAGCTACTGGGGAGGCTGATGTGGGAGGAACACTTGAGTATAGGAGGTCAAAGCTTTAGTGAGCCATGATCCCACCACTGCACTCCAGTGTAGATGAGCAGCAAGACTCAGTCTCAAGAACAATAATGATAATGGTAATAATAATATATGACACAACAAAGTGGAATTTATCCTCAGGGTGCAGGGCTAGTTCAATATTTGAAGATTAGTTAATATACTGAACCGTATTAGTAGTCTTAACAAGAAAAACTACATTATCATATCAGTAAATGCAGAAAAAGCGCTTGAAAAAATTAAACATCCATTTGTAATCAAAGCTCAGCAAACTAGGAATAGAAGGGAAGTACTTAAACCTTTACAAAAATCCTACCACTAGCTTCATATTCAGAGGCGAAAACCTGAGTACTTTTCCCTAAGATAGGAAACTAGGCATGGATATTCATTCTCACCACTCTTAGTTACTGTTGTACCACAAATCTTAGCAAATATAGTAAGAATAGAAAAACTATATAAAAAAGCATTCACATTGGGAAGGAAGAAATAAAACTATCTAAAGAACATGATTCTCTGTGTAGGAAGTCTTAAGGGCTCTATTACACCAATAAATTACTATAAATAAGCAAGGTTAGCAAGGCTGCAGGACATAAAATAAATACACAAAATTTAATCATATTTCTGTTCACTAGCAATGAATAATGAATGAGAAACAGATTTTCTAAAAATACTTTTACAATAGCTCTAAAAATAATAAAATGCTTAGGTATCAATCTAACAAAATATGTACAGCATCTGCTGTATATATGCCAAAAACTAAAAAACACTTGAAACAAATTAAAGAAGACCTAAATAAATACAGATAGACACTGTATTCATGAACTGGAAGACTCAATAGTCTTTTTTTTTTTTTTTTTTTTTGAGACGGAGTCTCGCTCTGTCACCCAGGCTGGAGTGCAGTGGCGCGCTCTTGGCTCACTGCAAGCTCCGCCTCCCGGGTTCACGCCATTCTCCTGCCTCAGCCTCCCGAGTAGCTGGGACTACAGGCGCCCGCCAACACGCCCGGCTAATTTTTTGTATTTTTAGTAGAGACGGGGTTTCACCGTGTTAGCCAAGATGGTCTCGATCTCCTGACCTCGTGATCCGCCCGCCTCAGCCTCCCAAAGTGCTGGGATTACAGGCTTGAGCCACCGCACCCGGCCGACTCAATAGTCTTAAGTAATTTTAAGGTGTATATATTTGGTTAAACCAAAATGAGAACATTGTTCCTTTCTTAACTTAAAATATATTGTAAACATCTTCCCATGCCAGGCTGCAAAGTATTCCATTGTTTTATATATTAGTACATTTAAATTTATTTCCCATTGATAGACTCATTTACTAGTTTTTTTCTTTATTATAAATAGTATTGAACATCCCTATAGTTATATTTTTGTGGCTATCCAAGATGATTTCCCTAGGATAAGTGGAATTACTAGTATGTAGTGCTTATGATAAATACCGTTATATTTCCCTGAGAGAAGTTCTACCAGTTTGTATTCTCATCAACACTTTCCCTGTAACTTTACCTTTAGGTTTTCTAGAAATACCTAATTTAAGAATATCCTGATATTATTGAACCTCAAAACTGTGGAACTGATGTTTAATTGCCATGGAGCTGTCATGACTTCCTCAGTTTTCTCAGCAATGATCTGTTTTAAATATTTAGTAACATTGTATTCCAAAACAACTGATTTCCTACTAAGTCTAATAATAGTTAACAATAACAATTATAATAACAACGACAACCACAAGTTATTGAGAACTTGCTATTTTTCTAGCACTATATTAAGTACTTTAAATGTTCATCCTTATTATGACACTTAGTTAACCTCATTTTACACATGAGAGGACACTGAGCCTCAGAGAATTAGCTAAGAGAAACAACTAAGCTAAAGATAAAGTTAGATAAGAAAATTAGCTCAGAAAAGCTAAGATTTGTATCCAGGTCTAACTCCAAGGCATGTATTTTTAACCACACATTGCTGTAGTGCCTCTCTAAAACTGTTTAAAATTTTCTTTTAATTTTTTTTTTTGCACACAAAACAATAAACATTTCCTAAAAGTACATACAAACAAAAAGATGCATATCAAACATATTAGGAAGGTTGCCCATGGGAAGACGGGGAATAGAAATGGAGGGGTGGGAATTAAAGAAAATAAATGAGAGAGGGACTTTGTATGGATCAATGATAATAACTCAATCCTCTATTTGACAAAGAAGAAGGAGAAGGAAGAGGAAGAAAAAGAAAGTGGGATAAAGGATCAGAAAGGGAGGAAAATAGAAAAAATTAGAGTACGACTCCAGGGTAGACCTGTTTTGTTGTCGCTTGGTTGGTTGGTTGGTTTGTCAGTTGTATTTTTCATATGTTTCGCCATGTTGGCCAGGCTGGTCTCGAACTCCTAGCCTCAAGTGATCAACCCGCCTCAGCCTCCCAGAGTACTGGGACTACAGGCATGAGCCACCACGTCCAGCCCCCACATTGCTTCTGGCCTCTGTGGTAGACCTCCCAGACGAGGCGGCCGGGCAGAGGCGCTCCCCACATCCCAGACGGGGCGGCCAGGCAGAGGTGCTCCACACTTCCCAGACGGGGTGGCGGGACAGAGCTGCTCCTCACTTCCTAGATGGGGTGGCGGCCGGGCAGAGGTGCTCCGCACATCCCAGACGATGGGTGGCCGGGCAGAGGCGCTCCTCACTTCCCAGACGGGGCGGCCGGGCAGAGGCGCTCCTCACTTCTTCCCAGACGGGGCGGCCGGGCAGAGATGCTCCTCACTTCCTAGACGGGGTACGGCCAGGCAGAGGGGCTCCTCACTTCCCAGACAGGGCGGCCGGGCAGAGGCGCTCCTCACTTCCCAGATGGGGCGGCCGGGCAGAGGCGCTCCTCACTTCTTCTCAGACGGGGCGGCCGGGCAGAGGGGCTCCTCACTTCCCGGACGGGGCGGCCGGGCAGAGGCGCTCCTCACATCCCAGACAATGGATGGCGGGGCAGAGGCGCTCCTCACTTCCCAGACAGGGCAGCCGGGCTGAGGCGCTCCTCACATCCCAGAAGGGGCGGCCGGGCAGAAGCTGCAATCCCAGCACCCTGGGAGGCCAAGGCAGGCGGCTGGGAGGCGGAGGCTGCAGCGAGCCAAGACCACGCCACTGCACTGCAGCCCCGGCAACACCGAGCACCGAGTGAGCGAGCCTCCGTCTGCAGTCCCAGCACCTCAGGAGGCCGAGACGGGCAGACCATTCGAGGTCAGGAGCTGGAGACCAGCCTGGCCGACATGGCGAAACCGCGCCTCCAGCCAAAGGAGAAAAACCAGGGAGGGGTGGTGGCGCGCGCCGGCAATCCCAGGCAGCCCGCAGGCCAGGGCAGGAGAATCACGGGAGCCTGCAGCGAGCCGAGTGTACTCCAGCCTGGGCCACAGAGGGAAGAAAAGAAAGAAGAAAAGAAGAAAGCGAGGAAGGAAGGAAGGAACTGTTTAAAATTTTAACTGTTCTTTTTAGTGTAATTCGGTGCTGGTTTGTTTGAAACAAATTAATGCTGTCATTTTAGTTTCTAATAGATGAATATTGATGTGAGTTAGATAAGCCAGTCTTCGGTTTGTTTCTTTGAAACTATAAGCATTAATTTCACAGATTAAAGTTATGTCTTGGTAGTATACAATTTCTACTTTCTTTCCTCTTGAGTCTCATTTTAGATGCCTTATAAATTAAAAGATCCCAGAGGAAAATTATTTTACTTGACAGTAAGTAGGAGGTTAATTATCTTGAGTTTAAAAGTTCTGTGTTGAGGCACTTTCCATTTCTGAAGTTCTTCAAGTGTTTATTGTTGGTTGGTTTTTCTTTTTAAGTTTTAAAAAATATAAATAGATTATAGGTAAAATTATGTCATACTTCATCAAAGAAAATGATTCTAATGGAATAAGAAAAGCCTATTGGTTACTAGCTTCTTTCTCATAATGCAAGATATTATTGGTCAAAAATTTTAAATTATGGAATTAAAATGTAAATATACCTGTAAATATAAGAGTCAATGATCTTATTTTTTATTGTTTCTTTCAGGAGCTGTTTGTGGAGCCATTTAATCGAAAAGCACGCCAAGAGAACCTGAGGTATAATAATATGCTTAAACAACTTAGCAGTCAACAGTTAGCCACTCTTAGACGCTGGAAAGCAATACAGCTGTATCTTACATGTGAAAGGGGACCTTGGGCTAAAAGGTAAGAGGATATAATTTTATTAAGTACTCTTTTTTCTTTAGTACTCTGGTCTAGAAATTTTTAAGCAAATGCCCCCTTTCACTCCAATTTCTTAAATGTTCAATTTATAGAAGGGTGCTTTTAATCTTATTTATTGTCTTTTTGTGAATTATAGGTCTGGAATGATTCGAGGTTGTATTGTTTTTTATCATATACTTATTTGCCTTCCTTTGACCCTTTGATAAGAAGTTTATTGGACTTTAGACTCTTAGAGAGTGTTAAACCAATTTACTTCTGTCTTTCTGATACCACCTCTTTGAGCTAGGGCTAATGCTGTTGTATGTTTGAATATTTTACAGTTCACTTAACTGATCCTCAGTCACTTCTGTTTTGCTTAATTATGTTATCTTTTTTTTATACAGCCCTTTTTAAAATGTGGTAAAATGTACATAAAATTTATCCTTTTAACCATTTTAAAATGTACAGTTCACTGGCACTGAGTATATTCATAATGTTGTATAATCATCACCACTGTCTAACTTCATAACATTTTTATCACCTAAAAAAGAAATGCTGTACCTATTAAAAAGTCACTCTTTATTATCCTCTGTCCCACCCCCTAGCAACCACTAATCAGCTTTCTGACTGTATTTATTGCCTGTTCTGGTTATTTCATATAAATGGAATCATACAATATGTGACTTTTTGTGTCTGCCATCTTTTACTTAGCATAATGTTTTCATTATGTAGTAGCATGTATCAGTACTTTATTCCTTTCTGTGGCTGAATGGTATTCCCTTATAAGGATATATCCTCTTTTCTTTATCTAGTCAACAGTTGATGGGCATTTGGATTGTTTTCCACTTTTTGGCTAATTTGAATAATGCTGCTGGGAACATTTGTGTACAAGTGTTTGAACACTTATTTTTAATTCTCTTGAGTATAGACTATGAATGGAATTACTGGGTTGTGTGATAATTCTGTGTTTAATTTACTAAGGAACTGCCAGACTGATTTCCACAGCAGCTGCATCATTTTATGTTTTCACTAGCAATGTGTGAGAGTTCCAATTTTTCCGCATTCTTACCAAAACTTGTCATTTCCTGATTTTTTATTATGACCCTCCTAGTGAGGGTAAAGTGGTATTTTATGATTTCATGTTCCATTCCTAATGATTAATGATGTCTAGCATCTTTTCATGTGCTTATTGGTTGTTTTTACAACTTCTTTGAAGAAATATCTGCTCAAGTCCTTTGCCCATTTTTAGATTGTTTGTTTTTTTTGTTGAATTGTAGGAGTGTATATATATATATATATATATATATTTATATATTTATATATACTGAATAATAGACCCTGATCATATATATGGTTTTCAGATATGTAGATTGTCTTTTCACTTTATTAATAGCAGCCCTTTTGATATAGGAAAGTTTTTAATTTTAACGAAGTCCAGTTTAATCTATTTTGTTGTTGTTTTTATTTTTTTGGTTTTTTTTGGTGTCATATCTAAGAAACCATCGCCAAGTCCAAGGTCATAAAGTTTTATCATTATCTTTTCTCTTAGGAGTTTTATAGTTTTAGCTCTGTTTTAGATTCCTCGTGTATAAAGTGCAGCTATGCATACTCACTTTGGTTCTATCAGAGTTATTTGGATTAAATGAGATAAAAAATGTGAACAGTTTTATAAAATGGTGCTAAGTAGGCTGGGCATGGTGGCTCACACCTGTAATCCTGGCACTTTGGGAGGCCAAGGCAGACAAATTGCTTGAGGCCAGGAGTTCAAGACTAGCCTGACCAATATGGCAAAACCCCATCTCTACTAAAATTACAAAAATTAGCTGGGCGTAGGGGCACATGCCTGTAATTCCGGCTATGTTGGGGGGCTGAGGCACGAGAATCACTTGAATCCAGGAGGCAGAGGTTGCAGTGAGCTGAGATTGTGCCACTACACTCCAGCCTGGGTGACAGAATGAGACTCTGTCTCTAAAAAATAAAAATAAAATAAAATGGTACTAAACAAATGTAAAGTACTTGATACTTTTTTACACTATTTAAATCAAACAATCTTTGTAACTTAAGCTACATAATTTTACTTGTTTGCTTATGAATATTCTTAGGAAACAGAATCCAGTTCATTGGAAGCTAGCTAATGTAGAGAATTATTCCCGCATGAGACTTAAGCTGGTACCGAATTATAATTTCAAAACCCATGAGGAAGCTAGTGCCTTGAGAGATAATCTGGGTGAGTTCCAATGACTGTTTAATTATATGTTGAAGATAATGAGAGTGTTCATGGGATTGACGATTGTTATTTTATTGTTTTAAATGTGTTTACTTATGAAGGAAAGGTGGCATTTTATAATTGATATTTAAATGACTATATGTTTTCAGTCCTGTTACATTTGGCTTAAATCCAAGGTGATTTAATACTTCCATTGATTGTAATTTCTAAAAAAAAAATTTTTTTAATTATAAAAGTATACTGTACTTCATATCAACTGTTATGTCTTGCAGTGAAACAATGTTCTTTTCTCTTAGTTTTTTTGCTCATCAAGACTGAGGCTAATACTAATGTTAGATAGAATTCTTAGCAATCCCTTCTTTTTTTTCTTTTTTTTTTTTTTGAGACAGAGTCTCACTCTGTCACCCAGGCTGAAGTGTAGTGGCACAGTCTCAGCTCACTGTAACCTCTGCTTCCAGGGTTCAAGCGATTCTCATGCCTTAGCCTCCAAAGTAGCTGGGATTACAGGTGCCCGCCACCAGGCCTGGCTAATTTTTGTATTTTTAGTAGCGACGGGGTTTCACCATGTTGGCCAGGCTGGTCTCCAACTCCTGACCTCAAGTTATCCTCCCACCTTTGCCTCCCAAAGTGCTAGCATTACAGGTGTGAGCCACCACACCCAGCCGTAATTCTTAGCAATCCTTTATACCTTTTATTATAACCTATTTTTATAGGGCTCTAGACCCTTAGTATCTTAGATTGGCCAATGCCTTTTTCTAAAAAAAAAAAAAAAAAACCTACTTGAGGTCAGGAGTTCAAGACCAGCCTGGCCAACATGATGAAACCCTGTCTCTACTAAAAATATAAAAAATTAGCCAGGCATGGTGGTGGACACCTGTAATCCCAGCTATTCAGGAGGCTGAGGCAGGAGAATTGCTTGAACCCGGGAGGCGGAGGTTGCAGTGACCTGAGATCACGCCACTGCATTCCAGCCTGGGCGACAAGAGCAAAACTCTGTCTCAAAACAAACAAAAATTTAGCCTCACAGTATTTCAAAACAGATCTTAAGAGGTTTCTGCAACTCTTTAGGAAACCCTTCCTTTATAACTATCTCACTTGTCATCTCTCCCTTTGTTAAGATAGGTCTGTGAAATACCCCAAAATGTTTATCAAGAATCATTGGGCCCAGCACAGTTGCTCATGCCTGTAATCCCAGCACTTCGGGAGGCCACGGCAGGCAGATCACCTGAGGTCAGGAGCTCGAGACCAGGCTGGCCAAGATGGTGAAACCCTGTCTCTACTAAAAATACAAAAATTAGCCAGGCCTGGTGGTGGGCACCTGTAATCCCAGCTACTCTAGAGGCTGAAGCAAGAGAATCACTTGAACCCGAGAGGTGGAGGTGGCAGTGAGCCGATATCGCATCATTACACTCCAGCCTGGGTGACAAGAGCGAAACTCCTCAACAACAACAACAACAACAAATCATTGGTAGTCATAGGCATATTATGTTGTAGTTTTAGATGACATAAGTACCAACTTTTAGATGTTATTTTTAAACTATTTTTGTTTTTTTGAGACTGGGTCTGTATTGACCAGGCTAGATTGCAGAGGCTTGAACATGGCTCACTGTAGCCTTGACCTCCTGGGCTCAATCGATCCTTCTGCCTCAGCCTCCTGATTAGCTGGGACTACCAATGCATACCACCATGCCATGCCCAACATTTTTTTTTTTTTTTTTTTTTTGGTAGAGACAAGGTCTCACCATATTGCCAGGCTGGTCTTGAACTCCTGGGCTCAAGTGGCAGTCCTTCCACCTCAGTGTCCCAAAGTGCTGAGATTACAGACATGAGCCAGCATGCCTGGCCAGATCTTATTTTTTTTAATTGCCTTAACATATGGCCAAAACATTTGATGCCATAAAATAAATCAAGAGAGCCATGATGCCTACCATTTAGAGTCTTACATTTTGAAATAAATCAGATACAGTAAGTGGTTTTCCTTAATTCAAAATAATGGCGTTGTCCATGATATAAACACTAACTTTGAGTGTTATCTTACATAGCAATAGCCAGTTGTGTATAGCTTTTTCTCTGAAAGAATCTTGTATCCTCTTCTTTCTCTACTCTTCCTCTACTCTTTGAAATGTAACTATCATTACAAAGAGTATCTTTGTAATGATATCTTTGTAGAGAAAGTATCTTTGTAGAGAAAGAGTATCTTTCTCTACTCTTTGAAATGTAACTATCATTAACACCCAACAAACATCTTTTGGTAAATGACTTTAATAGTTACTTATGGAATAGTGTTCCATATTATTTTCTTGACTTTTGCTAAGAAATCTCCTTCCATAAAGTTTCCTCTGTTTTTTCCTCTCCTTCTCACCCCTCGACACATGCACACAGATGTAATTTTATGTCCCTTCTTAGTCTCAGTTGTTCTTTTTGTTTGTTGGTTTTTCTCACTTTAAAAATTTACTCCAAGTGTAATAGTGACAATAAAACTGTACAGAAAAAAAATTATATATTTCAAGGTGAAATTGGAAATCATAAAAAAGCATCACTCTTTAATATCTTTAAAGTTCTTTGACGTATACTTCAGAATTAACTGCAAAATGTTTTGCCTACTCCTTAGTTTTGTCTATAGAGTATTTTCATTAACTGCCAGAATTCATGGTATTCTTTTTTTTTTAAATTATCTTGTTTTGTTTTACTTACCCCAATACTGCTTTTTATAAGCAACCCATTGCAGATGTATAGAATTGTGTTTTCATTATGGGCTAACCTGCAAAGCTAACCATGATTTAAAATACTATTTTGGATGGAAAATCCATTATTAATTTCAAACAGCTGACTTATGAAGCATCTTTTGGAACACACCCACTTGTAAATTAGGGAATTTGAAGAGTCAAAAAGAAAATATATTCTTAAATGTATCAGTAAAAATATTTGGTTTGTAGTATGGACAACATAGTGATACCCCATCTCTACAAAAAATACGATTTTTTGTAGCATGGCACATGCTTGTAGTTGGAGCTACTCAGAGGTGAGAAGATTGCTTGAACCCAGGAGGTCGAGGCTACAGTGAGCCACGATCATGACACTGCACTCCAGCCTGAGCAACAGAGTGAGACCTTGTCTCAAAAAGAAAAAAAAAAAAAGTTTGATTTGGCTAGGTGTGGTGGCTCATACCTGTAATCCCAGCACTTTGGGAGTCCAGGGAGAAGAGTCGCTTGAGCCCAGGAGTTCGAGACCAGTCTGGACAACATAATGAGATCTCATCTCTACAAAACAAATTTTAAAAGTCAGCTGGGTGCAGTCATGAGTGCCCATGATCCCAGCTACTTGGGAGGCTGAGGTGGGAGGATTGCTTGAGCCCAGGAGATTGAGGCTGCAGTGAGCCATGATTATACCACTTCATTCCAGCCTGGGCAACACAGTAAAACCCTCTCTCAAAAAAAAAAAAATTGATTTAAGAAATTTTTTTTTGTCTGTACTTCTTTATTAGACATGCTGTTTTCTGATTGGCAAATTTAACAACTTATTTTTAGTCCTCACCCTGCTTCTATTGTTTCTGAAGCATTTAGTGGTTATCCTCTTCTGTAAGTGTATTTCTTTCCTTCTTTCGTTTCCTTTTTTTGTTTGTTTGTTTTGTGAGACAGGATATCGTTCTGTCACCCAGGCTGGAGTGCAGTGGTGCAGTCACCACTCACTGCAGCCTTGAGCTGCTGGGCTCGAGTGATCCTCCTGCCACAGCTTCCCGAGCAGCTGGTACTATAGGTGTGTACCACCACACCCAGCTAATTTTTTAATTTTTAAACTTTTTTTGTAGAGACAAGGTCTCCCGCTGTTGCCCAGGTTGGTCTTGAATTTCTGGGCTCAAGTGATCCTTCCACCTCAGCCTCCCAGAGTACTGGGATTACAGGCATCAGCCATCACACTAAGCCTGTAAATATATTTCTTTCTTAGCTCTGCTGCTTAACCTCCTACTTTTTATACCAACTTTTAGTCTTTTTTTCTAAAACTTTTTTCCTGCACACCTTTAAATGATGATGTTCCCAGATCCATTCCTAGCATCTTGCCTTTTACCTGTGTTCTTCCTGAGTGATCTCATGGATAACCCACCATATATGTAATGCTGCTTTCCCAGCTGTATTTCTAGTTCCAACTTTCCTTTTGAACTCTGGAACAATGTTTCCAACTGCCTGTTGGGATACCTCTTCCACAGTCTCCATATGACATTTCTGAAACTGAATTTATTATCTTTTCTCATATGTGTATTCCTTACCCTAGTTTCTACTTCTCTTGTATCTGGTATTGTAGTTATCAGTATCTCCATATACTAGTTGCTGAAATTAAAATCCACACTATCCACAAGTCTCTCCTCATCTCTCTGAAATCCCTACATATAATAGCTCTTTATGTACTGTGTCCTGTTGATTCTATCTCTTACATAACCTTTGAATGTTTTCCCTTATTTTCATTCCCTTTGCTATTGCCATGGCTTAGCTTGGTGCTTTCTCCAAACTTACAGTAGCTTGCCAGCTGGCCTCCTTGCTGCAGTCCATCCTTCATTCTCCATTCTTCACCAATCTTTGATCAGATTTTCAATTCATACTGTTAATGGAATAGTACCATACATCTATATAAAGTCAATTTCCTATTTTTATCAGACTACCTAGGCTTCCTTCTTTTCACTTTTTATTGCATTGTCATGTACTTCGTTAATTAAATGTTTTAACAATAAATTAGACCTCATGAAAAAACATGTTCAGTAGAAATAGTTACTAACTCGTTCTAGGGAAAATGTGAATCACTACTTCCCAATGTAGAAGAAGGTATGATCAAACAGATTTACACAGAAAAATGAAGCTGTACATTATGTTGATTCATCTTACGTCTGAGCAGCGGTATCATTTGAGAAGTTAAGGGAGGATTTGTCATCTTTATAGTGTTTTGTTATTTATAGTTATTTGCAGTATTGTTATTTTATATATTGTATATGAATTATTTTTGCCATAAATGAAATGTCTTTATTCATAGTTAAGTATGTTAATTTTTTTCCAATCCTATAAATTATGCATATATTTGTATTACTGTTCTTATTTTAATCAGATAGTTGGAAGGTAAATATATAATAGTAGCTATCATTTATTTTATATTTAATGTGTACCAGATGTTTCACATATATTACCTTTCATATACATAACAACCTTGTGATGAAGTCTCCATTTTACAATTTAGAAAACATAGATTCAGAAGGGTCATATGGCTTAATAAATGGCAAAACTAAATTTGAGTCTAGGTTCACCACTTCATAGACCATGTTCTTTCATTATACCAGACCTGCCTTTTTACAGGATGTTTAGTTTATAAAATACATTACATGTATTGCATATGTATGCCTCAGAATTATGTATTAAATTCCATGTGGTCCAGAAAGTAAACACTTTCGCTCTTGGTCTGTGTATTATTTCCCAAGTAAAGACAATTTATCATATATTCTTTCTTAGTATTGCTTTTGTACAAATGCACAGTAAAAATAGTTCTATTACATTAATACAATTAGAATATTTCTTCCTTTGACTTAATTATTGGCAACGTTTAGAATTAAATATAAATAAAGAGTACTTGGCCTATTTCTGAAACAAATAATACCATTATTAAAAATAGATACTATTATTTTTAAAACATTTATTCTTTTTACCTTATGAATAGTAGTGGTCAAAATCGCCATCAAACATCAAGGATTACTCTAAATCAAAGTACCATCTTTACTTACAATATACATATTGTTATCATCTAACAGTCAGGAACACAACAGTCAGAAATTACAGAAAGGCTATAATATTGTTTTTTACTTTATGTTTAATAGATATTTTGTGTTTAAAACAGGTATCCAACACTCACAGCCTTCCAGTGATACATTGCTTTTGGAAGTAGTGAAACAAGTAAAAGTTAGTGATATGGAGGAGGATAAATTAGACCTTCCTGAAGAGGATATAACAGCTAGAGTAAATGTGTATGTATAAATATTTAAAATTATTTTCTTCTGAGAAAGGGGATTGCAAAATCGTGGAAAAGATTTGCTTGAAATTCTAACACCGTGTATTTCCAGGGTCCAACAGTTAATGCTGTATCAGCTGTTAGGATTTTATCAGTATTAACTGAGATTATTGAGGAAGGCTTCTAAAGACAAAGCAGAAATTCATGAAAGAAAAACAAAAAGAAAGATTAAAAACATTGAAACCTGGTTATTAAAAACAAACAAAAAGCAAAAAACAAACCTCTAGCCAGACTGACTAAAAGAAAGACAACATAAATTGCCTATATTAGGATTGAAAGAGGAGATATTGCCACAAATAACAAAATGATTGAAAAGAATAGTAATAACTTTATGCTTGTAAGTTTGACAGCATAAATGAAACAAATTCTTTGAAAGATACAAATTACCCAACCTCCCACAAGAAGAAACAGATAACCTGAAAAGCCTTAGATACATTTTAAAATTTTTAAGTTGTACTTCAAAAACTTTCTTTAAGCAAATGTAAAATATATTAATTTCCTCATCTCCTCTTTGTATTACTACTGTCATACGTATTACATTTCTTTGTATAAATTCAGTAATACAGTTTTATAGTTGCTGTTTTATGCAGTTGTCTTTAAGTGAATTATAGGAGGAAAACAAATATATGTCATACTTTATTTTTGCTACATAATTATCAAGTATCATACTTGGGCACTTTATTTCTTTGTTTGTGCATTCATTTATCATCTGATATCATTTCCTTTCAGCCTAAAAGACGTTCTCCAGTTTTTTTGTGTGTGTTTTTCTGTGAGTTTTTTCTTTTTTTTTTTGAGACAGGATCTCAAAAAAAAGGTGACATCTCCAGTGTCACCTCAACTGGAGTGCAGTGGTGTGATCACAGCTCACTGGAGCTCCCACCTCCCGGTCTCAAGTGATCCTCCTGCCTCAGCGTCCTGAGTAGCTGGGACTATAGGCGCACCACCATGTCTAGCTAATTTTTAAATTTTTTTACAGAGACAGGGTCTCACTGTGTTGCCCAGGCTGGTCTCGAACCTCTGGGCCCACATGATCCTCCCGTCTTGGTTTCCCAAAGTGCTTGGATTACAGGCCACCAGAAAGTGAGCTGCTGCACCCAGCCCTCTAGTATTTCTAATAAGGAAGGTCTGATTGCCACAAACTCTCTGTTTGTTATCCAGGGAGGTCTTTATTTTTGTTAATCCAGGTATATCTCACAAACATAAAATTTATCATTTTTAATGCATACAATTCAGTGGGGTTTTTTTAGTGTTTTCACAAATTTGTACAACCATCCCTACTATATAATTCCAGAATATTTATGTCACCCCAGAAAGAAATCTTGTACCTTTTAGTGGTCGGTCCCAGTTTTCCCCTTCTCACATAACCTGACAACCACTAATTACTTTGTCTCTGTGGATTTGCCTACTTTGGACATTTTCTGTAACTCCTACAATTTGTGTCTGGCTTATTTTCATTTGGAATAATGTTTTCAAGATTCATTCATGTCATAGCATATAAGAGTACTTTATTCCTTTTTGTGGCTGAATAATATTTTAAATAATTTTCCACTTATAACCATTTATGGTTATCCAAAATATGGATAATCACATTTTGCTTATCCATTCATCAATCAGTGAGCATTTAGGTTGTTTCTACTTTTAGGCTATTATGAATAGTACTTCCATGAATATTCAGGTACAAGTTTTTGTGCAAACATAAGTTTTTAGTTGTCTTGGGTATCTACTGAGGAGTATAATAGTTAGATCATATGATAATTCTGTTTGAACTTTTGAGGAATTACCAAACTGTTTTTTACAGGGACTGTGTCATTTTACATTTTCACCAGCAAGGTATGAGTGTTCTAATTTCTCCACATCTACCTCAACTCTTGTTATTTTCCTTATGGGTTTGTAAAAATTCATTATTGCCATCCTAGATGGTTTGAAGTCATATCTATCTTATTTGCATTTTCCTAGTACCTAATAATGTTAAGCATCTTTTCATGTGCTTGTTTGCCATTAATATATATCTACTTTGGAGACTATATATGCAAATCACTTGCCCCCTCCCCCCCGCTATTTTTTTTTTGAGACAGAGTCTCGCTCTTATTGCCCATGCTAGAGTGCAGTGGCGAGATCTCAGCTCACTGCAACCTCTACCTCCCAGGTTCAAGCAATTCTCCTGCCTTAGCCTCCTGAGTAGCTGGGATTACAGGCACCTGCCACCATGCCCAGCTAATTTTTTTACTTTTAGTAGAGATGGGGTTTTGCCATGTTGGCCAGGCTGGTCTCAAACTCCTGACCTCAGGTGATCCACTCACCTCGGCTTCCCAAAGTGCCTGGATTACAGGCGTGAGCCACTACGCCCGGCCTGGTTCTTTTTTTAAATGTTTTTAATTTCTGTCTCTTTATTCATAGTCTCTATTTGATTAGCTTCATTGCCGTAATTCCCTTTAATTCTTTAAACATAGTTTCCTTTTGTTCTTTTGATGTATTTATGATAGCTACTTTGAAGCCATTGTTAAATTGAACATCAGAGGTCCCCCAGAGACAGTTTCTTTTTATTGCTTTTGTGTTTATGGCTCATACTTTCCTTTTTCTTTGTTTTCTCATAATTTTTGTAAAAAAAACTATACACTTTTGATAACAAACTGTAGCCAATCTGGCTTCTGATCTCCCTCTGTTATGCTTGTTACTGTTGTGATTTTGTTTGTTTGTTTACTTTCCCAGATTAATTCTGTGGAGCCTGTTTTAACCGGCTGTGTGTTGCCAATGATGTCTCTATTCATTGGGATTTTTTTGTTTTGTTTTTTGTTGTAAAACCTGGCCTAGTAGGGATTGTCTGTGAGTCAGCATAGCTTGGTGGTCAGTCATTGGTTAGAGGTTGTGTTTAACCCCCTGATCCAGCTGAGTGCTATAGCTCATGAGTATAATCCCAGCTATTCAGGAGGCTGAGGCAAGAGGATCACTAAAGGGCAGGAGTTTGAGACCAACCTGAGCAACATGGTGAGACCCTCTCTCTGAGAAAATAGGCCAGGCACGGTGGCTTACACCTGTAATCCCAGCACTTTGGGAGGCCAAGGCGGATGGATCACGAGGTCAGGAGATTGAGATCATCCTGACTAACACGGTGAAACCCTGTCTCTACTAAAAATACAAAAAATTAGCTGGGTGTGGTGGCGGGTGCCTGTAGTCCCAGCTACTCCGGAGGCTGAGGCAGGAGAATGGCGTGAACCCGGGAGGCGGAGCTTGCAGTGAGCCGAGATTGCGCCACTGCACTCCAGCCTGGGCGACACAGCGAGACTCCATCTCAAAAAAAAAATAGGTCAGGCGTGGTGGATCACGCCTGTAATCCCAGCACTTTGGGAGGCCGAGGCAGGTGGATCACAAGGTTAGGAGATTGAGATCATCCTGGCCAACATGGTGAAACTCTGTCTCTACTAGAAATACAAAAATTAGCCAGGCGTGGTGGCACGTGCCTGTAGTCCCAGCTATTCAGGAGGCTGAGGCAGGAGAATCGCTCCAACTCAGGAGGCAGAGGTTGCAGTGAGCTGAGATCACTCCACTGCACTCCAGCCTGGGTGACAGAGCAAGACTCCACTCGAATAAATAAATAAATAAATAGCCAGCATCGTGGTGGTGTGTGCCTATAGTCTTAACTATTGGGAAGGCTGAGGCAAGAAGATCCTTTGAGTCCAGGAGTTGAAAGCTGCAGTAAGCTATGATCACCCCACTGCAGTGCAGCCTGGGTGACACAGCCAGACCCTATCTCTAAAATAAATAAATAAATAAGCAAGACCCCCCCCCATCTCTAAATAAACAAACCCCTTGATCCAGTAAGACTGCCATCCTTTGCCAGTGGATCTGTACATGGCTCAGGGATTACCTTTAAAGTTCATGATTTGTATATCTGCCCTAATGTGAGTTTTGGGGGTTTTGTTTTGTTTTGATTTGATTTGATTTTTTTTTTTTTTTTTTTTGAGTTGGAGTCTTACTCCGTCACCTAGGCTGGAGTGCAGTGGCGCGATCTCGGCTCATTGTAACCACCGCCTCTTGGGTTTGAGTAATTCTCATGCCTCAGCCTCTCAAGTAGCTGGAATTACAGGCTTGTGCCACTACGCCCAGCTAATTTTTTGTATTTTTTGTAGAGATGGGTTTCACCATGTTGGCCAGGCTAATTTCAAACTCCTGACCCCAAGTGATGCTCCCACCTTGGCAACCCAAAGTGCTGGGACTACAGGTGTGAGCCACTGCACCCAGCCTAATATTTAACTTTCTATGTTCGTAAAGCCACATATTCAGCCAAGAATGAGTAGCTATGTCCCAAATATATTATTTGTTTACATTATAAACTACACATGGCAAATATTTCTTTGAAGCTCATTTTAATATTACAAATTGAGGGCCAGGCATGGTGGCCCTCAATTTGTCAGCACTTTGGGAGGCCGAGGTGGACAGATCACTTGAGCTGAAGAGCTCCAGACCAGCCTGGGCAACATGGCAAAATTCCGTCTCTACCAAAAATACAAAAAATTAACTTGGCGTGGTAATGTGAGCCTTTGGTCTCAGCTACTTGGGAGGCTGAAGTGGGAGGAATGTTTGAGCCTGGAAGGTGGAGGTTACAATGAGGCAAGATTGCACCACTGCACTCCAGCCTGGGTGTCATGAGTGAGACCCCATCTCAAAAAATATATATATTACAAATTGACTAGATTCAGTAGTATCCTTTGGTGGCATAATCAGGATTTTTATTTGTGTTAGTTCAGTAATTTTTTTTAGATTTCCTTTATTATTTTCAGGGTACTGGGTAGGGGCAGTTATATAGGGAACTATCTTGGTGGATATTCAGTTGGCTTTTTAATTGGGATTTTTTTTTCTTTCTTTGATGACGAGTGAATTTAATGGATGTCAGACTCATTTGTTTTACACTGAAGAACCAAAATACTTTTTGTCATTTAATATAAATAACCCTCAGACTATTTACTTTTTAAGGGTTACTCATTGCTCTATTTATCACTGTAAATATTAGTATTTCAGTGTTTGGGAAAACATTCTTTCCAGTAATTATTTTTTAAAAAAAGAAAAGCTTAGTTTTAAATAAATGGTTGCAACATTACAAACTTAAATTGGTGATACAGAACTTCTCATGGAAACCCACTAAAAATAAAATTAGACTTAGTCATTGGTACCCTGGACATAAGGCAGATATGAAATGTCTAGGACCAGAGAGTAGCTGGCTTAAAAGATTTACTTGAATAATATTCTGTGAGTGGTAGGAGCTCCCATTCCTCTTTTTTTTTTTTTTTTTTTTTTGAGACAGGGTTTTGCTCTTGTTGCCCAGGCTGGAGTGCAATGGTGTGATCTCGGCTCACCGCAACCTCCATCTCCCAGATTCAAGTGATTCTTTTGCCTCAGCCTCCCAAGTAGCTGGGATTACAGGCAAGTGCCACCACCCCCGGCTAATCTTGTATTTTTAGTAGAGACGGGGTTTCTGCATGTTGGTCAGGCTGGTCTTGAACTCCCAACCTCAGGTGATCTGCCCACCTTTGCCTCCCAAAGTGCTGGGATTACAGGCATGAGCCACTGCGCCCACCCAGGAGCTCCTATTTCTATACTTGGCAGTTAAAGTCACCTAGGCCACCAAAAGACTGTCTCTCCAGTTACTTCCTCCAGCAAATATAAATATTCCTCCTAATGTGAGGTGACTTCACTTTAAGTAAGGTATGGCAATAGTAGCTCTTTGCATTATCTCCAGTTCCCTTGTTAGGGGAATGCTATGATGGTGATGCTCTCTAGTTTTAGTTACTCTTGAAAGTCTCATTTTATAGTTTAAGATTCATATTTAGTACTTCTAATAATTATTTACAAACACCACTACAATGCAGTCTTAGTCACAGATTCATGTATTTTGTGGGTCAATTCATGTCTCCCAGAATATAACTAAAATGACATGACCAATATTGCCTTATTTTTCAACTGTCCTCTGCTAGTTGCTTTACAGGTTCACTGTGTTTTATTATAATGGGTCATATAAAATCAGGATGTAAAGCTTATTTTTAATGAAACTGAATCATTGAGTAATAAAAATATTTGGACACTAAGTAATTTAATATGCAGAATACTTCTTGAGGGTAATTCAGATATTCTTTCCTGGACATTAATTTGACAGATAAGTGATTTATATTTGAGGCCAGGCACGGTAGCTCATGCATATTATCCCAGCACTTTGGGAGACCGAGGTGGGTGGATCCCTTGAGCTCAGGAGATCAAAACCAGCCTGGGCAACATGGCAAAACTCCACCTCTATCAAAAATATAAAAATTAGCTGGGCATGGTGGCATGCACCTGTATTCCCAGCTACTTGGGAGGCTGAGGTGGGAGGATTTCTTGAGCCCAGGAGGCAGAGGTTGCAGTGATTGAGCCGACATTGTGCCACTGCACTCCAGCCTGGGTGACAGCAAGACCTTGTCTCAAAAACAAGAAAAAGAGATTGAATTTAAATATGGTATTCTTTTCTATTTAAGAAAAATAAATGGTTAGATTTTTCTGTTTATTGGCTTTTTGTTTTTACAGTGATGAGAAAGAAGAACAGGATCAAAAAGAAAAATTGGTATTGATGGAAGACTGTGAACTCATTACAATAATTGATGTAATTCCTGGCAGATTAGAAATCACTACTCAACACATTTACTTCTATGATGGCAGCATTGAAAAAGAAGATGGTGAGGAGTTCTGGAAAAAACAATTTTTGCTGTTCAATAATTAAGTATCCAATTTATCAGTCATAAATTAGAAGAAGAAAGCAGTAAGATAGAACTGTCTATCATGCAAAAGGAGAAATGGAAAGTCAGCAAGGAGTCAAATTTGTTATTCACCAAGGTGTGGAAGGGAATGCTTTTTAAAAATTATCAGTGCATTTTTAAGAGTTTGGCTAGAGGGAATTGCTGTAAACATAAGTTACAAAATACGGTGTTTGTTATTATTATTTTTTTGAGATGGAGTTTCGCTCTTGTTGCCCAGACTGGAGTGCAATGGTGCGATCTCGGCTCACTGAGACCTCTGCCTCCTGGGTTCAAGCAATTCTCCTGCTTCAGCCTCCCTAGTAGCTGGGCTTACAGGCATGTGCCACCATGCCCGGCTAATTTTGTATTTTTTTTTTTTTAGTAGAGACGGGGTTTCTCCATGTTGGTCAGGCTGGTCTCAAACTCCCGACCTCATGTGATCCACCCACCTCAGCCTCCCAAAGTGCTGGGATTACAGGTGTGAGCCACTGCACCCAACCTAATACAGTCTTCATTTTATCATACCTTTGTATGTGTACTTATTCCTATAGGCTTCTCATGTCATCCTTTATGTGATAATAAAAGGATGATTAAATCTAAGATGCCAGCATACAGAGAAAAGGAAAACTGTTTCTGAGATGTATTCAGAATTATATTGTATTCCAATGGGAAGGCAGTAGAATAGTTATAGAACTTTAACATAATTTAAAAGAACCAGTTTAAGTATCCAACACATTTAACAAATGGTTTATATAGTATAGAATTTGAATTTCTTTTTCCTAAAACCTTTTGTCAAGAACTAAGAGGTATTTTCTACATAGCATGAGTAACTTTATATGATATCTCAGTCACAAGATTTCTTCTGTTTTCAGGAGTAGGCTTTGATTTCAAGTGGCCTCATTCTCAAATTCGGGAGATTCACCTCCGGCGTTACAACTTAAGAAGATCAGCCCTTGAGATTTTTCATGTTGACCAATCCAACTACTTTCTCAATTTCAAAAAAGAGGTATGTATTATGGTTTCAGGAAATCCCAAAATACTAGCTTTAAATACGTTTTCAGCTAGTGAGCTCTAATGGGACTTTGGGCTGTATTCTTTTGTCAAGACAAAATGTTAGAGGAAAAAATATATACTTTGGGGGCTAATCAGCGTATGAATTTTTGTTGAGATTTATTTACATTTGAGTTTTGGGGGAGTTCAGTTTTTATATATATGGCTAGATAAAGTAGAATTTTTAGTGCCTCATTACATTCACTTGTGATGTAATATACAATATGTAAGCTATGACAAGATTTATTAAATTAGATTGGTTTCAAATTCAAAAATAATGAGGAATCTATTTCTTCTAGGAATATAGTAAATTCTTAAGTAATGTAAGTTGTTAAGTGCATATGCTCTAAAGCCAGATTGCCAGGGTCCATGTACTGTCTCCACCAGTAGCTGTGTAAGCTTGGGCTCATTACTGAGAATGCTTGGGCCCGGCCTTCCTTCCCTCTCTCATTCACTTGAGGTCAGACATGTATTACAGTTTGACAGCTCTCCCCACCTTGTAGAGCTCTCCCATTTTCTCTCATAGGCATCTCCCCTAGTAAAATATTTGCATTTTAATTGTGTCTTGGCATCTGCTTTTCAGAAGACTCACATTAGCACACACAATAACTAATTTTCCATTCTTCTGTGGAACCCAGGTTGACTTATTGGTGATTTGATTAAGATGTTTAAAGACCATTCTTCTAGTTTTACAAAAGGAAGTCTTTTTACTATTACAAGAAAGTTTTCCTTCATAGGAAAATACAAAGCATGTGTTTTATGGAAAACTGTGTCATGTAATTAAACTAAGTCTGCCCCTGCTAAGTACTAGGTGTTTGTATAACTTTATTGTCTTTAAAGTACATTTGTATAAAGTAGCTAATCTTTATAACAACCATGAGATTAAATGTGGCAAATTTGGCCAGACACAGTGGCTCACACCTGTAATCCCAGCACTTTGGGAGGCCAAGGTGGGTGGATCACCTGACGTCAGGAGTTTGAGACCACCCTGGCCAACATGGTGAAACCCCATCTCTACTAATACAAAAATTAGCTGTTCGTGGTGGCACATGCCTATAATCCCAACTACTTGGGAGGCTGAGGCAGGAGAATCACTTGAACCTGGGAGGCGGAGGTTGCAGTGAGCCGAGATCACGCTATTGCACTCTAGCCTGGGCAACAAGAGTGAAACTCTGTCTCCAAAATAAATAAATAAATAAGGCAGATTCTGGCTAGGTGCGATAGCTCACACCTATAGTCCTAGCACTTTGGGAGGCCAAGGTGGCTGGATCACTTGAGGTCAAGAGTTTGAGACCAGCCTGCCCAACATGGTGAAACCCCATCTCTACTAAAAATACAGAAATTAGCTGGGCATGGTGATGCACACCTGTAATGCCAACTACTCGAGAGGCTGAGATAGGAGAATTGCTTGAACTCTGGAGACAGAGATTACAGTGAGCCGAGATCACGCCAGTGTACTCTAGCCTGGGTGACAGAGCGAGACTCCATCTCAAAAAAAAAGGCAAATTCCATTATTCCTTTTTTAATAGTTAAAGAAACTATAAGTGAATTTTATAACTTTGCATTTGTATAGCCCTGAATAATTCACAGTACTATAAGGATAGATATTATGTTTAATTTAATTTATTTGCCAAGATGATTAGTAAATTGCAGAACTAAATTTGAAGTATACTTGAGCAAGTTTTCTAATTCAAAGTCTAATAATATTTCCGTTATACATGATAACTTTTGTAAACATACATGGCTTGATCTCAGCAAGTATAATAGAGAAATTAAAACCATAATCTACTGTTTATGTGAAATGTCCAGAACAGGCAAACCGATAGAGACAGAAATTAGATTAATAATTGTCAGGGAATGGGAAGGAGGCAGAATTGAGAAGTAGCTATTAGTGACTATGGGATTTCTATTTGAGGTGATAAAAAATTTCTGAAGTTAGATAGTGGTGATAGTCACGCAACTGTTTCAATATAGTAAAAAAAAAAAACCACTGAGGCCAGGTGTGGTGGCTCACACATGTAATCCCAGCACTTTGGGAGCTTGAGGTGGGAGGATCACTTGTTGCCCAGGAGTTTGAGATCAGCCTGGGCAACATGGTAAAACCCCATGTCTACAAAAAAATACAAAAAAATTAGCCAAGATCACACCACTGCACTCCAGCCTAGGCGACAGAGACTGTCTCAACAAAACAAAACAAACCACGCAACACTAAGTTGTATACTTTAAAAGGGTGAGTTGTCTCTCAATACAGCTATTGTGACTACCATAATCTTCCAAGTTTGTCTTGATTCGTTTTTAAAGTATAAAATGCTGTTTTTTATAGGTTAGAAACAAAATATATAGCAGACTGTTGTCACTTCATTCTCCAAATAGTTATTATGGAAGCAGATCACCACAGGAGTTATTCAAAGCATCAGGATTGACACAGGTAGGAAATTGTAATGGTCTCTAATGAACTGTTCTGCTCTTCATTTTAAATAAAACTTGACTTCTTCTGATTATTTTCCTTTGATTTTTACAACTACTGTTCTTCCATTCAGACTGATCTTTTGAATTATCTTTGAATCTTCCTTTGTTTCCCTCACATAGACAGTGCCCTCCCTGCCACCTCCTGTATCATTCAGTTCATGGGTATATCCGTCAATAATTTTCTCTTTTTAAAAAATAGGGCTGGGCGCAGTGGCTCACGCCTGTAATCCCAGCACTTTGGGAGGCTGAGGCAGGCGGATCACCTGAGGTCAGGAGTTCAAGACCAGCCTGGCCAACATGGTGAAACCCCATCTCTACTAAAAAATACAAAAAGTAGCCAGGTGTGTTGGCGGGCACCTGTAATCCCAGCTACTCGGGAGGCTGAGGCGGGAGAATCGCTTGAACCGGGGAGGCGGAGGTTGTGGTGAGCTAAGATTCATGCCACTGCACTGCAGCCTGGGTGAAAGAGCAAGACTCTGTCACAAAAAATAATAATAATAATAACATGGGTTTTAAAATCTTAATAATAAAAATAATCAATGCATGAGGTTTTAAAAAAAGGAAAAAAGGGCCTGGAAAGGGCCAAAAAATGCCAATTCTCCTACCACCAAAGTGAATTAATGCTCTCATGAATTATATTCTTATTTATATCCCAGTGTCACTTGAATTTGTTCTGCCAGGACTCAAAGGAAAGCCATTGTTTTTGGCTTTCCAGGGCTGTTCGTAGTCTCTTAATTGGGGTCTTTGCTTCCTGGTTCTCTCCTTCCTCCCACAAACACATTAATCTTTCTTAAGTGTTGCCCTTATTCAAGACCCATCAGCAATTCTTTACTATTGCCAGTGAAAAAAGTTTTACTTAATAAAGTACGTTTCCTGTTGCCTCTGCAATAAACTTTATTCTTTAAGTGCTGATCCCTCAACTTGGCACTCAAGAACAATTGGGCTATACTTAAGTATCCTCTGAGGATAATTAATGTAATGTTTCATTAAAATAGTTGGATAGTTTTAATATATCAAGATACTGTTTTTTAATATACTTATGAAAATTTCAATTTGTAACAAAAATTTCTAAGTGGAATAGTCCTTCTAAAATTCGAAATTTTAGGCCACGTGCAGTGGCTCACACCTGTAATCCCAGCACGAAGGTGGGTGGATCACCTGAGGTCAAGAGTTCGAGACCAGCCTGGCCAATATGGTGAAACCCCGTCTCTACTAAAAATACAAAAAATTAGCTGGGCGTGGTGGCGGGTGCCTGTAATCCCAGCAACTCAGGAGGCTGAGGAAGGAGAATCACTTGAACCCTGGAAGCAGAGGTCACAGTGAGCTGAGATCACGCCATTGCACTCCAGCCTGGGCAACAAGAGTGAAACTCCGTCTCAAAAATTAAAAAGTAATTTAAAAAATGAAATAAAATAAAATGTGAAATTTTAAGACGTTTATTCTGGGCATATTGGCTCATGCCTGTAAACCCAATGCTTTGGGAGGTCAAGCCAGGAGTATCACTTGAGGCCAGGAGTTTGAGACCAGCCTGGGCAACAAAGCAAGACCTCATCTCTACAAATAGTTTAAAAAATTAGCCAGTGTAATAGGGCATGCCTTTAGTCCTAGCTACTTGGGAGGCTAAGCCAGGTAGATAGCTTGAGCCCAGGAGCTTGAGGCTGTAATGAGCTATGATTGCTTCACTGCACTCCAGCCTGGGTGACAGAGTGAGACCATTTCTCTAAAATAAATAAATAAAATAAAAATTTTAAGGTATTCAAATAAAACATTTAATTGAAGAAAAGACAAGTTTTTTTTTTTTTTTTTTTAGGAAAGAATTTCTATCAAGACCTTCTAGACTGTGGTATAAGATTTATGTTGAATTTTCTGTTCCTTTTTTAGGGACCAATATTTTAAAAGAAGTAAATTTAGGAAAAGTATATTGATTTATCTCCCTGTTGTACCTTCTTTTTTTTTTTTTAGCCTGTTCTTGGTACTGTCAGTAATAGCTACCAATGTCTAAGAGATGTAGATTTTTAAATTTTGATATTGCTCTTTTTTGTGCTGTCTAGAAATGGGTAAACAGAGAGATATCAAATTTTGACTACCTCATTCAAATAAATACAATGGCAGGACGAACCTATAATGACCTTGCACAGTATCCTGTGGTAAGTTTTGCATAAACCTTATAAATGTGGAATTGCTCTACAGTTTTATAAATCACAGAAGTATATACATGATACTTATTTTTTATTTAAAAAATATAAAAACACTTTGGCCTTTCTGTATGTTTTCTACCCAGTTATTTTCAAAAAGTATATAAACATGAAAACTAATTTAAATAAAAGCCTTTTTTCTTTCACTTCATTGAAAATATCCAGTGGGGCCAGGCGCGGTGGCTCATGCTTGTAATCCCAGCACTTTGGGAAGCCAAGGCGGGTGGATCACCTGAGGTCAGAAGTTTGAGACGAGCCTAGTCAACATGGTGAAACCCCGTCTCTACTAAAAATACAAAAATTAGCTGGGCGTGGTGGTGCACACCTGTAATCCCAGCAACTCAGGAGGCTGAGGCAGGAGAATCGCTTAAACTCAGCAGGCAGAGATTGCAGTGAGCCGAGATCATGACACTGCACTCCAGCCTGGGTGACAGAGCAAGACTTTGTCTCAAAAAAAAAAAAGAAAAGAAAAGATTCCAGTGGAATTATAGGAAATAATGCTTCTGGTTATTGAACTAAAGATGAATGGATATTTACAACAGGGAAAAAATATTTTTAGAGACTATCCCTTTTTGTCTTTAGGTAACCATTTGATATTAGATATGAGGATATTAGCTTCTCTAGGAAGGAATGTCTAAATTGTAAATTATGGCTCTTTTAGTTTCCCTGGATTTTACAAGATTATACTTCGGAAGAGTTGGACCTTAATAACCCTGCTGTATTTCGAGATCTTTCCAAACCAATTGGGGTAGTTAATGAAAAAAATGCCAAAGCTATGCGAGAAAAGTAAGTGCTTCTTATTCCTTTTGTAAAATACACATTGCTTCTTTGAATTTGTATTGATTTTTTACTATGGCCAACCAAAAAATTATTTTTAACGTACTACTACTTTTGATAATCAGAGTCTGATAATTACTTCACTAAGTTTTCTTGAAAATATCTTGGTTGCCCTTCAGAAATCTTGACTATACTTGTGTTGATTTCCCTTCATCACCAAATTTAAATTGATATTGCTCAGAATTTCTTTTTACCAGGTAATAAGTACGTGCTAAAGAGTAATAAATTCTTGAAATTTTTCTTCCAAGATGTTTTAAACTTTATAACTTAATAATCAAACATATTAAAGTATCTGTCTAATATAATATTTGGGTAGATATACAACTTATACTGATGTGTTTTCAGTAATAATGTGAATGAAGAAGAGAGAATGTGTGGCAATTTAGAACATGTCATTTTGATAAGAAGAAGAAAATTTTATAGTTCTGTTTATGATCTACCCTGTCAACTTCTCACGATTAATTTTTTCAAGGCAAGCTGCCCACAGGCAACAGAATAACCTGATTTTAATTTCCCTTTTTCTCCCTGTGAACTTAGGGATGACTTTTGAGTTTTGAATTCTAATAATAAGAACAAAACTATTTTACAAATTAACTTAGTTATAGATTGATATGAAAGTAGATGGTACTTTTTTTTTCTACTTTTTCTTTGCAAACCTTCCCTAGGATTTTTACGATGTTTAATATTTGATTTGACTTGATTTACCAGTGGAACTTTGCTGTGTATATATGTATACCATCACTGCCATTAGTCAAACTTTTTTATCTGATAATAACCAAAAGAAGGTTTTGTAATTTTTTAAAACAGTGTTCTACAGGAAACACCCATATAAATAACTTATTTTATTGGTAATTAAAGATACAAGTTGTTTTACATTTTAGTGGTACATTTTTGCATAGAAACAAATGGCTTTGACCTGAAAACTTTTTTATTACCCTGAATATTCATGATTAGTATGTAAAAGGAAATTGGCTCCAGCTTAATGAACCCATTACTATTTTTGTTTTTGAAATTCAGTGTTTATGGCCTACAAAAAACTTTTATTCTTATTTAGATTTTATACACACTAATTCAGATGTCACCGTTCAGACCAATTATGCATGTATCAGTGATAGACCTTGAAGAATCACTGTATATCTTTTGGTAATAATCTGGTTTAGGCCTTTTTCCTATCCACCATCTCTTTTTTCTTTTACCTTTAGATTTCTAGGTATTAATTTTCACAATTCTTGTCTGGTTCTTCCTTTTTATTTTTTCCTGTTACCTTGGCAACAAAAGGATGTTTAATTATCACAGTGCTTTATACTAGCAAAAAAAAAAAAAAATACAAGGAAACAATCTAAGTGTCTAAAAAGTAAAGAAATAGTTAAATTGTGTTACATCTATACAATATTATGTACCTGTTAAAAATAGACTACTCAGTCATTTGGAAAGATGTCTGTAGAAAATTGTTAAATGAAAAATTGTTAAATGAAAAATGAAAATATATTGTTATGAACAATATATGTAGAACTTTTATGTAAAAAATATTTGTATATTAATTTATACATTAGGATAGATAGATATTCACCAAAAAATTTGTGTTAATTATCTCTGGGATGTGGAATTGTAGTTGATTTTAAGTTTCTTCTGTTTTGATTCTCTATTTTCTAATTTTTCTACAATGAACATGTATTATTATTGCATAACAAAAACTATTCCAGGCTGGGTGCAGTGACTAACACCTGTAATCTCAGCATTTTGGGAGGCCGAGGCAGGTGGATCACGAGGTCAGGAGATCAAGACCATCCTGGCTAACATGATGAAACCCTGTCTCTACTAAAAATAGAAAAAATTAGCCGGGTGTGGTGGCGGGCACCTGTAGTCCCAGCTACTCAGGAGGCTGAGGCAGGAGAATGGCGTGAACCCAGGAGGCGGAGCTTGCAGTGAGCCGAGATCGTGCCACTGCACTCCAGCCTGAGTGACAGAGCGAGACTGTCTCAAATAAATAAATAAATAAATAAATAAATAAAATAAAAATAAAAGCTATTCCAGAATGAAGTGTTTATGGTATTTTGTTGTTCAGAAAAAAGTATTAAGGAATAAAACTTTTTTCATTTTCTAGTATGGTATAATGATGATATGAATACAGAGTTTGATAGTGAGGCATATGAAGAAGGATGGACTTTTTAAAAACCGTATTTTCAGAAATAAAATACAAACTTATGCCCCCTTATGTACTTTATTATTGTGGTTATAAAACTTTAGGATTTTTTCCCCACAGATATGAAAATTTTGAGGATCCTATGGGAACTATTGATAAGTTTCACTATGGTACTCACTATTCAAATTCTGCGGGGGTCATGCACTATCTCATTCGTGTAGAACCATTCACCACCCTCCACATCCAACTTCAGAGTGGAAGGTATGTTTTGAGTAAATAAGCTATTTTCTTATGCTATGTTAGTGTTGAAAACTGTTTGCCTTCATGTCATGTACTATGTAACATGTCTTTTTTATTCTCCTGTATTAAATTTTGATCAGCTAAAAATAAACTAGTTTGAGAATGAGCCACTCAAACTGACTCACACAAGTGACTTAAGGAGAATTCCTTTTTCAGTGTTATCCCAGTGTGCCTTTGTGATTCTTACTGTTTTGAGGAATCTACCAGAGATTTATAATTAAATCTGATTTAGAGCTAAATCTAAGGCATCACCTGAGAGTCAAACCAATCCAATGCCTATGTGTATCGTGAGGAATGGAAGGAGGAGCAATAAGAGACTCTTACATTATTACAGCAGCTCAAACAAGTCTTTGATACCACTGTATTTACACTGTGGGTATTATAACTTACCTATGTTGTACATTTTCCTAATCCTAAGGAAATCAGCTTTTCCATGAATCTTCTGTTCCTCAATAAATCCTCCACATAGCTCCCTATTTATATATGTTTTGTCTCCATGTTGCCTAATCCTTTTTTTTTTTTTTTTTTTTTGAGACGGAGTCTCGCTCTTTCACCCAGGCTGGAGTGCAGTGGCGCAATCTCTGCTCACTGCAGGCTCCGCCCCCCGGGGTTCATGCCATTCTCCTGCCTCAGCCTCCTGCGTAGCTGGGACTACAGGCGCCCGCCACCTCGCCCGGCTAATTTTTTGTATTTTTAGTAGAGACGGGGTTTCACCGTGTTAGCCAGGATGGTCTCGATCTCCTGATCTCGTGATCCACCCGCCTCGGCCTCCCAAAGTGCTGGGATTACAGGCATTAGCCACCGCGCCCCATGTTGCCTTATTCTTTAACAACCATTTTGCCTTCCCTGCCCGATCCAGAGCTATGTAAATATTGCCTATTCTGTTCTCTTTCCCTGTAGCTTTTCTCTCTCACAGTTAGCCTGGGTTCCTTATTTCTGTTTATGTACAATAAGTCTTGGCTTTCAAGAAGAGACTCTGGCCCTAAGATCACTAAACATCCCCAGATTTTACATGTACCATGTAACCTTTGATGGTGACCTTTGAAGTATTATATAATCTATTTTTGAAGCTTTGTAAAAATTCATTTAGTCATAAAATTATTAAAAGCTGAAAAGATCCAGTTATACTTTATTGCATCTTTTTTTTTTTTTTTTTGAGACAGAGTCTCACTCCTTCACCCAGGCTGGAGTGCAGTGGTGCAATCTCAGCTCACTGAGATGCGTGTTGTGTGGTGTGCCACCACACCTGGGTAATTTTTTTGTATTTTTGGTAGAGATGGGGTTTTGCCATATTGCCCAGGCTGGTCCTGAACTGCTGATGTTAAGTGATCCGCCCACCTTGGCCTCCCAAAGTAAGTATCTGATAGAAGATACTTTTCTCTCCATAAGATACAGTAAAGTAGGCCAGGTGTGGTGGTTCACACCTCTAATCCCAGCACTTTGGGAGGCCAAGGTGGGTGGATCACCTGAGGTCAGAATTTCGAGACCAGGCTGGCCTGGCCAACACGGTGAAACCCTGTCTCTACTAAAAATACAAAAAAATTAGCTAGGCATGCCTGTAGTCCTAGCTACTCAGGAGACTGAGGCATGAGGGTCACTTGAACATGGGAGGTGGAGGTTGCAGTCACCTGAGATTGTGCCACTGCACTCCAGGCTGGGTGAAGGAGTGAAACTGTCTCAAAAAAAAAAAAAAAAAAAAAATGCAATAAAGTATAACTAGGTCTTTTCAGCTTTTAATAATTTTATGACTAAATGATTTTTTACAAAGCTTCAAAAATAGATTGTATAATACTTCAGAGGTCACCATCAAGAAAGTAAAAACTGGCCAAACATGTTGGCTTATGCCTTTAATCCCCAACACTTTGGGAGGCCAGGTCAGGTGGATCACTTGAGCCCATGAGTTTGAGATCAGCCTAGGCAACAAGGCAAAACCCCATCTTTACAAAAAAATAGAAAGTTAGTCGGGTGTGGTGGTGTGCACCTGTAGTCCCAGCTACTTGGGAGGCTGAGGTGGGAGGATAGATTGAACCCAGGAGGTCGAGGCTATAGTGAACCATGATTGCACCACTGTACTCCAGCCTGGGTGACACAGCAAAGCTCTATCTCAAAAAAAAAGAAAAAGGAAAAGAAATGAAATGAAATGAAAACTGTATCTGATAAGAGACTTTTGTATATTTGTACCTAGAATATACAAAAAACCCTTACACTCAAGGTGAGGTGGCACACACCTATAACTTCAGCTACTCAGGAGGCTGAGGCACAAGGATTGCTTGAGCCCAGGAGTTCAAGTTCAGCCTGGGCAACATAGTGAGATGCCTATCTCTATTAAAAAAAGAGAGGGAGGGGGAAGAGTTCTTATATCTTAATAATAAAAAGACAACCCAATTAAAAAATAGACAACAGATCTAAATAAACATTTCTTCAAAGGAGATATGCAAATGTTCAGTAAACACACAAAAAGATGCTCAACAGCATGAGTCATCAGGGAAATTCAAATCAAAACCACAGTGAGATGCCACTTCACACCCACTATGATAGCTATAATAAAAAAGACAAATAGTAACTAGTGCTGAAGAGCATGTGGAGAAATTGGGACCCTTATAAATACTGCCAGTGGGAATGTAAAATGGTGTAGCTTTTGTGGAAAATAGTCTGGCAGTTCCTCAAAAGGTTAAATTTAGAGGGCTGGGTGTGGTGGCTCACACCTGTAATCCCAGCACATTGGGAGGCTGAGGTAGGCAAATCACTTGAGGTCAGGCGTTCGAGACTAGTCTGGCAAACATGATAAAACCCTGTCTCTACTAAAAATACAAAAATTATCTGGGCGTGGTGGTGGGTGCCTGTAATCCTAGCTACTCTGGAGGCTGAGACAGGAGAATTGCCTGAACCCGGGAGGCGGACATTGCAGTGAGCCAAGATCATGTCACTGCACTCCAGCCTGGGTGACAGAGAAATATTCCATCTCAAAAAAAAAAAAAAAAAGTTAAATATAGAATTGCTGTATAACCTAGAAATTCCACTTCTAGATACATACCTAAGATAATTGAAGACATATGTGCACACAAAAATTTGTACATAAATGTTCATGCCAGCCTTTTTTTTTTTTTTTTGAGACAGAGTCTCACTCTGTCGCCCAGGCTGGAGTGCAGTGGCTCAGTTTCAGCTCACTGCAACCTCCGTCTCCCAGGCTCAAGCGATTCTCCTGCCTCAGCCTCCAAAGCAGCTGGGACTCTAGGTGTGCACCACCACACTCAAGTAATTTTTTTGTATTTTTGGTAGAGATGGGGTTTTGCTGATCATGAACTCCTGATCTCAAGTGATCTGCCCACCTTGGCCTACCAAAGTGCTGGGATTACAGGCATGAGCCACCTCACCTGGCCATACCAATATAATTTATAACCAAAAAGTAGAGACAAACAAGTGTCCATCTACTGATAAATGAATAATGTGATATATCCATACAATGGAATATTATTTGGCCATGAATGAATTCAAGGAATGAAGTATTGATAGATGCTATAATATGAATGAACCTTGAAAACATGCCAAATAAAATAAGCCAGAGACAAAAGGGCACATATTACATCACTTACATGAAATGTCCAAAATACACAGATAGTCAGAATAGGCAAAATGAAATAAAAATAGGCATAGAGATATAGGGTACATTAGCAGTCTCCAGGGGTGGGAGTAGGGTGAATGGGCAGTGACTGCTAACAAGTACAACATTTCTTCTTGGAGTGATGAGAATGTTGTAAAATTCACTGTGATGATAGTTGCACAATTATGAATATACTGAATTAAACCCTTGAATTGTCCACTTAAAATGAGCAATTTATATGTTAATTTTATCTCAAAACTATATGTCTTCTTGAATATACTATATACTGAAATGTTTTAGATGGTCAGATGTCTATAATTAAATTATAATTAAATTCAAAATTCTGTTAAGATCAGCTCTGCTTCAAACCAAGATTAAATAGGCATAAAAAACAAGAAACAAATTGGTCATTAATGTCACCTTTTTTCCTTGTAGCATAGCCTTACCTTAGACTCAAGGCCATTAAATACTTAATAAATCCAGGAAAACAATATCAAATGAAATAGAAGGGATTTATACTGTTGTTTTATTAGGGAAAGCATAATACAATTGCAACATATCCACCTGAGCTTCATTCAGCTACTATAGACGCAGTGCCCATGATTAAATTTAAATAAATAAAATTAAGCCAGGAGCAGTGGCCTGGGCCTCTTAGTCCCAGCTACTTGGAAGGCTGAGGTGGGAGAATCTCCTGAAGCCAGGAGTTTGACACTGCAGCACATTATGATGGTGCCTGTGAATAGCCACTGCACTCTAGCCTGGGCAACATAGTGAGATCCTCATCTCTAAAATAAGTAAATACATAAAATTAATTAATTGAAAATTAAATAATATTAAAATAAGACAATAGATTATGCAAGTAAAACATAAAAGCTTTAGCCACAGAGTTATTTCCCTAACTCACTGTCTGGTTTTAAGAGGAAGAGTTTGTAAAAATATTTATATATCAGTGATTAAATCAGCAGCATTCCTACAGATCTGTTAACCAAGTATATTGATACTATAATGTTTATAATCATGTTTATACTGATTTTCAAATATTGAAATAACATTCACTTTCTATAATAAATTTTATTCAGCAAAAGTGCCTTTTTTTTTTTTTTTTTTTTTAAACAAGAGTCTTGCTCTGTTGGCCAGGCTGGAGTGCAGTGGCACGATCTCCCGGGAACCTCTGCCTCCCGGGCTCAAGCAGTTCTCCTGGCTCAGCCTCCCGAGTAGCTGGGATTACAGGTGTATGCCACCAAGCCTGGCTAATTTTTGTATTTTTAGTAGCGACAAGGTTTCACCATGTTGGCCAGGCTGGTCTTGAACTCCTGACCTGAGGTAATCCACCTGCCTCAGCCTCCCGAAGTGCTGGAATTACAGGCGTGAGCCACCGCACCCAGCCCTAAAAAGACTCTTAAGATTACATTTAATTTATTTGAAATTTTTCTCCAGTGTGATTTGGTTTTCAACTAGTTCAACTAAGGTGCTACTGGTGATTAAAATTAGAGTATTTAGTTCCTGACAACACAATATGAAAGATAGAGATTATCATAATAAAGAGAGTAAATTGTACGTGTAGGCATTAAAGAGGAAGATTCAGAAAACAGTACCTCTAATCATTAGGAACCCTGAAGGGAGTTTAAAAGTTTTGTTTCATGTCTTGTTGTTGATTTCATTCAATATTTACGTTCTCTTTTAATTTCTACATGCAGGTTTGACTGTGCAGATCGACAGTTCCATTCTATTCCTGCTACCTGGCAAGCTCTTATGGATAATCCATATGATGTTAAAGAACTTATTCCTGAATTCTTCTATTTCCCAGAGTTTTTGGAAAATCAAAATCGTAAGAAATAGAGGATTAAAAATTTGACTAGCAGGTCCCAATGGAGGAGCCTCAAAAATGTCTTTCAGGACATTTTTGTAATATCCTGTAGATTATTTAAGATTCATTCTGTCTATGGATTACTTAGTAACAGGGCTGAACTATTGCTATGAGTCTTACCTTCCAGGGAAGTGCTATAGGGAACTAAGCTAAAGGAGTCAAATTTGAATCAGTAAGATAATTTATCAGACTACAGTGTTTACTAGGGAAGCAAAAATGACCATATGCTATTTCACCTATATATACCACTTAGGTTAAAAGTGTTTGAGTTAGATAAGGCAAGGATTTAGACTAACCGTCAGCTGACTACAGGTCTATTAACCAACTCCATGGGCAAACTCATGTCTTTATATATACGGTTTCACTGAACACAGCCAGCCAATTTTTTTTTTTTTTTTTTTTTTGAGACAGGGTCTTGCTTTTCCCTTAGGCTGAAATGCAGTGCTGTGATCACTACTCACTGCAGCCTTGACCTCCTGGGCTCAAGCAATCCTCTCAGTTCAGCCTCCTGAGTAGCTAGGACTATGGATCTGCACCACCATGCCCGCAATTCTTTTTTGTAGAGATGGGGTCTCACTTTGTTATCCAGGCTGGTCTCGGACTCCTGGACTCAAGTGATCCTTCCACCTTGGCCTCCCAAAGTGCTTAGATTACAGGTGGGAGTCGCCATGCCCGGCCAGCAAATTCATTTTTGTATCATAGAAGGTTACTTTCAAAGTAAGCATAGTGGCATATTTGAGTAGTTGCAACAGATATGATATCACTCACAAAGCCAAAAATATTTATTCTTTGACTTTTTATAGGAAAAATTTGGTAACTCCTGATTTAGAGCATGCAAGAGTAGGCAAATTAAAATGACAGGATATAAGTTATTATAATGTTTGAAAATTTATGTTGTGTTTTTGAAGTAGAGAAGTATGGAGTTAAGTATTAATACCTTTTTAAATGTCCAAATCCTTTTTCTGTGAGGTAGTTTTACATTTACTTTTAAGTACAAATAAGGAAATTAGCAATATTTTTACTATTGGTGTTCTTTAGGGAGGTTCCCCAGTATTAAAGGGTTATTACCAACTTTTTTCCCTGCCCTAACATGTAATGTTAATGTTTGACCCTTCATTTATTCAGTACAAGTATTTGTCATACTGTGGAGAACATATCCAGGGCTTAATGTCACTTTGACCATGCACTCTGGAATAAGCTGTTGGAGGCAGGGCATCACAGTAAGGCAGAATTGGTGACTTTCAGAAAATGAGGTAAATCTGTTGTCTGAGTCTGATCCTAAACTCTCAGTCAGCTGTTGGACTGGATTCTCCTAAAGCAGAGTATCTGGAATAGGAGGGATGAGCATACTACATTTGGATAGAGAACTTCAGGTACTCTTTAACAATTTATATCAGAGTTAGTTGCTGTCTTTAGCACCATTGTCCTGATGGCCTCCACTTCTAGGTATACATTGCCTCTTTGAAATGAGTGGTTTGGGAGAAAGCAAATATATCAATTAGAATGCCTTTAAAAATAAAAAATTTAAAAAGCAAAGAAAAACAGAATGCCTTTAGGAAAAAAATTTAATAAAACCAACTCAAAATTGTGCAAACAAGGAAATTTTAGTGTTTCCCATAATAAAAATCCTGAGGTATGGTAGTTTCAGATAGCTTAGCATCATCGTTGCCAACTTTTTTTCTGTATTCTCACTCTGCCGTTCTATTTTGGCTTTGGCTAGTTCCTCTCGTGGTCACAAATGCCTAACGCAGTTTTAGGCATCATAGGCAGATCCAACAGTATCATAGAAATAAGTGAGGCTGTTAATCCATTGTGTCCTTTCTTAAGAGTGAGAAACTCTTTCTCGTAACTTCTCCTCACTCTCCAGAACTGGGTCATATACCAACCCCTAGACCAGTCACCTGGAATGGGCATGAAATATAGGGCAGAGATGGACACTTGAATGAAATAAAGGTTCTGCTAGCAAATAAAAAGAGGGAATGACTATCAGGTGGGCAACGAATAATATCTGCTACACTGTGATGGGTTTAACATAAGACCAAAGACCCTGTGCATCCTGTCATTTTATGACATTTAAACTCTTCTCCAACTTGTGATACACTGGTATTTTAAGGCAGCAAACTGGTATTTTAAGGCCTTCTTTTTTGAAGTTTTTTGTGTTAACAGTCCCCCTTCTCCCCTGCCACGTTGTGTAAACAAAACAACCTCATATTTGGGGAAATTTTATCAAAATGCCATGTTCTAACCATATGAGCAAATCTTTACTATGCAAGTATCTATTTAGAATAGTGGTATGTAAATATATTATTCTTCCACCAGACAAATATAACTCTTCCAGTAGGTGAGTTTAAGGTATGAGTTACACCAAAAAGCTTTAAGGAGCTGTATTTTACTATTAGAGAGACAGTGTCCTTCTCATTATTTTAAGTGTAAGAAGAAAACTTAATTTTGCATTTTGGTCAGATTAAAATAAGGGTTGTAGCTATAGTTTCCCCTACTTTTCTTGCTTAACTTAATTCTTACTCTAATTTACCTTATAATAGCTAATTTAAAACTAGTTATTTTTGTTTTTAAATTAACTGGTATGTACTCCAATAGATAAGAATTTTAAAAGAAAAAAATATGTTTTGCGTAGGAATATGCCCTCATTATTGTTTGTTTTACTTCGTTTATTATAATCTAAAATGATTTGATACATTTTCTTTTTACATGTCTTAGAATTTAACTTGGGTCGTCTACAAGTTTCCAAAGAATTAGTAAATGATGTCATTCTCCCCAAATGGGCTAAATCAGCTGAAGATTTCATCTATAAACATAGGAAAGCTTTGGTAAGACTTTTGCATTTAGTTATTAGACAGAATAATAAGATAAAAGTTGTGTTTTCCAGAGGATGGGATAATTTGACTTAATTATTTTTCTAGATTAGTTTGTAATCTATTGTATATGCTGACTTTAGAAAGTACAATATAGCAATTTATTTTGAGGATATGAATCTTCTGATATAGTAAGACTATAGTATAGTACCATGAATAAATATATATATATATATCAAAATATTAAACATTTCAGCTCTGTAAAATGTCCATCTGCTGTATATGTAAATGTTCCAATCACCAAGCTGGTGTAGTTTGGTGTTGTACAGTTTTCACATTTATTTCAAATCTAACAAGGATGAGTACATTTTTGTTTTCTCTGAAAGATTTCACTAAGCTTCTAAAAGAAAGGCAGCTAAGCCAAGCACAGTGGCTCACGCCTGTAATCCTAGCACTTTTGGAGGCCAAGCAGGCCAAGGCCTCACCTGAGGTCAGGAGTTCAGAGATCAACCTGGCCAACATGGCGAAACCTGATCTCTACTAAAAATAAAAAAATTAGCCAGTCGTGGTGGCGCATGCCTATAATCCCAGCTACTTCGGGAGGCTGAGGCAGGAGAATCGCTTGAACCCAGGAGGCAGAGGTTGCAGTGAGCTGAGATCACACCGTTGCATTCCAGCCCAGGTGACAGCGAGACTGTCTCAAAAAAAAAAAAAAGAAGCAAAAAAAGGCAGCTAAACCCTAAATGCCACTTTAAAAAAAAGCCGGGCACAGTGGCTCACGCCTCTAATCCCAGCACTGTGGGAGGCCGAGGCGGGCAGATCACCTGAGGTCAGGAATTTGCAACAAGCCTGGCCAACATGGCGAAACCCCATCTCTACTAAAAATGCAAAAATTAGCTGGGTGTGTTGGCGGGTGCCTGTAATCCCAGCTACTCAGGAGGCTGAGGTAAGAGAATCTCTTGAACCCAGGAGGTGGAGGTTGCAATGAGCTGAGATCACACCACTGCACTCCAGCCTGGGAGACAGAGCGAGAAGCCATCTCAAAAATAAATAAATAAAGTATTAGTTTTTAGCTAAATTTCCTAATTTGGAATTGAAGGACTAGTGAGGGTTAGTTTAACATTGGTTATTGTGTTGCTATCTTGCAGATGATATTGATGGCTCCACTTTTCCCCACAGTAGCTCACTTTATTCTTTACCTAAACTGAAGTGTTGGAGGACTCTGAAAATAATTAAGCCAGTACTTGGAAACATTTTTTATCATTATATATTTATAAAATAAGTATATATTTATAAAATTCAGAATTTGATTTTAATATTTGTATGCCTTAACCCTATGCATGAATAAGGAATTTAGAAAAAATTTAGAAAAGCAAAAATGAGTTTAGCCAAGTGTGGGTGGTGTGCACCTGTAGTCCCAGCTACTTGGGAGGCTGAAGTGAGAGGATCACTTGAGCCCAGGAGTTTGAGACCAGCCTGGGCAATATAGCAAGACCCTGTATCTTAAAAAAAAAAAAAAAGAGTTTATTTGGGAATGAATGATGAATTGCAGTCTGACAATACCTGTGCCCTGGTGAACCATTAAGCACCAGAGATGTACCCAGGAAGGCAAGGATTTTTAAAGGTAAAGTGAGGAAGTTTACATAAATTGTTTTGAAACAATTATCCTTGACCACACGGATTAATAACAAGGATGGCATTAGTCCAAGGTTGAACAGGCAGTTGCTGGGCAGACATCCTCGCAGAAGTATTCTTGGTGTATGGTTGTGGTTTTCAGAGTGTCTTTGTCATAGTCTTTATTGTAGGCATGTAGGCATGTATGCATAAGAGCTCCTCCTTGATGGCCTCTCCGCTGGATTTTGTTAGGTTTTGGCATAAGGGACTCCATTTTTATCCATACAGCTTTCACAACCCTATTAATAAGATATTAGAATTATATATTTCAGTTATGTATTACTGAGTAACAAACTGTTCCAAAATTCAGTGGCTTAAAAGTATAGCCATTTTAAGGGAGGGGTAGCATTAGGAGAAATACCTAATGTAGATGACGGATTGATGGGTGCAGCAAACCACCATGGCACGTGTATACCTACATAACAAACCTGCATGTTCTGCACATGTATCCCAGAACTTAAAGTATAACAATAAGAAAAAAGTATAGCCATTTTATCATCATCTCCCACAGTTCAGTGGGTGGGCTGGCCTCAACTGGGGAATTCTGCTGCTCTTGCTTGAGGTTCTCATGCAGTTAGTAGCAGTCATATGGCAGCTGGGATTGGAGTCATCTGAAAGCTGCATTGAAACGGTAGGATGCTAGCTTTTCTCCTTCTCCATGTAATCTCAGGATATCTCCTCTCCAACTGGGTAGTCAGACTCCTCATCTGGCAGCTAAGTGCTCCCCAAAAGTGGAAGCTTCCACTCTTTCTTCATAGCATCACTTCTGCCACTTTGTAATGTTTAAGCAGTAACAATATCAGGGAAATTGAGCTCCATCTTTCAATGCTAAGAGTGAGAAAGAATTTGTAGCTATCTTAAATCAACATGTATTCTGCCCTCTGGTCACAAATTATTTTCCTCCTACATTGAAAATATATTCATTTCCTCTCAAGACACCCTTCCCCTAAAACTCTCATCTCATTAGGGAAGGAATTGGCAAATTGTTTCTCTAAAGGGACAGATAGTAAATCTTCGTTGGTCATAAGATGTATGTCACAGCTACTCAGTTCTGCCATTGTAGTGCAAAAACAAATGGATGTGGCTGTGTTCTACTACTAATCTACAAATCTGGCAGCAACTCAGATTTGACCCACAGACAGTAGTTTGCTATTCTGCATTAAGGCTTGAGGCCTAAAATTCAGTATCTCATTATCTGAGTCAAGTCTGTGTGTGGATGAAACTACTCAGATGTGGCTCCTCTTGGATCTGAAGCCTGAACTAAAGAGACAAGTTATTTGCCCCCATATAACAACAGTGGTATGAAAGGATAAGAGAACTTATAACAGACACTCCCATTCAAAAGGAAGAGAAAAGCAGGCGGCTCCTAGCAGTCTCAAATACAAATACTGGTTTATAGCAATTCAGAATTCCAGTTAAGGACACGCTCTCAGATCTTCTGTCAGGGTCCAGTCCTGTTTCCCGAGAGGGGTTCTCAGTGGCTCTTGGTTCTACCTTTGAGCTTTTGGCTCCCCACTAAGTCATTCTTTTCATTCCATAAAAATAAATAAATAAATAAATAAATAAATAAATAAATAAATAAATAAACAAACAAACTTCGTTACATGAGTATCTTTGTCAGCCTCTTTCCTAACCACAGTGAATTGAAAGCCAAAGGTCTCTCTTCTTTTTTAAACAGTTTCTGTCTTTAAACTAGTCTAATTCCATTTAAAACTTTATAGATTTCTTATGTGTCAGCTCTATTGGACAAAAGCCATTCAACATTACCAAACAGTCCCTTCTCTACTTTGGGCTGGATGGACGGCTACTATGGAAAAATGCTCTTAAGATTCCTAGACACTCTATTTTCTAGTTGAGTGGGTCTGTGGGGCACAACCTTAAATCTTTCTGAGGTCTCAAGAGATTATTTTACAGCCAAATCCTTGAACTAAACTTTATCCAAGACCATATTTTATTGGTGACATTCTGATTTGATAGTTGCCTTAGGCAATTTCTCATTTTGAGAGTTTTTGCCCTCTAGAGATCCCGGGACTGAGAAATGTCCCCCGGCTGGAGTGCAGTGACATTATCACAACTCACTGCAGCCATGTTCTCCTGGGCTCAGGTGATCCTCCCACCTCAGCCTCCTGAGTAGCTGGGACTGTAGGTGCATACCACCATTCCCAGCTAATTTTTTGTAGAGAGGGGGTTTCTCCATGTTGCCCAGGCTGGTCTTGAACTCTTGGGCTCAAGCAGTCCACCTGCTTTGGCCTCCCAAAGTGCTGGGGTAACAGACATGAGCCACCATGCCTGGCTTTGCAATGGTTTTTTTTTTATTTTTGAACCCAGCAATATCTGGCTTTTTTATATTTTCTTTAAATTGTGCTTACAAATCAAAGAGTTCACTTTTGGCTGGGTGCGGTGGCCCACACCTGTAATCCCAGCACTTTGGGAGGCCAAGGTGGGTGGATCACCTGAAGGTCAGGAGTTCAAGACCAGCCTGGCCAACATGGTAAAAGCCAACGCTACTAAAAATTTTGAGATAATTTTATTTTGCTGCCAGAAAGATTTGTGTGTGGAAATGTTTCATTTGTCCTTACCTTTTTAAAGAACTGAATTTACAGTGTAGTTGGAAGATATCTCTGTATTAATTATTAAATTTGTTCTTTTTCTAGGAGTCTGAATATGTTTCAGCTCATCTTCATGAATGGATAGATCTGATCTTTGGCTATAAACAGAGGGGACCAGCTGCAGTAGAGGCACTCAATGTTTTCTATTATTGTAGTTATGAAGGTATAAATCTATACACTTTTTCTCTTGCTTTACCTTGATAGAAACTGTTGTTTAATATATGTTTACAGTTATTTGAAGCCTATTTAATATGAGAAAGACTACATTTTAAAAACATCTTTTTACCTGAAAGATTAAGAGACCGCTGCTTTTTTTGTAATAGTAGTTAAGTGTATATATGCCAATCTAGTTATAAATGTCACTTATTAACATCATAAAAGTTTTTGATCTCTAACGTATTTGTCCTATCCAGTTGAGTCAAACATTAAATATTCAGTATTAAAGAGTAGCAGATTTTGAAACAAGGCCTTTGAAGTTACAAATAACAGATTCTTCAAATGATACATATGATGGCATTATTTAGCTCAGAATCAAGAATATCTTCTGATGGCCTTAAAATGATTTTTAAAAAGTAGTTCTTTACTAATCCTTAAGAAGACTAATAGTTCTAAAGATTGTGAATAGTGTGAAGTTATGAGAGACTTTTAGTAAATGAGAATATTTTTGCCATGCCGTATCCATTCAGGTAATAGGTTTGTAAGGAGAAAGTATTGCATGGCTGTTAGAAGCTTGGACTTACCTAGTTTAGCCAATTACTAGTCGTGTAACAATCCATATTAGGTGTGGCTGAGTATAATCAGTTAACCAGAATATTACCTTTTGAAACCTTTGTTTCAAGCAATAACTTAAAGCAGTATTTTTGTGTAGTTATTACTCTTGTTTGAGTTTGGCTATCATAACCAAAACAATTAGGTGTACTCTGAGTATAGTTTGTATTTTTGCAAAAGAAATTTTTATTTTTTTATTTATTTATTTTGTGACAGGGTCTTGCTCTGTCACCCAGGCTAGAGTTCAGTGGCATAATCATAGTTGACTGCAACCTGGAACTCCTGGGGTCAACCAGTCCCTCCTGCCTCAGCCTCCTGAGTAGCTGGGAACTGCAGGCGTACTACCACACTCAGCTAATTTTTTAAATTTTTTAGAGAGATGAAGTCTCACTTTGTTGCCCAGGCTGGTTTCAAACTCCAGGTCTCAAGCAGTCCTCCCGCCTCAGCCTCCCAAAGTGCTGGGATTACAGGCGTGACCCACCACCCCGGCCCAATAGAAACCTTCATAGAATATCATTTAACTTTGAATTGCTTAAAATATTTTGGCTAATTTTTATATATATTTAATGTTTGATGAGTTGCTGATTTTTTTAATTACCTTTTCACAATGTTATAAATTGAAGAATGGAATAATATTTTATTGAAACTATACCAATGAGGCCAGGGTGGTGGCTCATGCTTGTAATCCCAGCACTTTGGGAGGGTGGGGCAGGCAGATCACCTGAGGTCAGGAGTTCAAGACCAGCCTGGCCAACATAGTGAAACCCCATCTCTACTAAAAATACAAAAATTAGCTGGGCGTGGTAGCATGCACCTGTAGTCCTAGCTACTCAGGAGGCTGAGGCAGGAGAATTGTTTGAACCCAGGAGGTGGAGGATGCAGTGAGTCTAGATCATACCACTGCACTCCAGCCTGGGCAACAGAGCAAGACTGTGTCTCAAAAAAAAAAAAAAAAGATGTGTACACACACACACACCAATGAGCCTGATACATTAATCAGTGATGTGGCTTGCTGATTTGTTTTCACTCTATAGTAAGTTGACTTCTTCTGGTTTTAGGAGCTGTGGATCTGGATGCCTTAACAGATGAGAAAGAAAGAAAAGCCTTAGAAGGGATGATTAATAATTTTGGGCAAACACCTTGTCAATTATTAAAGGTAAGTCATAAGTCATATGTGTTATCAACAACTTAAGAAGTAGATTTAAGTCAACTTAAGAAGTAGATTTAAGTACATAACAAAATATTGCAGTCAAGATCCATATATATAGCCAATTACTCTCAGTCACAGAAAGATTTCTATTTGCTCAGAAAGTCTTACGTTATTTCCAAGAGGAAAAACTGAGTACCTGTTAGGGTATGCCATTAAAACTGTCCTCATACTGGCACTCATTCCACATATAAAACTTATAATAGCTAACATCTGCCCAAAAAGGCACTTGCTTTCCAGAGCCCAAACCCAGTCTTTAGAATCAAATTATAGAATATTTAAAATGTAGAATCAAATTATTAAATATTACTACATATATTTCTTTCCCTATACTGGTATCTGAAATTAAATCATTATCTTCCTGATGTCACACAGGTTTAGATTAATAGAAATTAATCTAATGTTAGTTTTCAAAGATGTCTTGATCTTTTTCAGTATATGAATTTAGTGATGTAGAATGCACAAAAACAAATCATTTATTAACTAGATATGTTCTTAAGCAATCACTGTGTTTGTTAGGTACTTTACCTAATCTTCATAGTAAAAATTCAGCTATCCTCATTTTTTAGGAGTTAAAGCCAAGCCTCACAGAAAGTAATACCTAGCCTATAATGTTGAGAAATTAAATACTTAGTTTCTAAGTTTACACAACAAGAAAGTGACTAGGATTATATGCCTGACCATCTAACTCCAAAGCCTTTCTAGCATGCCATGTTTCCTCTGAATGAGTAGTTGTAAGCTCCCTGTTAAACTAGATCCCTTAACATCTTCTTATGGGCCTTTATTTGCTACCTAATTAGGACACTTTCTGCCTTAGGTTATATATTTATCCATTTGCCTCAGTACATTATAAATACATTAAAGGCAGCAACTTTCTCTTAATCATCTTTGTATCTCTCTTGAATACAGTATTGAATTGAAATCGCCACAGCTATTTGTAGTGTATCTAAGCTCTAACTTATAGGTGTACTTCTGTCAATACAGTAATTGGGCTAAGCTTTGTAATTTTTACTGTTCCTTAGCAACAGTTTGCTTGGAACCTCCAACATTGGTTTTTACAGAATAGTCATATATGAAGTCAATGCTTTATCCCTTATCTACTGGTACAGTCAGAAGGCAAAAGTAATAGACTAAAACAGAATGCTTCATAGGGCTTTGAAATAGATGCTACCATATTTTCACACCTGTTTTACCTTTCTTTTTTGTTTCACAAGTGGTGCTAATTAGTTTTTATTGTCATAAAAATGATACAAAAATCAGCCTTTGATTTGAAATAAAGTGAATAATATTTATTAAAAGCTAATTTTTTTTTTTTTTTTTTGAGACGGAGTTTTGCCGTTGTTGCCCAGGCTGGAGTGCAATGGCACGATCTTGGCTCACTCCAACCTCTGCCTCTTGGATTCAAGCGATTCTCCTGCCTCAGCCTCCCAAGTAGCTGGGATTACAGAGGCCCGCCACCACACCTGGCTAATTTTTTGCATTTTTAGTAGAGACGGGGTTTTGCCATGTTGGGCAGGCTGGTCTCGAACTCCTGACCTCAGGTGATCTGCCTGCCTCAGCCTCCGAAAGTGTTGGGATTACAGGTGTGAGCCACCGCGCCCGATCTAAAAGCTAAATATTTTAGTACTTACAGCTTTCACATCTATTGCCTATAATCAATATTTTTTTGTAGAGATGCAAGAATTTACTTTAGATAGAATCCTGTTTTGCCTTTTAACTGTGCCTTTGAAATGTTCATTTTACTTGCCATTTATTTCATATTTATAGATGATACTGTTCTGTGTTTCTGACATGAAAGTTGAGGAAGAACAAAATTTACTTGAAAAGTATGCAGCAGTACCTATAATTTGATTCTGATAGTATTAACTTTTTTTCTTTTTTTCTTTTTTTTTCTTTTTTTTTTTTTTGAGATGGAGTCTTACTCTGTCACCCAGGCTGGAGTGCAGTGGCACGATCTTGGCTCACTGCAACTTCCATCTTGTGGGTTCAAGCGATTCTCCTACCTCAACCTCTCAAGTAGCTGGGACTATGGGTGCACACCACTACGCCTGACCAATTTTTTTAGTAGATACAGGGTTTCACCATGTTAGCCAATATGGTCTTGAACTTCTGACCTCAAGTGATCCACCCACCTCAGCCTCCCAAAGTGCTAGGACTTCAGGTGTGAGCCACCACGCCCGGCCAATGTTGACATTTTGATCTTGTCAAGGAATTAAAGATTCATCCAAATTATACATTCTGAATTTTGAATACTACATTTAATTTTACCAAGCATCTAACATGTGTAAGATACTGGTCTAGTATGGAAATCCAAAAATGAATAAGGCTTCTCTAGCTTTAAGGCACTTATAACCTAGTTGGGGAAGACAGACCATAAACAACTATATGTAATCCAATATAGAAAGAAATAAATTATAATTAAAATGTAAATTATTTGCCAAGGAAAAATAATAAAAGAGAATAATACATTCTGACTTAAAAATTTAGGAGAGATATCAGTAAGAAAAACTTTAAAGTAGAAGTGGAGTTTCCAAAGAAATGAAGAAAGTAGTAACTCTGCTAAGAGAATAGTCTGAGCCAACGCCTGTAATTGTCAACAATGCATGGTATGTAATTCATTGTAGCTAGAGCCTAGTGTATATGAAGGAACAGAGTGAGAGATTAATAATATAGATATGGAATTGTTTTTCCTTAAAATTATTTTGAAGGAACCACACCCTCCAAGATTATCAGCAGAAGAAGCAGTGCAGAAGCCAACCAAAATAGACACTTCAACCCTAAACCTGTTTCAACACCTTCCTGAACTCAAGTCATTTTTTATAGAGGTAATATCCTACTTGGTAATATCAAAAAGAGTTTTCTCTAAATTCTGTACACTTTAAAGTTCTTTTATTATTTAATGGGAAGTAAGGATTATAATATTTAAGATAGTAAATTATACTGTAATAATCTGTTGTTGGATTTTTAAAACATTTTTGTTGGAAGCTTTTGTTTGCTGCTGAGTGGTAGTCTGAACTGTTTTTCTTGGCTTTCTTTCGTCTACTTCACATTTTCCTGACAAAGAAGAATAAATAGTTTGACTTAAAATGCTTCTTGTGACAATCGAGATGATATGTAGATGGAGGTAACTTAATAGCTCTTAATTATAATGTCTGCTCATATATAAAATAGATCCTAATAAGTCCATTGTTAATTGATAGAATGAGTAGTCTAGTAAAACAGGAATAGTTAATGGTGTAATTGAAAGAGTTTAGGCCGGGCACGGTGGCTCACGCTTGTAATCCCAGCACTTTGGGAGGCCGAGGCGGGTGGATCACGAGGTCAGGAGATTGAGACCAGGTGAAACCCCGTCTCTACTAAAAATACAAAAAATTGGCCAGACGTGGTGGCAGGCGCCTGTAGTCCCAGCTACTCGGAGAGGCTGAGGCAGGAGAATGGCGTGAACCCGGGAGGCGGAGCTTGCAGTGAGCCGAGATTGCGCCACTGCACTCCAGCCTGGGCGACAGAGCGAGAGTCTGTCTCAAAAGAAAAAAAAAAAAAAAAGAAAGAATTTAAATAAAAAATTCAAATGTTTAAATATACATATTAAATTACTTTGAGTAATTCAGAATGTGATTATAAAATGCATTCATACCTATGAATGTGGTTAGGACAGATAGCATTAACCCTTCACAAAAAGAAAATTGAAAATAAGAAGTTACTAAGATTAGTTTGAAAATATACATTGAACAGTCTCTGCAATACAGCAGAGGTTGGTAAACTCTTTCTTCTTTCAAATAATAACTTATTTGAAAAGTATGCAGCGGTGAGATAGGTCTAACTGGTAAATATTTTGTGCTTTGCAGGCCAAAAGGCAAACTCAAAAATATTCTGTAGATACATATATAACCACTTAAAATGTAATCATCTAAAAATATAAAACCCATCCTTAGCTCACCCACCGCCTACAAAACAGGTGGTGGGCTGGCTTTGTCCCATAGGCTGTAGTTTGTAAAACCCTGCATTGCAGTATCACTGCATCGTGTTTCTCAGATTCAATACCATGGGAAAATGAATTATCAAAAAATTATATTTTTTGATAATGTAGTGTAAAAAATGTTTATGAGTTTTATAACAGTTAAAGCTTTGGCCGGGCGCAGTGGCTCACGCCTGTAATCCCAGCACTTTGGGAGGCTGGGACCAGCAGATCACGAGGTCAGGAGGTTGAGACCATCTGGCTAACATGGTGGTGAAACCCCGTCTCTACTAAAAAATACAAAAAATTAGTGGGGCGTCGTGGTGGACGCCTGTAGTCCCAGCTACTCGGGAGGCTGAGGCAGGAGAATGGCATCCGGGAGGCGGAGCTTGCAGTGAGCCGAGATCACGCCACTGCACTCAGAGCGAGACTCCGTCTCAAAAAAAAAAAAAAACAGTTAAAGCTTTATAGTACATTTTACTCAAATGAACAATACTGTAGTAAGCATCACTGTATTTTTAAATTGATGTAATAATTAAACAGTTTTATGGGGTACACCACTGTATTTTGGTAGATGCTTTCACGTGTTTGTGAAAGCACTTCAAAATTAATCTGTCACTCTTTTCCTAAATCCATGTTTACTGAAATAGTTATTTAGGATTGCAATACAAACTCTACAAACTTGGTTGTTTCCAAAAGTATCTAAGTTAGTTGCATAGAACTCAGAACACATAAAAACAATGCTCAGAAATTATGACTAATTCCCAGGATGTGTTGGGAGTCTCCAAGACTACCCCCAGGTTCAGTGATTTGCCAGAAAGACTCACGGAATTCAACATGTAGTTGTAGTCATGGCTAAGATTTATTACAGTGAAAGGATACAAAGCAACATCAGCAAAGGGAAAAGGCACATGGTGTGAAGTCCAGGGGAAGCCAGGCACAAGTGTCCAAGAGACCTCTCCTAGTGGAGTCACATAAGATCTACTTAATTCTTTCAGTAATGAAATGTGGAAACACATTTTTTGTCATCAGAGAAGCTCATTAGAGACCCAGTGCCCAAGGTTTTTATTGGAGGCTGGTCATGTACACACCCCTCTGCCTAGCACATACCAAAATTCCAGACTCCAGAAGAAAAACAAGTGTTTGGCATAAACCATACTATTTGCACAAACACTCTAGGTTTAGTGAGCCACCCTTGTCATTGAGGGAAAGTTTTATGTCAGTGTAAGGATGAACTGTTCACCAACCAAGTCCCAGATGCCAACCAAAGGCCAGTCTTGCAAGTAGGCCTTTCTGTAACAATGATGGCAGTCTCAGGCCTGCTATGTTAACTCTTTACTGCATGTAAAACAACATGAGACCCTATTTGACCCATAATCTGATGGACATTCAATACTGTATTTCTTCTATAATGCCAATAGAACTATTTTCATCTTATCTAATCATTTGTGACTTTTCTTGTAATATAGTACGTTCCAAGTTCCATTTGCAGGCGCAGCAACGCATTTGCCCTTCTCTGTACCCACCATGTCACATAGTAGCTTTCTCCAGGACACATTCAGTATCTGGATCAGTATAAAGAACACATAGATTTCCTTGGGTACCGATAACTTGTACCCTTTTCATCCTCGTAAAAGGTATTTCCCCATATATTAATATGAAAAGAGAAGGCCTTTTGTAGGTCATCTCTTCATAGGTGTTCAAACTGTGAAGAAAGTAGAGGTAGTAGTGAAAGCAAGGGCTTAACAAATGGGTTTTTTTCAGGCACCATTTTCATTTTGCCTTGTTCAAATGCAAGTCATTCTTCTCTGGATTAATTCACAATGTGAAGAGAAAAGATAATCACCAACTTTTTAAAATTTTATAAATTATAATGAATTTTATAATTTGTTACTTAGTCCCTATTAAGTTTTTAGAACAACACCTGATACATAGTACATACCCAATAATGTTATCATTTACCTAGTAAATATTAGATATCACTTGTGAACGATTGTCACATCAAGGAACTGAGTTCAAATTATTGTTCTCTTTCACATTGTTAGAAGATAATGGCACATGTTTTCTGAGCGCTGTCTTTATTTTCTAGTCCTACTGTGGCTTTCAGGAAGTACCCCAGTTAATGGGTTAGAAGTGTTTTTTGAAAGTTAGACCCAAAAGGAAATTTCTATAAATCATGACCAATTTTCTCATTTGACTTATTTGAGAAACATGTTCTTATATGATCCATATTTTCTGCTTTATATGTATGTCAGTGTAACTTAGGATAGATCCTAAATCATTGGCTGTTTTAAATTATTGCTGCTCTTTGAAATCTACATCTCTTTTTAAAAGCAGAATAGTTGCATAGAAGGTGATGAGTTTCAGAAATTTCAAGTACGCCATCTATACATGGTATATAATTCCTTTCCTTCATTTTAAATTAATTGATTAGATGTTTCAAGAGAGTAAAATGATGTATCACAGGATTCATCCTTATTTAAAGAGATGGTTTTCAGTAATTTGTACCTAATAAAGATGAGCAGAACCAGCCACTAAACCTCTTTTATTTTGTAGGGGATTAGTGATGGTATTCCACTATTAAAGGCCACCGTCCCCAAAAATCAGTATCGTTCTTTTATGTCTCAAGGCAGCCCTGAGTTACTGGTAAGTTGATTTTTACCTTTTTCACACTGCTATGCCTATATTCATTACAACTTAGAAAAAAAGAGGAAATAAATATTTTTTTAAAGCCACTTTTTGGCTGTGCATGGTGGTTCATGCCTGTAATCCCAGCGCTTTGGGAGGCTGAGACAAGCAGATTGCCTGAGCTCAGGAGTTCAAGACTAGCCTGGGCAACATTTGCTCAGAAAATAAAATCTAAAAAGATATACCAAAATAGGCTGGGCACAGTGGCCCATGCCTGTAATCCCAGCACTTTGGGAGGCCAAGGCAGGTGGATCACTTGAGGTCAGAAGTTCGAGACCGACTTGGGCAACATGGTGAAACCCTGTCTCTAATAAAAATACAAAAAATTAGAGAGGCATGGAGGCAGGCGCCTGTAATTCCAGCTACTTAGGAGGCTGAGGCAGGAGAATCATTTGAATCCAGGAGGTGGAGGTTGCAGTGAGCCAAGATGGCGCCACTGCACTCCAGCCTGGGTGACAAGAGTGAGACTCTTTCTAAATAAAATAAATAAATAAATAAAAAGATATACAAAAATAGTAGTAGTACTTTTTGAGCAGTGGCAATCTTGTGAATTTCAATCTTTATATATATATGTGTGTGTATATATAGATGCGTGTGTGTGTTTGTGTGTGTGTGTGTATGTGTATATATATATGTGTGTATATATATGTATATGTATATATATGTATATATATGTATATGTGTATATATATGTATATATATGTATATGTATATATATGTATATATGTATATGTATATATGTATATATATATGTATATGTATATATATGTATATATATGTATATGTATATATATGTATATATATGTATATATATATATGTATATGTATATATATATGTATATGTGTATATATATATATGTGTATATATATATATGTATTTTTTTTTTTTTGAGACAGAGTCTCACTCTGTCACCCAGGCTGGAGTGCCAATCACAGCTCACTGCAGCCTTGACCTCTTGGGCTCCGGTGACCCTTCCACCTCGGCCTCCTGAGTAGCTGGGACTACAGATACACACCACCATGGCCAGCTAATTTTTGTATGTTTTGTAGAGATCAGGTTTTGCCATGTTGCCCAGGTTGGTCTCAAACTCCTGAGTTCAAGTGATCCTCCCACCTGAGCCTCACAAAGTGCCTGCGTTTTTTAAAGTTACCAGAATTTCGTTTGTCGGGGGTTGCTTGTTAACTTTTATAATCAAGAGGATAAAAGCTTTTCATTTTGAAGAGAGGAGAACTTACTTACTATGACTGTCACTACAGGGAGACCTTAACAGTTCATTGTATTCATTGTAAATTCTCCTTCTGGTTTATGTTCTAAATGATATATATTATATTTTTATGGTAAGACTGGTCCCTGAATTTCTTCCAACTGCCAGCTGATAAGTGCTAATAAACTTTGAGAAATCATGAGAAAAAATAATCTTCCTAAAGAAAGATAAATTGGGCCAAGCGCAGTGGCTCACACCTGTAATCCCAGAACTTGGGAGGCTGTGGGTGGATTGCTTGAGCTTAGGAGTTCGAGACCAGCCTGGGCAACTTGGCAAAACCCCATCTCCACTAAAAATACAAAAAATTAGCCAGGCATGGTGGTGCATGCCTGTGGTCCCAGCTACTCAAGAGGCTGAGGTCGGAGGATTGCTTGCGCCCGGGAGGTTGTAGTGAGCTGAGATCATGCCACTGCACTCCAGCCTGGGTGACAGATCAAGACTCTATCTCAAAAAAAAAAATTGGACAAGTTTTCTTACAATAAGATAAACAAAGCCAGGTGTGGTGACTCATGCCTGTCATCCCAATGCTTTGGGAGGCCAAGGTGGGAGGCTCACTTAAGCCCAGGGGTTGGAGACTAGCTTGGGCAACATGGTGAAACCATGTCTCTACAAAAAATACAAAGAATACAAAAATTAGCCAGGCATGGTGGCGCATACCTGAAGGTTGCAATAAGCTGAGATCATGTCACTGCGCCCCAGCCTGGGCAACAGAGTGAAACCCTGGCTTCAAAAATAAAAGATAAACAAAGAGCTTTTTCTGTTTGAATTATCTTAAGATGTACTTAATGAGTTTCATGTTTGGAGTACACAGTCTCACAGTGTTCCCTAAGTGATAAATGCCAATGTCATGTGAGCATCTGGTTATTCTGGGCTGCTTTCCTTAATATTTCATTTAATTTGAGTCTTCATATGTTCTTTTCCAGATAACAATAAGCATGAATTATGTTATTGGAACCCATGGATGGTTGCCTTATGACAGAAACATTTCTAATTACTTTACATTCATCAAGGATCAAACTGTGACAAATCCAAAGTAAGTAAATGAATATTTAAAGCAAAATAGCTATACCAGATACCATATTGCCAGGAAAAAAACTAGATTAATTGATTCATTTATTCTGAAAGAAATATTTTTTATTGAGACAGAGTCTTGCTCTGCAGTGCAGTGGCGCAATCCCCAGTCACTGCAACCTCTGCCTCCTGAGCTCAAGGGATTATCTGGCTAATTTTTATTTTTAGTAGAAATCGAGTTTCACCATGTTGGCCAGGCTGGTCTCGAACCCTTGACCTCAAGTGATCCGCCCACCTCAGCCTCCCAAAGTGCTGGGATTATAGGCCTCCTGACCCTGAAAGTAATGTTTTGAGATCCAGATTATCTCTTCTTCCTTCCTTCCTCCATTCCCTCCCCTCCCCAACCTTCCCTTATTTTTAAGTTATGTCCTGAATTTATATTGGTTTACATACAAAACTTAATTTCCATAATATGAGTTATAGAAATACAATTACATTAGGAATAATAGACTTCCTTGTAATTTCATTCTACTTTATTATGTAAAAATAAGACCTATGTGTTTTAATCTCCAAAAGTTATGTTCTCACTTAAAGTGGTGTTTCCCTTACACTGAGTGGTCCTGTTTGTTTGCTTATTTTTTTTCTAGTTAAATCACATTCATGGCTGGGCACAGTGGCTCACGCCTGTAATCTCAGAACTTGGGAAGCTGAGGCAGGCGGACCACCTGAGGTCAGGAGTTCAAGACCAGCCTGGCCGACATGGCAAAACCCCGTCTCTACTAAAAATACAAAAATTGGCCGGGTGCGGTGGCTCACGCCTGTAATCCCAGCACTTTGGGAGGCAGAGGCGGGCAGATCACGAGGTCAGGAGATCGAGACCATCTTGGCTAACACAGTGAAACCCCATCTCTACTAAAAATACAAAAAAATTAGCCAGGCGTGGTGGCGGGCGCCTGTAGTCCTAGCTACTTGGAAGGCTGAGGCAGGAGAATGGCGTGAACCCGGGAGGCGGAGTTTGCAGTGAGCCGAGATCACGCCACTGCACTCCAGCCTGGGCAACAGAGCAAGACTCCATCTCAAAAAAATAAAATAAAAATAAAAATATAAAAATTAGCCAGGCATGGTAGTGGGCACCTGTAATCCAAGCTACTCAGGAGGCTGAGGCAGGAGAATCGCTTGAACCCAGGAGACAGAGGTTGCAGTGAGCCGAGATTGCACCACTGCACTTCAGCCTGGACAACAGAGCAAGACTCCACCTCAAAAAAACTAAAAATAAAATTCAAAAATCACACTCCATGTTGAGGATCAAATTACACCATGTATTTGAAAACTATTTAAAATGATGTAATTGTTATCACTGTATCTTTGTCTTCCTCAACTAGAATACAACTTCATGAGATTAAGGAAAATGTATTTTTTTCTTTCTTATCCCACATAGTACTGTTATGTTTTGCAAGAAGCATATTCTCAGCAAATTAATATTGAACAATAAAGTTTTATAGCTAGAGTATGAGAATTAGCCCCCATTTTCTGTATACACACTGAATTGCAATCACTTGTCTTTCTGCAGAATCTGGATTGGCTAAGCTCACAGGTATTGCACTTGGAAGCTGATAAAACCAGCATGCTTGCTTTGGTTCAAATGGAGAACAGTCATCATAGTGTTGTTAGATACACACTTATCTGCCTGATTTATCTCCTATTCATCACCTTGTGTAGGACATCCCTGGTTTAAGTTTATTTCTGATATTCCTAGTCCTGTCATATCCTGTCTTGTCTTTAAACTTTAAGGCTGCCATTTACAAAATTGCCAATTTTATTAAATTGTCTTTGAAATCCAAGATTTAAGCTTTCTTCACACCTTCACTGATCTCACTTTTTTTCGCATACCACTTGAGATTGTTATGTATATTCTTAATTTATGAAAAATATTACAGTGAGATAACGTATTTTCTGAAAGTCTATCGTTTATTAATAGACATTTCAAATAGGACATTTGGGACTAATTTTTTATTTCTTTTTTAGAGAGGTTTAAAAAGAATAGTTCACATCAGTATACGTGATCTTGTAAGGAAAAGTCTGATATTTAATTGTGTTTACAGAACTCAGCGCAGTATGAATGGTCCTTTTGCTCCCGGGCTAGAGATCACTTCTAAGCTATTTGTAGTATCACATGATGCAAAGTTGCTCTTCAGCTCTGGATACTGGGATAATAGCATTCAAGTGATGTCACTTACAAAAGGCAAAATTATCTCACACATCATCCGGCATATGGGTAAGCATTAGCTTTTTTTCCAAAAATGCTCAAAAATTTTCTTTTTTTCTTAAGTATAAAAGTAGTACATGCTCCTTGTAAAGAGCATTAAATTTTACCTTTGAAGCTGAGTGAACTTTTTTATTGTGTAGGATTATAAATATATACTTTCTGTAGGAGTGTCTCATGTATTTTGGGTATAATAAAGCACCATATAAATTAAATACAGCTTCATAGTATCTGGAAAATGTTAGGCTAAGTTTTTTTTTTTAATGAATGATAAAAGTAAGAATTTTAAGACAAAATGCTAATAAAATCTGCTGTCATTAAATAAGACATCAACTGCTGTATTACTATGTTAACAGTTAAACATGAGAGTGATGAAATTGTCGAATGTAGTTTTAACTTGCTACTTCTTAGTGTATTAGTCTTCAATATAAGAATAAAATGTTGAGTAGGTTTTTTTCTAATAAACCTGTTAGGGAAGGAAAATGGAGTCTTCTGCTAATTCTGTACCAGTCAATCCTAAGATAACACTTACCTCAGCTGTTTGCAGTTTAGGAAAAATATATTTGTATTGTGAATTTATAGTATAGTATGTGCAGTTTTTCTAAGGACATATATTCTATAGGATTACAATTCCCAATGAGAGTAGAAGGTGAATGGGGATGAGAAAGCAAAGTAGCATATGAAAATTAACTGGGGATCTATCTCAAACTATCTAACCTCGTCCCAAGATTGTGGTAGTCATTCCCCACACCTCATGTCTGCTTCTCATGCTCAGAGAATGGAGATTTCAAAGAAAGCTCTCCAAGGTGATTTTGACACTGCTGCTTTCCTGTGTCTTTTTTCCCCAATGCTTTTCCAGTACCATGTCTACATTCCTCCCTGTTGGCATAACTGATTTAGAAATAGTTTGAACATTAACAAAAATTGCTCTTAAAGTTCTAGTTTAGCAAAACGAGGCATTTCATTTTATTTAATTCCTTTTCTTACAGATATTGTGACTTGCTTAGCTACAGATTACTGTGGAATACATTTGATTTCTGGTTCCAGAGATACTACATGTATGATATGGCAAATAACACAACAGGTAGTCACACATTTAAATGTTCTTGATTTAGATCAGAGATTCACCCTGAGTATACTAGCAAAATGTTCTACTAGGACATCGAATTGTTTTCTGGCAGTGACTAAGCTCCTTTGTATTCTTTTTACCCACATTTTGTCCTGTTCGAATCACTGCATTTTTTCCTAGGTTTACTGTCTGATTCATTACCTTATTCCCTATTGCTTTCCAAAGATTCTTCCTTCTTACCTCTCCTAGGAAAACAGTAATTATTTTATTGTCTTTTAGCATAGTAACGTTTCTGCTTTCTTTCTTGTGGGACTACTAGAAATGATAGATTTATAGTTTTCATCAACCTGATTGCATTCTCATAATAATATTGGTCCAGGAAGTATCATTTTTGTTAAATAGCTTCTGTTTTCTTTTCTTTTGTTTTGAGATGGCATGATCTCTGCTCACTGCAACCTCCGCCTCCCGGGTTCAAGCGATTGTCCTGCCTCAGCCTCACATGTAGCTGGGATTTCAGTCACATGCCACCATGCCTGGCTATTTTTTTTTTTTTTTTTTTTTTGTATTTTTAGCAGAAATGGGGTTTCACCATGTTGGCCAGGCTGGTCTCGAACTCCTAACCTTCAGTGATCCACCTGCCTTGGCCTCCCAAAGTGCTGGGATTATAGGTGTGAGCCACTGTGCCCGATCAGCTTCTATGTTTTCTACATTGTCTTAACAGGCTTTCTCCCACTCCAAATTTATAAAAAGTATCTAGAAATTTTCTTCCATTTAAAAAACCCAGCTGAGCGTGGGACATGCTTGTAGTCCTAGCTATAATACGTGGGAGGCTGAGGTGGAAGGATTGCTTGAGCCAGGGAAGCAGAGGCTGCAGTGAGCTGAGATCCTGCCACTGCACTCCAGCCTGGGTGACTGAGCAAGATCCTATCTCAAAAAAAAAATTGTTTTCTTCTAATTTTTTTTGTTTTCTTATATTACAATCTTTAATTTATTGGTAATTTATTTATCTACATTGGATAAGGCTTTGTTTACTTCTGAATAGGAAGCATTACACTTAAAGTGTAATGTTCTCAGCTAGTCTTATATAGGTATTTATTCTTACATACGAACTTATGTTTTAACCATACCCTCTTTTGTTTTTTGTTTTTTTGTTTTTTTTTTGTTTTTTTGAGATAGAGTCTTGCTCTGTCCTGCGCCCAGCTAGAGTGCAGTGGCACAACCTTGGCTGACTGCAACCTCCACCTCCTGGGTTCAAGCGATTCTCCTGCCTCAGTCTCCTGAGTAGTTGGGACTACAAGTGCACGCCACCACGCCCAACTAATTTTTGTATTTTTAGTAGAGACAGGATTTCACCATCTTGGCCAGGATGGTCTCGAACTCGACCTCATGATCTGCCTGCCTCGGCCTCCCAAAGTGCTGGGATTACAGGTGTGAGCCACCGCACCCGGCCCCATACCCTCTTTTTTTGAAAAAAAAAAAAAAAAAAAAAAAAAACTCCATTTTAGTCTTACTGAAATTGTATTTAATTTATATGTTAATTTGGTTTGGGGTTTTTTTGGTTTGGTTTTGTTGTTGTTGTTGTTGTTGTTGTTGTTGTAGTTTTTGAGGCGGGGTCTCACTCTGTCATCCATGCTGGAGTGCAGTGGCACAATCATGGCTCACTGCAGCCTTGACCTCCCAGGCTCAAGCAATCCTCGCTTCTCAACCTCCCAAGTAGCTGGGACTCCAGGCATGCACCACCACGCCTGGCTAGTTTTTGTATTTTTAGCAGAGAGAAAATGATTGTATTTGCCATGTTACCCAGGCTGGTCGCAAACTCCTAGGTTCAAGCGTTCTGCCCACCTCGGCCTCCCAATAATTTGGTATTTTTTATAGTTATTTATTTACAGAAATAGGAAGTGTCTTTTCATGTTTGTTTCAGGTCCTTTTTATGTCCTTTGATAAAATTTCTTTCTTTTTCATTTAGATCTGATACCTTGTGATACTTACTTCAAATTATCATGTTTTTTATTACTGTTTTTAGTAGGGTTTTAAAAATCATTTTTGTGTCTGATTATTGTTAATATAAAGAAAAGCTATATAGTGATTTGACTGATTTCTGTACAATTATCTTATATCGAATTACTTTGCCAAATCCTCTTATCAACTCTCATGGTTATTAGTATTTCTTGGATTTTCTGAAAATAAGGTAGGTAATACAATCATGTGATCTGAAAATAAATGTGATTTGCTTTATCTTTTCTAATATACTAATTATTTCATTTTCTTATATTATTAGCTAATACAATAAGGTAAGCAAAATTATAGTGAGCATCTCCGCCTTATATCTAATTTTGATGAAAATGCCTTCCCAATGTTACCATTTAGTATAGTGTTTGCTGTTAGGTTTCACTAGTTGTGTTTTTCACATTTAAGTATTTAGCTTCCTTCTATTGTTTTTTTCTTTTGGTAACTTTATAGTTTTAATGAAATTTCAAACTTGTAAAAAATTTGCAAAAATAGTGTATTTTGTATCGTGTGTCTTAGCAGTCTCTTTTAGTATCTCCCTCTTACAGCATCTTATTTTTTTTAACCATTTAAAAGTTGGAGATATCATGTTCCTTTACCCCTAAATAGGTCAGTGTGTATTTTCTAAGAACAAAGACAATCTTGTACATAAACCCAGTGAAGTTACCAAAATCAGAATGCTTAACATTTATACAATACCATTAGCTAATCCACAGTCCATGTTCTAATTTTGTATTTCCAATAATGTTTTTTACAGCTGTTTTTCCCAGTTTATCTTATTTATAATTTTTCTCTTACTTCTTCTTGATATAATGTATTACATTGAGAACTTTCCTAGGTTTGAACCATCCTTGAATTTTTATAATAAACCCACATAGTTTATGGAATATTGTTATTACACTTTACTGATGTATCTTATTAGCTAGTACTTTAATGATTTCTCTACTCTTAAGTAAAATAGATCTTTTTGTTCTGTCTTTATCATGTTTAGTATGGGGATATGCAATCTTTACCAAATAAATTTAGGAAGGGCTCCTCTTTCTCTTGAACTGGAATTACTTCCATTATATAGGAATTACCTGAGTTTTAAAAGTTAAATATAGTGCACTACGCACTCAGACTGATACTCACAGGGAAAGACAAATTTGTCACAGGTAGCAGAGTGTCGAGGGGAATTAATGCACACCACATGGAACAGGTGGAAGGTGTGGGCAGAGTTGTCTAGGATAATCACAAATACAAATAGCAACTATTCAAATAAAACAAATAACATACAACTATATGTATGCTAAAGACAAAGCACGCTAAAGACATGAAGAAAGAGTCTTTCTTCTGGAAGATGACTCAGAGAGCAATTTTTTGCAATACAATTGTGTTATTAGGAAAACATAAGAATGGCAGTTCAATAAAATGGAAGATCAAACATGAAATGATAAAATAGCATTATAAGATGAAAACGAAGGTTGCAGAAGAATCAAGTTGAGATTAAAACCAGTACCATTACATACCCCATAAATATATATACCTACTGTGTACCACAAATGTTTTTTCAAAGGGCTGCAGCCAAGACATATTAAAAAAATACCATTACAAACACAAATAAACCTGAAGCAGAAACTACAAGAAAGAGATTTGATGTGGCTGCAAATCAAATTAGTGGCCCGGAAAAAAAGATGTAATCAGAGTGAATGCCAATAAAAAGATAACTTTAAAGCAGTTAGAGAAAGAATTATAGCTATAAAAATCAAAGACAGTCAGCATAAAGATAATTGATGTCCCTGAAGCAGCGATCCCAATAAATGGAAAAATTATTCAGCCGGGCATGGTGGCCAATACCTATAATCCCAGCACTTTGGGAGGCTGAGGCGGAAGGATTACTTGAGCCCCAGAGTTCAAGACCAGCCTAGGCAACATGGCAAGACCCTCATCTCTACAAAAAAATTTTAAAAATTGCTAGGCATGGTGGTACATGCCTGTGGTCCCAGCTACTCAGGGAGGCTAAGGTGGGAGGATCACTTGAGTCCAGGAGGTCGAGGCTACAGTGAGCCATGTTCATGCCACTGTACTCCAGCCTGGGCAACAGAATGAGAAACCCTGTCTCAAAAAAATAAAGTTATTCAGAAATATAACACAAAAAGTTTATTTGAAGTTAAGGAAGAATAAATCTGTAGATTAAAAGGGGAAATAACATACTTGGAAAAATTAATCCAAGACTGTCAACATTGCAACAATTTATGTTAAGGTTTTGAGCTTAGTTAAGTTTTTGAGATGGAGAATAATTCAGAAATCCAAGTAGAAATGTAAGAATGAGTACTATTATGAATAGACTCAGTGGCTGTTAACTAGTTGCGATGTTAGTTTGTGATTAGAAGGCTTAAATGCAATATAAACTTAGTGAAAAACAGGAAACAAGAAACCACCTTTACCTTTGCTTTTCTCTTTTATTATTAGGGAGGTGTTCCTGTGGGCTTAGCATCTAAACCTTTTCAGATTCTTTACGGACACACTGATGAGGTATTGAGTGTCGGCATCAGCACTGAGCTAGACATGGCAGTGTCAGGATCAAGGGTAAGATTTCACCTTTAGGAAATACTATTTATTTTGTCTACAAATTTATTACCAACATTTATAACTAAAAAGTTTTTCAGAGGAATTGATAAGAGTATAGAAATATTATACCATATTTGTATAGGACTTTGCAAAAGTAGAATAGACTGCAAAATAAAGAAAACACTGAATGCCATTTTGGGATTTTATTCATTTTATTATTTAAGGGAAGAGGACATTCTAGGAAATAAAATACTATTTGAAATTTTGAAGTTGGAATTTTTCCTAAGGTGCATGTATCCTTGATGGAATAATCATTTTCTTGGTTCCTTTCCCACATTTCTTTATCTGGCCCACTCTACTTTTATTCTTTTTTGCTGTTCTTTTTCTTTGTCTTTTTCATTTTCTGATATATCCTGTGTGTAGGATGGAACGGTGATTATACATACCATTCAGAAAGGTCAGTACATGAGGACTTTACGACCACCTTGTGAGAGTTCTCTGTTCCTGACCATTCCTAATTTGGCTATATCTTGGGAAGGACATATTGTTGTCTACTCCAGCATTGAAGAAAAGACCACCCTCAAGGTATATGACCTTTCATGCAATAGGGGTAGACTCCCAATAGCGTATCTTTCCCTCCCCACATTATAGATGAGGTTTATTGAAGAAGGAAAGAACACCATATTTTAAAGAGGATGTTTTTCTTTCATCATTCAGTTGTTCGTTTCTTAACATTAGATGGACTTCTACCACAATGGTAGCCTCACATTAGTATTTTATTATTGAGATTTCTATTGACTTGTGTAATATATGATTTCAAAATAGTTTCTGATTATGTAGGATTTTTTAAGCTTAAGTGGAAACTGGAAATGATAGCCAACTGAAATTCCTTTTGCATAAGGCAGGGTATAAATAAACAAGCCCTCAATTTTATGTTTGTTTCCTGTCAGTGACATCACTATTTATTTATTTAATTAATATATGTATGTGTGTATATGTGTGTGTGTGTGTGTGTGTGTGTATATATATATATATATATTTTTTTTTTTTTTTTGAGACAGAGTCTCACTCTGTTGCCCAAGCTGGAGTGCAGTGGCGCAATCAGTGATACAATTATAACTCACTTTGGCCTCAAACTCCTGGGCTTAAGTGATACTTCTGCCTCAGCCCCCTCAGTAGCTGGGACTACTGGCATGTGCCACCACACCTGGCTAGTTTTTTTTAATTTTTGGTGAGACGAGGTCTCCCTATGTTGCCTAGGCTGGTCTCAAACCCCTGGGCTCAAGCAATCCTCCTGCTTTGGACTCCCAAAGCACTGGGATTACAGACATGAGCCACCATGCCCAGCCTAAGCTTTTTCAATATTAAGAATTTTGGGGGGCCAGGAGTGGTGACTCACGCCTGTAATCCCAGCACTTTGGAAGGCTGAGGCGGGTGGATCACCTGAGGTCAGGAGTTCCAGACCAGCCTGGCCAACATGGTGAAACCCCATCTCTACTAAAAATACAAAAATTAGCTGGGCATGGTGGCGCATGCCTGTAGTCCCAGCTACTAGGGAGGCTGAGACAGGAGAATTGCTTGAACCCAGGAGGCAGACGTTGCAGTGAGCCAAGATTATGCCACTGCACCCCAGCCTGGGCAATAGAGCAAGACTTGGCCTCAAAAAAAAAAAAAAAAAAGTCTGGGTGCAGTGGCTCACGCCTGTAATCCCAGCACTTTGGGAGGCCAAGGCGGGTGGATCACGAGGTCAGGAGATCGAGACCATCCTGACTAACACAGTGAAACCCTGTCTCTACTAAAAATACAGAAAAAGATTAGCCGGGCATGGTGTCGGGCACCTGTAGTCCCAGCTACTTGGGAGGCTGAGGCAGGAGAATGGCGGGAACCTGGGAGGCAGAGCTTGCAGTGAGCCAAGATTGTGCCACTGCACTCCAGCCTGGGTGACAGAGCGAGGCTCCATCTCAAAAGAAAAAGAATTTTTTTCTTTTGTTTTAAGAATGTAGAGTTTTGGGGAGGGCTAAATGAGATTTTAATTCTTCTTTGGAGAGAGTGAGATTTCTCGTTTAATATTTACTTGGCAATCTGATTTGAAATCACTTTAATAATATTGTCTACACACTTGGTCTTTAAATATAGCCATATTTTTATCCCAAAATGTTAAGCCAAATGATTACTCTGTTATAGTCAGAGTTTTAACTGATAATATAAAAACTCAGTTTTTATTTGAAATTGTTAAATTTTCCTTAATTCTTTTCAGGATAAGAATGCATTACATCTGTTTTCTATAAATGGCAAGTATCTAGGGTCTCAAATCCTGAAGGAACAAGTATCAGATATATGTATAATTGGAGAACACGTTGTCACAGGCAGCTTACAAGGATTCCTGTCTATAAGAGATCTCCACAGGTAAGTAATAAAAACTAATGAAGTATCACTTAAGAAAAGGTGGCAGTACTTCTAGTCTAGAGTGAAAATCAGGAGTCTAAGATTTTTAATCTTTTGATTTATCATTTATTATAAAAATTTATCTTTTAGCAAGTATAAAAAATTGGAGAAGCTAAAGTATTCCTGGATTCATAAAGGAAATATATATATACATTTTTTAATATGTAGAAAATTTTACATTATATATATTTTACCACAATTAAAAAATTTTTTAGGCTTGGCATAGTGGCTCCTGCCTGTAATCCCAGCACTTTGGGAGGTAAAAGAGGGAGGAATGCTTGAGCCCAGGAGTTTAAGACCAACCTGGGCACATAGCAAGACCTCATCTCTACTAAAAATAAAAACTTTAAAAATTAGCTGAGCATGGTAGCATGTTCCTGTGTTCCCAGCTACTTGGGAGGCTGAGGTAGGAGGATTGCTTGAGCCCAGGTCAAGGCTGCAGTAAGCTATGATCATACCACTGCACTCCAGCCTGGACAACAGAGCAAGACCCTGTCTCAAAAGAAATGTTTTAAATATGTAGAGCTAGAAAAAAATGTTCATAGTACCAAATCTGTATTATGGATTTGGAAATTTGTCCAAATGATGGTTTGAATTTTTATAAAGTTTTTTTTAACTGTGGTAAAATAGAGTATATTTAACATATTTAAGCATGTGTGTGTATAAAATTGGTATGGAGATCCGTTGTCATTTAATCTAGTGAAGGAGAGAGATACTGGAGTAGTGGATATGTGTTTTTGTTTTGTTTTGTTTTTTGAGACCTACTCTCTGTCACCCAGGCTGGAGTGCAGTGACATGATATTGGCTCACTGCAGCCTCTGCCTCCAGGTTCAAGCGATTCTCCTGCCTCAGCCTCCACGTTAGCTGGGAATATAGGTGCGTGCCATCATGCCCAGCTAATTTTTGTATTTTTAGTAGAGACGAGGTTCCACCATGTTGGCCAGGCTGGCCTCAAATTCCTGACCTCAAGTGATCCACCCACCTCAGCCTTCCCAAAGTGCTGGGATTACAGGCATGAGCCACCGCACCTGGCCCGAGATTTCTGGGCTTCTTACCCACCTCTCATTTATGAATCAGCAAGGCAAAAAGCATTTAATGAGAGTGCCTAGGTGCTCAATACTGTGATGCTTACTCATAATAATGGTTTTTAAGGGGTTTAAGACTAGTTGGAGGCTGGGCGTGATGGCTCACGCCTGTAATCCCAGCACTTTGGGAGGCTGAGGTAGCTGGATCATTTGAGGTCAGGAGTTCAAGACCAGCCTGGCCAACATAGTGAAACCCCATCTCTACTGAAAGTACAAAAATTAGCCAGGTGTGATGGTGGGCACCTGTAGTACCAGATACTCAGGAGCCTGAGGCAGGAGAATCACTTGAACTCAGGAGGCAGAGGTTGCAGTGACCGAGATCGCACCACTGCACTCCAGCCTGGGTGACAGAGCGAGACTACATCTCAAAAAAAAAAAAAAAGACTAGTTGGGGAAATATCAATATTTGTGTACTGTTGTGAACTGTTTAAGAGCTAAGTTATATGGTCCCAGTTACATGTGCATGATGAGTTTTAAAGACATTAAGGATTAGCATGGATCTGGATCTGAGTAGTCAGAGGAGTCTTGATGAAGGATTAGTAGGAATTAAATGGACATGAAAAGACAGGGAGGGCCTTCTTTTGGAGATGGAGGTAGGCAATATGTGAGGAAATAAAGCACAAAGACGTAGGAACCGCAGTGAACATGGTGTGTACTGTGCTGCATTTTGACGATAAGATCAGAGCAAGACTAGAACAAATGCCCACTGGGAGTCTGAGGCTCAGAGAACGGTGACTAGTACAGGAACTTTATTTCTATCTGTTTTAGGAAAAACACTAAGGATAAAAATCTAGTTAGTATCCATATAGAATCCTATCTAACTGTTGTGTTCCTTACTTTGTCTCTCACCTTCCCTCTAATCTCTCTAAAGGGAACGTAAAGACTATTTACCTTAGATAAATGATGAATGTAATAGTAACATGTAAAAACTGAAGTAATAATAGAATGGGTTGGAAAATTGAAAAAAGAGTAAGATTCTCTAGGAAGTCAAGAAAATTCTTATATTTTAGGTTCATGTTTTATTATTTTGTTTGATTATATATGGTTAGAAGAAAAATAGCTGTCAAAAATAGAGAAAAAATCTATTTATCAAGTATCTTAAGTAATGCTGTAAATACACGCCCTTGTGTGAGTCACTTAGACTTTCTGGACACAAGTTCCCACATCTGTAAAATTAGAATACAGAACTAGATGAGCATTAATTTATTTTCCAGATATAAAATCCTGTGAATTCATTATAAATCCATGTAATTATGTCTGTATTTTTTATTTCTTTTCTAGCTTGAATCTCAGCATCAACCCATTAGCCATGCGACTACCTATCCATTGTGTTTGTGTAACCAAAGAATACAGCCATATTCTTGTAGGTTTAGAAGATGGCAAATTGATTGTAGTGGGTGTTGGCAAGCCTGCTGAGGTAATACCTAGCATCAGTAATTTCATTTCTCATGCTGTTGGGGATTAACTTTGGTTCTCCTTCATTCCAACTGATTGAGAAGTCACCATTAGGGATAAACAAATTAAAACCAAATTTGATTTTTCAAAAGGCAGTAAATAAAAACAGGATAAAGCTATTATTCAAGAGTGATGTTTATGTTATTATTGAAAGCCCACCTTTGGCAATTCTATCTACCACTCTATAGGAATAAGAAAGTTCATGTCTTCTAAATCTAGATTCAAGACTGCAACTTAGATTTTCAATACGTAAGAGCCTTTGCAAAAGAATAAAATGTAGGCTCAAATAATAAAACTACTTTAGTTTTAACAAATACTCATCATAACTATTTGTCGTTGTTCTTTTGTAAAAGCATCATTTTTTATTTGTAACTACAAATATCCCCATATAGTGTGCTTATTCTCAGTGAGTTTCCTATAGTTAAATTTACTTGCTAATGATTTATCAATTATTGAATATTCAGATATCATAAATCTAACTCTCACTCTTAGGAAATCTTTGTAGTTATACTCCAGTAACTTACTGATTCTTCCAAATAATTTGTGTTATTACATAGTTAAATTAAGCATTATAAATTTTTTTTAAGTCACTGTTGGTATTTTCTGAGAAATCTAACAATATGGGATCTGTCGGGGTTATTTCAAGGGAAGAAATTACTGTCACACAGTCAGTGGCTATAATAACCTGTTAAAGATCGTAAAAATCTGTTTTAGAAATATTTGAAATTTCTTTAGTCCTTATGCTTTTTTTCAGCATATTATTTTAACAAAAGTGTCTTTAAATTAATGTTATTATGGCTGGGCATGGTGGCTCACGCCTGTAATCCCTGCACTTTGGGGGACCGAGGCGAGCGGATCAGTTGAGGTCAGGAGTTCGAGACCAGCCTGGCCAACGTGGTGAAACCCTGTCTCTACTAAAAATACAAAAATTAGCCGGGTGTGGTGGCATACGCCAGTAATCCCAGCTACTCAGGAGGCTGAGGCAAAAGAATCACTTGAACCTGGGAATTGGAGGTTGCAGTGAGCTGATATCGCGCCGCTGCACTCCAGCCTGGGTGACAGAGCAAGACTGTACTACAGTGTAGAATATGAACTAGATCCATATTTAGTTACAAAAAGATATTTCTATTTCAAGATCTATTTTTATCTAAAACATCAAAATCTTGATTAATATATATTTTTTAATCATGTACCAGTTTTATATATTATTCTATTAGAGTGAAAGTCATATGTAAAAATCAGATGGTAAGGTAGTAGTGCTTCGGAAAATACATCTGCAAATGTAACTGCAAAACAAGCATGCCAAAGCCACTAGTACTTTGTATGAGGCTTATCTTTTATCACTCCAATAAATATACCCTAGAAAAGCAACCATTAGGCCGGGCACGGTGGCTCACACCTGTAATCCCAGCACTTTGGAAGGACAAGGCGGGCGGATCACGAGGTCAAGACATCCAGACCAACTCGGCCAACATGGTGAAACCCCGTCTCTACTAAAAATACAAAAATTAGCCGGGTATGGGCCAGGCACAGTGGCTCACGCCTGTAGTCCCAGCACTTTGGGAGGCCGAGGTGGGCAGATCACGAGGTCAAGAGATCAAGACTATCCTGGCCAACATGGTGAAACCTCGTCTCTACTAAAAATACAAAAAAAAATTAGTTGGGCGTGGTGGCACGTGCCTGTAGTCCCAGCTACTCTGGAGGCGGAGGCTGAGGCAGGAGAATTGCTTGAACCAGGAAGGTGGAGGTTGCAGTGAGCCAAGATCGTGCCACTGCACTCCAGCCTGGTGACAGAGCGAGACTCCATCTCAAACAACAACAACAACAAATTAGCTGGGTGTGGTGGCGCATGCCTGTAGTCCCAGCTACTTGGGAGGCTGAGGCAGGAGAATCTCTTGAACCTAGGAGGTACAGGTTGCAGTGAACCAAGATCGTGCCATTGCACTTCCAGCCTGGCAACAGAGCAAGACTCCATCTCAAAAAAAAAGAAAAGTGACCATTAAAAAAGGTGTCAAGCCGGGCATGGTGACTCACTCCTGTAATCTCAGCACTTTGGGAGGCTGAGGTGGGTGAAGCACTTGAGGCCAGGAGTTTGAGACCAGCCTGGGCAACATGTCGAAACCCTGTCTCTACTACAAATACAAAAATCAGCTAACCATGATAGTATGTTCCTGTAGTCTCAGCTACTTAGGAGGCTAAGGTGGGAGGATTGCCTGAGCCCAGAAGGCAGAGGTTGCAGTGAGCTGAGATTGCACCACTGCACTCCAGCGTGGGCAACAGAGTGAAACCCTGTCTCAAAAAAAAAAAAAAAAAAAAGGTGGAATCACCATTAAAAAGTAGAAAAAAAAAAAAGCACTTGAGAAAGTAATTGTAACAAACCATAGGGGATTTTTGTCCCACCTGGATGTATAAACACTTTTGAAAGACATTTATTTATTCACTGATTTAATTACTATTTGGTTAGTATTTATTATACACTGGGAAGGATGGTAGGTGATGCAAATTTAATGGTGAACAAAATGCAATTCCTGCCTTCAAGGGCCTTATGCTCTCCTTGTTTTCTACATTACTTTTTATCCTTCTTTTGTTAAATATTATTTTTTGAAAGTCTTAAAATATTTTAAAATTACTTTCTTTTCATCAAAACTTTATTTTACTTTCTTCTTATCCTTATGATTGGCATTAACAGTACTGCAAATTCTAGAAAAGAAAATCTCCAAACCTGTATGTCTTGTTAGCAAAATTAAGAATAATTTTGAGCCAGGTGTGTTGGCTCACACCTGTAATCCCAGCACTTTGGGAGGCTGAGGTGGGAAGATTGCTTGAGCCCTGGACTTCACCAGCCTGGGCAATATAGTGAGATCTCATCTCTACAAACAAATAAAAAATTAATTAAAAATTTTTAAAAATAATAGTTTTGAGAAGCTTATTCTGATGAAGTAATACATATTTTTGATAATTTGTAAAATAAAGGAATCTGGTAACTTTGACATAACTAGGCCATTAATTGTTTAAATGTACACACTGACATTAGACCTTTCTCAAAGACAAAATAAGTGTAAAAGTCTTTCATTATTATTATTGTTATTATTATGTGTGTATGTGTGTGTATGAGAGAGAGAGAGAGAGACAGAGTCTCACTATGATGCCCAGGCTGGAGTGCAGTGGCACGATCTTGGCTCACTGCAACCTCTGCCTCTCAGGTTCAAGCAATTCTCATGCCTCAGCCTCCCAAGTGGCTGGGATTACAGGCGTGTGCCACCATGCTGGGCTAATTTTTGTATCTTCAGTAGAGATGGGAGTTTGCCATTTTGGCCAGGCTGGTCTCAAACTCCTGGCCTCAAGTGATCTACCTGCCTCGGCCTACCAAAGTGCTGGGATTACAGGCATGAGCCACCACACCTGGCCATCTTTCTCTATTATTGATAACCTTTAAAGTGTTAATAATTCTGCTAACAATTTGTTTCTTTTCACTCTGCAAAATCAGTGTCTTACATATCATTTATTTTTTCTTAATATTTATTCTTTATTTCTTTGGATTACTTTACACAGATGCGTTCAGGTCAGCTTTCTCGAAAATTGTGGGGATCGAGCAAGCGTCTCAGCCAGATTTCAGCTGGAGAAACTGAATATAATACTCAAGATTCCAAGTGATTGTTATTTCCATTTTCTGTTATGATTACTGAAACCTGATTTATTGCTTTGTCACTTTAACCACATCTCTCGACTCTCTGCAATGTTGCAAGGCTTTTATCCCTGAAAATCATTTACAGATAACCACAATTTGCTGTGGTATATAAACTAATTCTTGGTCTATACTAAGCTGTATTTCAGAAAATACATTTGATTTGATTTTGTGGCCCATTCCTAAAGGTCATTGTATCCATTTTTAAAACAAACTAAGATGTTCTCATCTTCGTTCAATTTTCTTATTATTCCAAATGATAAAATTTAAGATTTTTCTAATAAAAGAGTACAGATAATGGGACAGTTGAGAGAGATGGCTTTAAATACATTCTTAAGTGATCATTTTCCTATTTACTGACCTCTGTAATGAAAATATATCAATTTATTTATGGAACTCCTGATTGGGGATAATATTTTAAAGTATCTGTTTGGATTTTCAAAACTCAGTAAAAGTTACAGGTTGGCATGGTAAGAATAAAATAAGAATATTGAAACTGGTACATTAGCTAATTCTATTACTACTTAGCATGTTACTAATGAGAAGTTACTGAAATCTATTACTGTCCTTAAATAATAAAAATTGAGTAGAAAAAAGTGGAACTAGAGATACATTTTACAGATGTATTTCCTTAATAATATAATTAAGCAAAAGTGCTAATTGTGATTTTGACAGTTGGGCCTTTTAAGTAGCCTTTGCAGCACAATTTGCATTTGCAAAGTTCAAAATTTCTTGACTCTTCACTAAGCAAATACTATTTTACTCTAATAATTAAGAGTTAGTAATACCCAAATATGTTGAATTTTTACTTAGGATAACTGTGTGATTGATGAATGAATTGAAAAGATATGCATAACTTAAAATAATCATTTATATATAGTAATTTAAAAATTTCTATTTCATGTTTTAGGATTATAGCTAATTTTATTATTATAGTGTTAAATGTTGTGCTTGATTATTAAGATCTTAAAGTAAAAGTCTGATTTATTTAATTTAGAATTCAAAGACATTGTTAAACTTAGATTTTTTGTAAGATTATCTTTTGAGTTAGGTCAGAGAGCTTTTACAACTACCAGTGTTATTAATCTGAGATTTCATGTGTTTGGGAGAACTTGTGAATCCCTCTGAAATTGTGCAGAGATTTTGTATGTTAAATGCATTTTCAGGAAGGAGTGGTTACATGGCTTTCTTTAAAGGGATCTGTGACGAGTAATAGTATTCTTTTTTGTTCCACAAATCATAGATGTCCTTACATCCAATTGTCTTCTCAATTGAATCTTAGAGAAATTTTTCCTTTGCAATTTCGCTTTCCTGTTGACCACAGTATCCAGTGCCCTTTTCTTTATAATCTTTTGAGTGAGTAAAAAAATTTTAAGAAATAAAGAATTCTGTTTAGGGAAACTTTTGAATAGATTTGATTTGATGTGAGTCAGGGCTAATAAAAAGCTATAGAAGAATTTTCTTTCCAATAAGTAAAAATCTTCTGTTTTATTAAGGAAAAAATAGCTATGTTTTAGGTAAATAACTGAAATAAACTGGTACAACAATTGTAAAATAGAACATATGTAAATGTCAAGGTGTCTTTTCTTAAGACTTCAGGAATTTGTATTGAAAAAAGTCTCAAAATAAGTTCAGTAGCAATAATTATGATGCATAAATGAGACCGGCATCCATTTATTTTATTCTTTCTGGGGGGGGATGGGAGGTTTCAATCCAGTGCTTCACCCGTGGTGCCACCGTGACTATCTTTTTTTTTATCTTACAGTTTTTCAGGAGATTTCAAGTCAGCAGAACTAACATGATTGATTTTTAGTTTTTAAAATACTGATTTTTTTAGAAACTTTTTCTAAATCAAAACCTACTAAGTTTTATTTTGTTATTCAGAGATTTTGATGTAAAAATGCCTTCTTTATTTTTAAGGTTACTTAATACTGGATTTGAAAATTATTTTGGATGCTTATAAGTTTTCTAAAACTTAGATAATTAGAAAAAATGCCTAAGTTTATGATGTTTTACTATGCTGCTTTTTAGATGGAAGAAATAAGTAGTTTTTACTTTATAGTACAAATAAGTTTTGTTCACAATAAAATAGATATCCTACCTGGACTAATACTAGATGTACGAGGTAGTGAAATTATTTCTTATATTGCTTTTTCCAAAAAGTAAAAACCAAAAATGGGGGCTGGGCGTGGTGGACTCATGCCTGTAATCCCAGCACTTTGGGAGGCTGAGGCAGGCGAATCACAAGGTCAGGAGTTCAAGACCAGCCTGGCCAACACAGTGAAACCCTGTCTTTACTAAAAATACAAAAATTAGCCGGACATGGTGGCATGTGCCTGTAGTCCCAGCTACTCGAGAGGCTGAGCAGCACAGGAGAATCACTTGAACCCGGGAGGTGGAGGTTGCAGTGACCTGAGATCACACTACTGCACTCCAGCTTGGGCAACAGAGTGAGACTTTGTCTCAAAGAAAAGAAAAAAAATACGGAATTTAGAGAAAAATCTTTGAGAATACGAGCAACAGTCTAGAGAATGGAACTTAAATTTTATCTATTAAAAGAAGCAAACAACTATTAGCTGAATAATATATTACTCATTTAAAGAGTATAGCCTACTGAATTAAAAATCACTAGATAAAATAATTGGAAAGAAGTACTTTTGAGGATTCTGGTATATTTAGATGTTATCCATAGAAATTAGTTATATATTATGTAATGAGAGAAATGAACAGTATCATTAGAATGAAATAATAGGTGGACATTTCAATTGGTGAATATAGTATCTCAAGTTGGCTCTTACAAAGTCTGTTATCTGGCCAGTTGTGGTGGCTCACGCCTATAATCCCAGCACTTTGGGAGGCCAAGGTGGGCAGATCACAAGGTCAGGAGTTCGAGACCAGCCTGGCCAACATGGTGAAACCCCGTCTCTACTAAAAATACAAAAATTTGCTGGGCGTGGTGGCAGGCCCCAGCTACTCAGGAGGCTGAGGCAGGAGAATCGCTTGAACCCAGGAGGCAAGGTTGCAGTGAGCCAAAATCGCACCACTGCACTCCAGCCTGGGCAACAGGGCGAGACTCCATCTCAAAAAAAAAAAAAGTCTGTTATCTTTGCAAAACTTTTTATACGCTTTTGTTTCTTGATACTGGTGATGACAAAAAAAAAATCTCAGCATCCTGGTGATAGGAAGAGATTTATACCAAGATAATTATTTTACTTTTGGAAAATGAGATCAAGTATTAAAACATGTAATAGCTGTGCACGCTTAGAGAATAAAAAACGTTTATAAAATTTTTTTACAGCTGTTTTCAATCAGTATTCTGGTATTACTCAGATAAAATTGTAAGAGAGAAGGAAAAATAGATCAGGGCATAAAAATCAGGAAAGTGTATAAAAATGAAGTTTGGCAAGTTGGTTTAGTCTTTCTTTTTAGCCTGTGAAGCTCACGTGTGTTATTAAGAAGTTAATAACAAAATAAAAATCTGTTAACTTTTTTTAGGTCACAGTGCAGTGCATCCTTTTGTAGAAGAAAAAATACCAAGTGTTCATTCTGTCATTAGCAAGGAACACCAATGAGGTTTCTTTTTTTTCTCTATTTAGGGCGTATTAAAATTATCCTTCAGAGTACTTGTATTGAAAATCAAGTTTATGCTTCTGAAAAGAATAAGTGCACTCTCAGAATTAAAATTCAGATTTGACGGTTGAATCTTAACCTAAGACATTTTATATTTTGTGTGAAAAGGAGTGGTCAGGGGAAACTGTTAACTTGGATACCAGATTTTTATTTAACAATGATAGAGATATGACCTTTGCCTTTATGTATATTTTATATTGTTACTACTAAAGAGACCACTGAGAAATCTTGTAATTGAACTTAGGGAAGTTAGCTCCTTTTATATATTTATAAAATGAGTAGCATTATCTTTACCACCTTTCCACTGAAAAGATGCAAGTCCTAGGACTATATTAAATATAAATATTATATTATTAAATAATATATGTAATATCGTGGGTGTCTGTTGGGGATATGTGTGTGTAAAGATTGGTTTTTTCAAATATATATATTTAAACCTGTCTTCTGGAAACAGGTTCTTGAACCTATCTTTAGGATACAGTTTTTGACTGGGATATAGGAAATGAAACATGTTTGTTTGTTTCCTTTTTGTTTGTTTGCATCATCAGCCATACTCATGGCTTATCCTACGCATTGTGCCTCTCATCAGCTGAAACTGTTTCTCCGCAATAAGTGAGCAATCTTAAACATTTTCATCGCTCTTTAACAAAATCCATTCTCAATATTCTTTTTGCTGAATTCGTATATTGTATATATTCAACATATTATTTGTTTTAAACTTCATCCAGAGCATTGTTCTATAGAGTTTTCCTGTATTTATCAGAGTCATGTGGTATTTTTCTTGATGACTGTAGGTAACAATATAGTGTTATCAGTCATCATTTTAATATGATTTAAAATGTGGACCACAGCCTGCCTTCTTTAATTTAAATCTAGGCCAAGCATGGTGGCTCACGCCTATAATCTCAGCAGTTTGGGAGGCTGAGGCAGGAGGATCACTTGAGCCTAGGAGCTCAAGACTAGCCTGGGCAGCATAGTGGGCCCCACCTCTACAAGACACTAAAAAATTAGCCATGTGTGCTGGCAAGCGCCTGTAGTCCTAGCTACTCGGGAGGCTGAGGCAAAGAGTTTGCTTGAGCCTAGAGATCAAGGCTGCAATAAGCTGTGATTGCACCACTGCACTTCAGCCTAGGTGACAGTGTCTCCAAAAATACATTTTTTTAAATTTAAATCTAGCAGTTTCTAGGCCAGTGGTTCTTAATAGATATTGCAGATCAGACTTCTCTATGGAGTTTATAAATATACAGATATCTAGGCACTGCTTTGGACTTCGTGAATCTCTTTACTTAATATTCTTGGTATTAAAAAATTATGTCTGAGGATTATTATGTGATATCTTAAAAATTTTTTCTGTATAGAAATGTGTCCATTTATCTTTATAAACCAGATCCAGTATTCAGACTTATTTGAAAATAGGCTTAATCATTATCCTGAGAGACATTTTGTCTCAAATTTGCTTGGAATGGCTTTATTATCTTTGTTTTGCCTGCCACAAAAACAACCAAATTTCCTTTCAGTTGAATTATTTTTGTCATGAACTCTCTTTAGACTGTTCACATTTGAAAATTATAACTAATATTTGCCTCCAGAAAAGTACATCTGTTTGCTAATATTAGTTCCTGGTGACTTTCAGTGAATGTTTTGCAAACTTGAATTAGGCAACATTTTAAAGAAGAAAAAACATGACTAACATGATGAATTTAAAACATAAAAGTAGATCTCTTATAGCCTTGAAGCTTGTAATCAATAGAATTTTCCTAATTAAAAAGCATTGGATAAATTATCTACTACTTCCAATGACTTTTGCAGGTACAGCCTCTGTATGGAAATAATCTTTAATTTTTTATAGGTATAATAGAGAATAAAGCATTAACATTTAAGATGTTTAATTCCAAACAGGAAATAATTCAGTTTTCTGTGTTAAGAAATGTAAGGCCATTCTAGACTATAGCAGTTATGTGGTTTTCTTCTGTATAAAAATCTCATTTAATAGTGGCTGTATTATCAGATACTTATTTGATTATAGTAATTCATCAGACACATCTCCTTCGTTTGGTGATTATCTCATTGACATTTGTCACACGTGAGTGATTTCTAAACACATTGCAGGATTTGGACCTGTAAAGCCAGTGGCTTTAGTGATAAGTAAAAGGGCACATTCAACAATATTTACCTTTGTCTTAATGCCCATAATCTTATGAACTGAAAATTCAGAAGGAAAAGAACAAATAGAAAGCTACTAATTCAATATTTGTTTTTCATGGTACGGTTTTCATGTTTCCTTGGAAACATATTTTGCAAATATAACAATAATAGTAATAACATAATTTTGTCATTTAAAAAAATTACCCATTCATTTTTCAAACTTGACTGTTAGTGGAGGGGTATATGTATGTCTGTGTTTCCACTTATGTAATGGCTGTCTCATTATTTAATTAATTTATAATTATTTTTCAGTGTACAGAGTGATTAGTGGCTTATAATGCTGTTACAATGTAGCATTGTAATGTAAGATGAAGAAAAATTAGGATTTAGGTGGGATTTTTAAAAATTTATCAATTAAAAATAAACTACTTTTTAAAAGAAGTCCTATTCCAATTGGACCTTTAAAATTTTTATTTTAGTAATATTTCAACTTAAGATGTACTAAAACTAGCAATTCTGTGGTAATCAGTGTACTAGTCAACATTAAAATGCTATTTTGGGTTGTCTTCTTTTGGTAACATATTCTGACACTAAGCAACATGTTTTACAATTTAGTGGGCTGAACCTACAAATTCATAAATGCTTCTCTTTATTTTGAAGGAAAAAGATACTTGTCTGTATTAGACGTAATTGTTTTACTCTTCAGAATGTGAAAGTTATATTAATCACAAACACTTTAAGAAGTGGTTCTGGTAGGATGATATCAGTAGTCAAACTTAATTGAAAAACTGTCAGTGTCTGTTTTTTATATAGGGATTAAAGAGGATAACTTTATTTTTTCCTTTGGAAAGAATAATTCCTTTGGAATTTTGAAATTTTGATTTTCTTAGATGACTTTTTAGCAATTTAATTATAATAATTTCTATTTTTCTTCCAAAATTATGGCATGTTATAGTAGATCTTACTATTAAATGTCTTTTATATTTTAAACTGTTTTTTTCCTATTCTGCTTTTTACTACTCTCAAAGACTGTGATTGATGAACAACATCACCAAACTTTTTTTGTGGCTATATAAGAAAACTTCTTAGAAAACTGTGTGGCTGGTTGGTTCCATTTAGAAACTCTTAACAGGTATGGCTTTCATTCCTCCAGTTGTTTGCTTTTATAGAATTGGAGCAAAAAATTTAGCAAAAAGTAATCATATCTGGCTAGACAGCCATTTCTCTCAGATTCATTGCTATAAAAATGAATCTACTGAGGCATGAAAATATGAAACATATTTAATTCATCTCTTTTGTCAGTTTTTCTGGGACTCCAATAGCATTTCAGTGTTATAGAGAGTGACCGTGACTTGAATGCATGTATATGCACATGGTCAATTCAGAGCAGAATAACTAAAAATTCAGAATGACTTGTTTTTTAAAAGTACTTGGAAATTGTGCTGCTACTTAAATATTGAAGGAATTCAGAAAGTTGTGTATTTATCTTAAAATGTTCCTTCTCATTTATTCTACTGGAATTGACCATGAAAAAGAAAATATTATGCCGTATTTATATCTAATTATTGACTGTGCAAACTGTGACTCAGTGGATATTTGTATGCCCCCCAAAAACGTTTTAAAGTTGAGCAATTTTTAATAAAAATGTGTAAATAATTTTGATTTTTCTCATTGTAGTTAAGTTACTGTTAGTTTGGTGCAATACATTCTTTCCTTCCTCATCCTTTTAAAATTAAGTATATGAGATGTATGTTTTGTTTTATTACATTAAGTGCTATTTTTAAAAATTCATTGTGTATATATGAGCTAATACTTGATTTGTTTCTGTATAGCATGATTAAAGATAATTGAAAATTTTGCACTTATTTTAGGCCCTTGAAAATTTGTATTCTAACACTTTCTAAGAATGTCCATTTATTTTGTACATAATAAATTAGCTTTGTATATGAAAATGGGTTTGAATCAAATAAAAAAAGTGATGTTACTTTCTTCAGTTGATTTGTAATTCTCAATTCATAGAGTCTGATTAGAACTTATCCTTGGCTAAGTTATTTGGGTAGACAAGAGATTGAATACAGTATTTGTTAATTAGAAAATTGATCACTGTTTCTTTCTCATATGAGCAGAATTTCTTCTGTAATCCTGTGTGCACAAGATACATGTCAATTGACTATTTTTTGTCATATGTAACAACAGATATTTAGCCTTTCACTTTAGAGCTACCTCAAAAACATTGTTACAGGCTAGGCACAGTGGCTCATGCCTGTAATCATAGCACTTTGGGAGACCAAGGCTGGAGAATAGCTTGAGCCCAGGAGTTCAAGACCAGTCTGGGCAATATAAAGAGACCTTGTCTCTACAAAAAATTTAAAAATTAGCCAGGCATTGTGGCATGCACCTGTAGTTCTAGCTTGAGCCCAGCAGGTGGAGGCTACACTGAGCCAAGATCACACCACTGTACTCCAACCTGGGTGACAGAGAAATACCCTGTCTGAAAACAAACATTGTTTTAGTTTTTCCCTTAGCAAATGATTATATGCCATAAATCTCCATTTGTAGTTAACCAAATAATGTATTAGGTTGAATTTTTTAAACCTACATTCTTTCATAATTATAATCTTTAGGGCCAGTCGTGGTGGCTCACGCCTCTAATCCTAGCACTTTGGGAGGCCAAGGCAGGAGGATCACTTGAAGCCAGGAGTTTGAGGCTGCAGTGAACTATGATCACACCACTGTACTCCAGTCTGGGCAACAGAACAAGACTCTGTCTCTAAAAATAAAATAAAATGAACCTTTTATCCAGTCAACTTTGACAATCTAAATGTTGACCTAATCCTTCTGGTTTTGTCAAGGTTAATAGAATCTAATCCATAATAAGACAGAAGCCAAACTCTGTTCCAGGTTCTTGTTTGTACTTTTGTCTCCAGATCCAGAATAACAAAACAACAGAGATGAACATTAACCTTTACCTACTAGCACCATCCATTCACTATACTACACTTTATTGAAGACACTTCATTAGAATTGGAAACTTCCTGCATTAATTCATCTGGTAAGATTCTCAGTCACTGGACAATCAAAGCCAGGTTAGTTATGCACTTCATTAAGACTGCCTTGCTTTTGTAAAACAAGTTCATAACACCATTCCAAGCATCAAATAAATCTGTTTGTTTCACACAATGATACTGGAGCTTATATTTTCTCACCATATACAGTTGATCCTTGAACAACTTGGGTTTGAACTGTACAGGTCCACTTATATGCAGATTTTTTTTCAACCAAATACAGATCTAAAATACAGTATTTGGCCTGGGAAACATAGACCCTTTCTCTATAAAAAAGTCAAAAATTAGCCAGGCACAGTGGTGCATAGCTGTAGTCCCAGCTACTCGAGAGGCTTAAGCCTGGGAAGTCCAGCTGTGTGATCACACCACTGCACTCAGCCTAAGTGACAGAGCAAGACCCTGTCCCCAAAAAATAAAATACAGTATTGATGAGTTGTGAAACCCGTGTGTATGCAGGACAGACTTTTTGTTTTTTGGGGTTTTTTGGTTTTTTTTTTTTTTTTAGCAGAGACAGGGTTTCACCATGTTGGCCAGGCTGGTCTTGAACTCCTGACCTCAGGTGATCTGCCTGCTTCGGCCTCCCAAAATGCTGGGATTACAGGAATGAGTCACCATGCCTGGCCAATGAAGGGATTTTTTAAAGGCATAAACCTATAAGGACAAAGAAAACAGGAGAGAAGATGATACAATTTGGGGAATTGGAAAATAATGGATGAATGGTAAAAAAAAAAAATCCAAATGGATGGATGAATCTGTACTTACAGGGAGCCTAAGATAAGGACAGTTACCTAACTTCAAATCTTTCCACATGTCCTCTTAAAAAACCATACAGATGAACAAGAAGAACAAATACAGCCTCACAACCCTATGCCTTCGAGATATCTAGAAGACAAACAGTACAGACTTTAAATTAAAAATACAAAAAAGCCAAATTCCAGCAGAGCTATCTCAAGTTTCAACAGTAAACCTCTGCAGAAAGGAAGGTGGGTCCAAGAAAGCAGAGAGTAGGGAAATGGAGGGCCTAACATTGAGTTTTTTAAAAAGAGACTCCCAGAAAGAGAAAGGCCATCCTAAGTGCAAAAGTAATGAAAAGTGAAAGAATGTGAGTGGATCAGAGTACCGTATATTAAAAATGGACTTAGTGTGCAGGATTCGATGTGGCAATCTCAGAAAGGCATTGTCTCTTGAGAAGAGTATAAAAATGTCTGGAGACTGGATAGTGAAGTGAAAGGGGAAAAGAGTGGGAGAAATTTATGATTTAAGATCCTATGGACAATAAAAAATAAATTGGGGCTGGGCACGGCGGCTCATGCCTGTAATCCCAGCACTTTGGGAGGCCAAGGCATGTGGATCACGAAGTCAAGAGTTCAGGACCAGCTTGGCCAACATGACGAAACCCCATCTCTACTAAAAATACGAAAATTAGACAGGCATGGTGGCACACACCTGTAATCCCAGCTACTTGGGAGGCTGAGGCACGAGAATCGCTTGAACCTAGGAAGCGGAGTTTGCAGTGAGCTGATATGCCACTGCATGGATCTGGGTGACAGAACAAGACTCCATCTCAACAAAAAAGGAAAGAAAAAAATTAGAATATGTATAATCCCATCCCTCACCCTCACCCCCCCCCCCACCAAAAAAAAAAAAAAAAAAAAAAAACTAAAACTAAGCTATTGTCTCATGAACAAATACAAAAATCCCTAAGGGAATATTAGCAGGTCAATGCTAGCAATGTATAAGAAGGATAATGCATTATTACGGTGATGGTTAATATAATGTGTCAAATGATTGGGCTAGGGGATTCCCAGATAGGCAGTAAAACATTATTTCTGGGTATGTCTGTGAGGGTATTTCCAGAAGAGATTAGCATCTGAATCAGTAGATTGAGTAAAGATGATGTGCCCTCACCAGTGTGGGCAGGCATCATCCAATCTGTTGATAGAACAAAAAGATGAAGGACAAATTTCCTCTATCTTCTAGAGCTGGGACATCCATCTTCCACCCTGAGATGTGTGTTAGAGCTTCAGTTTCTTGGGCCTTCAGACTCAGATTGAACTACACCACACCATCGACTGTCCTGGTTTTCCAGCCTACAGATGGCATATCATAGGACTTCTCAGCCTCCCTAACCTCATAAGCCAATTCTATTGGTTCTGTTTGTCTGGAGAACCCTAACACAATAACCAAGTACAGTTTACCCAAGTAATTTAAAATTAGATTAACATTTTAAAATTAAGGCTGGGCATGGTGGTTCATGCCTGTAATCCCAGCATTTCAGGAGGCCAAGGCAGGAGGATCACTTGAGCCCAGAAGTTTAAGGCTGCAGTGAGCTATAACTGCACCACTGTCTCCTTTTTTTTTTCTTTCTGAGACAGAGTCTCGCTCTGTCGCCCAGGCTGGAGTGCAATGACGTGATCTCGGCTCACTGCAACCTCTGCCTCCTGGATTCAAGTAATTCTCCTGCCTCGGCCTCCTGAGTAACTGGAATTACAGGCGCCTGCCACCAGGCCCGGCTAATTTTTTTGTATTTTTAATACAGACAAGGTTTCATCATGTTGGCCAGGCTGGTCCTGAACTCCTGACCTCAAGTGATCCACCCGCCTCGGCCTCCCAAAGTGCTAGGATTATAGGCATGAGCCACTGCACCCGACTGTAAAACTTAAATTAATTTGTACAGTTTTTCTTTTTCTTTGTTTTTTTGAGACGGAGTCTCGCTGTGTCACCCAGGCTGGAGTGCAGTGGCACAGTCTCAGCTCACTGCAAGCTCCGCCTCCTAGGTTCACGCCATTCTCCTGCCTCCTAGGTTCACGCCATTGCCTCCTAGGTTCACGCCATTCTCCTGCCTCCTAGGTTCACGCCATTCTCCTGCCTCAGCCTCCCGAGTAGCTGGGACTACAGGCACCCACCACCATGCCCAGCTAATTTTTGGTATTTTTAGTAGAGACGGGGTTTCACCATGTTAGCCAGGATAGTCTCAATTTCCTGACCTCGTGATCCGCCCGCCTCAGCCTCCCAAAGTGCTGTGATTACAGGCGTGAGCCACCACACCTGGCCAATTTGTACACTTTTTCTTGGTAACCTGTCCTTTGTTGTAGGGGGCTCAGCCATGAACCTAGTGATGGGTAAGAAAAGAAATCTTTCCTGCTCTACAAAGATAGATTTGGGGCAGGAGGATAGAGTATCATTTATTTGACTAATTGTTAACTTGATGGGTGATTGTTGAATATTTTGACACATCAAGCAAATCCACACCCATATTTCCATCTCCCTAAACCTTTGTACTTCTTCTATAGCAGGAGTTCACCCACTTTTTCTATAAAGGGACGGGCAATAAATATTTTACACATAACTCTGTAGCAATTATTCAATTCTGCTGTTGTAGCCATACATAGAACATAAATGAGCATAGCTGTCTTCCACAAAATTTTATTTACAAAAACAGGTGAGGCCAAGCATGCTGACTCATGCCTGTAATCCCAGCACTTTGGGAGGCTGAAACAGGATTGCTTGAGGCCAGGAGTTTGAAACCAGTGTGGGCAACATAGCAAGACCCTGTCTCTACCAACTAAACAAAACAAAACAAAAAAATAGCCAGGTGTGGTGGCACATGCCTGTAGTCCTAGCTACTCAGGAGGCCGAGGCAGGAAGATCACTTGAGCCCAGGAGGTCAAGGCTGCAGTGAGCTATGATTGCACCACTGCACTCCAGCCAGGAAATTTCTGGCATCCCAACTTGAATGACTGTAGGCCAACATTGAATCCAGACTTCAGTTAACCAAACAAGCATATTCAGATTCATTCTCAAGTGTTCAACTGATATGGTTTGGCTGTGTCCCCACCCAAATCTCATCTTGAATTGTAGCTCCCACAATTCCCACATGTTATGGGAGGGACCCAGTGGGAGGTAATTGAATCATGAGGGGCAGCTCTTTCCCATGCTATTCTCATGATAGTGGATGAGTCTTACAAGATCTGATGGTTTTATAAAGGGGAGTTTCCCTGCACAAGTTCTCTTGTCTGCTGCCATGTGAGATGTGCCCTTCACCTTCCACCACGATTGTGAGGCCTCCTCAGCCACATGGAACTGTGAGTCCAATAAAACTCTTTCTTTTGTAAATTGCCCAGTCTTGGGTATGTCTTTATCAGAGCGTGAAAAAAGACCAATATGGTAAATTGATATCAGTACAGTGGGGTGTTGCTGAAAAGATACTCAAAAATGTGGAAGCAACTTTGGAACTGGTTAACAGGCAGAGGTTGAAACAGTTTGGAGAGCTCAGAAAAAGACAGGAAAACGTGGGAAAGTTTGGAACTCCCTAGAGACTTGTTGAATGGCTTTGACCAAAAATGCTAATAATCATATGGACAATTAAATTCAGGCTGAGGTGGTCTTAGATGGAGATGAGAAACTTGTTGGGAACTGGAGCAAAGGTGACTCTTTTTATGTCTTAGCAAAGAGACTGGTGGCATTTTGCCCCTGCCCTAGAGATTTGTGAAACTTTGAACTTGAGAGAGATGATTTAGGGTATCTGGTGGAAGAAATTTCTAAGCAGCGAAGCATTCAAAAGGTGACTTGGGTGCTGTTAAAGGCATTCAGCTTGAAAACAAAAACAGAGCATAAAAGTTCAGAAAATTTGCAGCCTGACAATGTGATAGAAAAGAAAATCCCATTTTTTGAGGAGAAATTCAAGTGGGCTGCAGGAATTTGCATAAGTAATGAGGAGCTGAATGTTAATCTTCAAGTCAATGGGGAAAATGTCTCCACCTTTGCGGCAGCCTCTCCCATCACAGGCCTGGAAGCCGTCGAGGAAGAAAAAATGGTTTCCTGGGCTGGGTCCAGGGTCCCTCTGCTGTGTGTAGTCTAGGGACTTGGTGCGCTGAGTCCCACCTGCTTCAGCCGTGACTAAAAGGGGCCAAGGTACAGCTCAGGCTGTGGCTTCATAGGGTGCAATCCCCAAGCCTTGGCAGCTTCCATGTGGTGTTGACCCTGCAGGTGCACAGAAGTCAATAATTGAGGTTTGGGAACCTCTGCCTAGATTTCAGGGGATGTATGGAAATGCCTAAATGTCCAGGCAGAAGTTTGCTGCAGGGATAGTGTGCTCATGGAGAATTTCTGCTAGTGCAGTGCAGAAGGGAAATGTGGGGTGAGCGCCCCCCACACAGAGTCCCCACTGGGGCACTGCCTAGTAGAGCTGAGAAGAGGGCCACTGTTCTCCAGACCCCAGAATGGTAGATGCATTGACAGCTTGCACTGCACACCGGGAAAAGCCACAGACACTCAATGCCAGCCCGTGAAAGCAGCCGGGAGGGGGGCTGTACCCTGCAAAGCCACAGGGGCAGAGCTGCCCAAGACCATGGGAACCCACCTCTTGCATCAGCATGACCTGGATGTGAGACATGGTGTCAAAGGAGATCATTTTGGGGCTTTAAGATTTGACTGCCCTGCTGGATTTTGGACTTGCATGGGGCCATTAGCACCTTTGTTTTGGCCAATTTCTCCCATTTGGAATGGGTGTATTTATCCAATGCCTGCACCCCCATTGCATCTAAGAAGTAACTAACTTGCTTTTGATTTTACAGGCTCATAGGCAGAAGGGACTTGCCTTGTCTCAGATGAGACTTTGGACTGTGGACTTTTGGGTTAATGCTGAAATGACTTAAGACTTTGGGGGACTGTTGGGAAGGCATGATTAGTTTTGAAATGGGAGGACAGAAGATTTGGGAGGGGCTGAAGTGTAATGATATGGTTTGGCTGTTTCCCCACCCAAATCTCATCTTGAATTGTAGCTCCCAGAATTCCCATGTGTTGTAGGAGGGACCCGGTGGGAGGTAATTGAATCACGGGGGGCAGCTCTTTCCTATTCTCCTGATAGTGGATGAGTCTCACAAGATCTGATGGTTTTATAAAGGGGAGTTTCCCTGCACAAGTTCTCTTGTCTGCCACCATGTGAGACATGCCTTTCACCTTCCACCAAGATTGTGAGGCCTCCCCAGCCACATGGAACTGTGAGTCCATTAAACCTCTTTCTTTTGCAGATTGCCCAGTCTCAGGTATGTTTTTATCAGCAGCATGAAAATGGCCTAATATGTCAAGTTAACACACTGACTTCCCAAATTCTGAGTGAATGAAACCATATAAATAAATTTGGCCCTTATCACCCTTTATGTTTTCTTTTCCTTAAACAAATACCCATTTCCATACATGCTTCTCAGCATCCCTCTAATACAAATTAGCAAGATCTCATTGCTCCTTTGATGTATAAGCAGTGTTCTGCTCCAGGTCCAGGCATTATGAGTAGAGCATTTTAAAACAACAACAGAACCAACCAAATGTGTTCTGCTTTTTATGATCACTATGTGCTGGCAATAGTAAACTGTGAGTGACGAATTACCCACCCTGCTGTACCATCACCTGTCCCCTTTCTCTTGCAGTGCCTCTGTTCTCTAAGAACTAAACTGGTAATTGTCTCCCTGGGCCATGATGGGTTTAACTGTTTTTACCCAGACAGTCCATTATTACGTTTATTATTTTATTAGTTTATTATTATCAGTCTTTTTTTTTTTTTATATGGAGTCTTGCTCTGTCGCCCAGGCTGGAGTGCAGTGGTGTGATCTAGGCTCACTGCAAACTCCGCCTCCCGGGTTCATGCCATTCTCCTGCCTCAGCCTCCCGAGTAGCTGGGACTACAGGCGCCTGCCACCACGCCCAGCTAATTTTTTGTATTTTTAGTAGAGACGGGGTTTCACCGTGTTAGCCAGGATGGTCTCCATCTCCTGACCTCGTGATCAGCTTGCCTCGGCCTCCCAAAGTGCTGGGATTACAGGCGTGAGCCACCACGCCCAGCCTATTATCAGTCTTTATTGCCTAGAAATAATGAGGAGAAATGGGAATTCTTCCTCAGAGATAATGGGCACCACCTTGTTATATAACTGACCCAAAAGAAGTTTCTGAAAGACTTTCACGTGAGGGATAGTTAGTTTCCTCAGACAGGGGAGATGGGCCCACTCCCATTGGCAAGGAAGGTTCAGCGTGACTTGGGGTTTCATCTTTGTCTTTCTCTGACCAAATGTACTGATCTAAGAGTCCTATTCCTTCTCAAACGGTCCCCTAATTTAGAATAAAAGACTTGGCAAGATTCTGCTTTTAGCTGGCATTACAACTCTACAACCTGCACAATTAGATTTTAGGGCCTGTAACTCAGCCATATCTGCCGTGCAGCTGCACAAAATGTTCTTTTTTTTTTTTTTTTGAGATGGAGTCTCGCTCTGTCGCCCAGGCTACAGTGCAGTGGTGCAATCTTGGCTCACTGCAACCTCGCAACCTCTGCCTCCTTGATTCAAGCAATTCTGCCTGCCTCAGCCTCCCAAGTAGCTGGGATTACAGGCATCTGCCACCATGCCCGGCTAATTTTTGTATTTTTAGTAGAGATGGGGTTTCACCGTGTTGACCAGGCTGGTCTCGAACTCCTGACCTCAGGTGATCCGCCCACCTCAGCCTCTCAAAGTGTTGGGATTACAGGCGTGAGCCACCATGCCTGGCCACAAAATATTCTTTCGAGAAGAATGGAAGCCTTCTGGTCCTTCATTTATACCATCTTATGGTGGAATGTCAACGCCTAAAACTTGTTTTTTTTTCTTTTCATAAGCTCTATAATTCAGTCAGAAATAGCCATCTAGCCCACCATCTTTTTTTTTTCTTCTTCTTCTTCTTCTTCTTTTAGACAGTCTCACTCTATCGCCCAGGTTGGATTACAGTGGTTTCATCTCAGTTCACTGCAACCTCTGCCTCCTGGGTTCAGGTGATTCTCCTGCCTTAGCTTCCTAAGAACCTGGGATTACAGGCATGTGCCACCATGTCCAGCTAATTTTTGTATTTTTAGTAGAGACAGGGTTTCTGCCATGTTGGTCAGGCTGGTCTTGAACTCCTGGCCTCAAGTGATTGGCCTGCCCTGGCTTCCCAAAGTGCTGAGATTACAGGCATGAGCCACTGCGTCCGGCCTATTCCACAATCTTTTGCAATACTCATTGTTGCTATCAACAATCACTTGACCATGTAAAATTTCTTCCCTACTGACATTCCATCCCATGTCACCACTGGCAATAATTCGAATAACCTTGTTGTCACTGCATGCTACACATTATCACTATCAAGAATGAATCTCATCATGAGGTTGTCAAATATGTGTTTAAACTGGTCCTAGAATTTCCAACTTGAGGAACTGTTTGAACTGTTTCTGGGAGCCACTCCTTGTGCCAACTAGAGTCAGGTCTGATGGTAAACAGTATCTCACTCCAATGGTTCAAAAGACTTTAAGGAAGAAACTATATACAAAAGTGTGGGGAGGATTAAGGGAACCAATAAAGGATGCTGAAGTATCCAGAGACTAGCAACAGGGGAAACCATTATCACTCCTAGGTCTGAAGGGGCAAGGAGAGAAAATATTACTGTTGCTCAGAGAGGGTTGGAGGATCATAGGAGGAAGTTCTACCTCAAAAGCTATATATATATATAGTGGGATGTAGCTCCTGCCAGCAAATATGGCTCAGAGCTGAGAGGGAGCAAAATAGGAGGCTTCTAAAGCTGCTCTCTTCTCAGCCTCAGCCTACTGATGGCTCTTGGTGGAATTAGAAGCGAGCTCATAAGAAGCCCAGGTGACGTAGTCTGAAGGAATGAACATCAATGGTGACAGTTGCATGGTAGACACACCTGACAGTGATAACGTAAGCATACCCTGAGAATGACCCTATATTATAAGAAGATTGTGTGTTCACAATTCCAACCTAAGGAATCTAGTAGTAGCCAACCAGAGATTCATTTGGAGGTTGTCGTCAGCTGGGATTGTGCCCCTGCACTCCAAACCTGGATCACAAAGTGAGACTCCATCTCAAAAAAGAAAATTAAGGCTGGGTGCGGTGGCTCACACCTGTAATCCCAGCACTTTGGGAGGCCAAGGCAGGTGGATCACGAGGTCAGGAGTTCGAGACCAGCCTGGCCAATATGGTGAAACCCCGTCTCTACTAAAAATACAAAAATTAGCCGGGTGTGGTGTCGCGTGCCTGTGGTCCAAGCTACTCAGGAGGCTGAGGCAGGAAAATCACTTGAACCTGGGAGGTGGAGATTGCAGTAGGCCGAGATTGTGCCACTGCACTCCACCCTGGATGACCGATGGAGATTCCATCTCAAAAAAAAAAAAAAAAAGGAAAAGAAAATTAAAATAAATAAATTTGTAGGAGTTTTTAAAGCCACAGAGTTTAAAACTTTTGTGTGTTTTAGACTTTTTTTAGAGACTAGGTCTCACTATGTCACCCAGGACAGAGGGCAGTAGCACAACCATAGCTCACTATAACCTTGAACTCCTGGGCTCAAGTGAACTTCTGAGCCTCCCAGAGTCCTGGGATTATAGGCGTGAGCCATTGTGTGCGGCCCAAAAACTATTTTTTTTTTTTTTTTTTAGAGACGGAATCTCTCTCTTTCGCCCAGGCTGGAGTGCAGTGGCATGATCTCAGCTCACTGCAAGCTCTACCTCCCAGGTTCATGCCATTCTCCTGCCTCAGCCTCCTGAATTGCTGGGACTACAGGCGCCACCACCACGCCCAGCTAATTTTTTTTTTTTTTTTTTTTTTGTATTTTTAGTAGAGACGGGGTTTCACCGTGTTAGCCAGGATGGTCTCGATCTCCTGACCTCATGATCTGCCCGCCTCGGCCTCCCAAAGTGCTGAGATTACAGGCATGAGCCACCACACCCGGCCCCAAAAACTATTTTTTAATTCAACATGAGTACATGTTGAAGAGAAGAAGTTTGACAGGTGATGAAGAAAATTACTTTCAAGGATAAAAATAATTTCATTAGAATAAAATTCTGTCGGATAAGTGCAATAAAAATAAGTTCAGAAAAAGGAATCATGGAAAATTTCCAGTTGTTCACAAAAAGTTTATGGGTTTTTTGTTTTGTTTTTGGTTTTGTTCTTGTCCAGGCTGGAGTGCAGTGGCACCACTTTGGCTCACTGCAACTTCTGCCTCCCGGGTTCAAGCGATTCTCCTGCCTCAGCCTCCTGAGAAGCTGGGATTACAGCCTGCCACCACACCCGGCTAATTTTTGTAATTTTAGTAGAGGCGGGGTTTCCCTATGTTGACCAGGCTGATCTTGAAGTCCTGACCTCAAGTGATCTGACCGCCTTGGCCTCCCAAAGTGCTGGGATTACAGGTGGAGCCACCGCACCTGGCCAAGTTTGTGTGTTTTAAAAAAAAATCTTATAGTTATCACATCACTATTATATTTACATTCCTTTTCATACACTTAAAAGAGAGCTGTAACAATTTCAAAACGTGAATATTTATAATATGCCAGAAATTTAATCCTTTAAAGTCAAGATAAAAATTTTAGATGTCAATACAAAAAAATGTGTGAAAAGATATATATGTGTGTGTGTCTATGTGTATATATATATATTATACATATTGTTTGTATATGCTTTTAGGGAATATCTGGGCAAAACGTTTTAGGAACACAGGAAGAGGAGGTAGATGTCTAGTTTTAGAGACTCACGCTATAAAATATGGTGCCCTGACCAATTTCTGGAATTTTTGTCTCTGTTTTACAGCCCTCAAAGTTGAGAAAGTCTCAGGATGTAGGTCAATTTAGGACTAAAAGAGAATTCTAGATATCCTGAAGGATTGGTACCTAAGATTACGGTTATATGGCTACCTTATGCAGTTAAAACTCTTAGGTTTGGCCGGGCGCGGTGGTTCACGCTTGTAATCCCAGCACTTTGGGAGGCCCAGGTGGGCGAATCACGAGGTCAGGAGTTAACGACTAGCCTGGCCAACATGGTGAAACCCATCTCTACTAAAAATACAAAAATTAGCTGGGCATGGTGGCGTGTGCCTGTAATCCCAGCTACTCGGGAGGCTGAGGCAGGAGAACTGCTTGAACCTGGGAGGCGGAGGTTGCAGTGAGCCGAGATCCCGCCACTGCACTCTAGGCTGGGCTACACAGGGGGACTTCGCCTCAAAAACAAACAAATAAAACAAACAAGAACAAAAAAAACCTCTTACATTTACTGTTTTGAAAACCTATTGGGAACATCAGTTTGACAAGAAATATCTTTAAAATTCTAAACAAGAGACTTAAAAATGAACTTTGAACATACGACAGTTTAAAGCATATTTACATGCAGAGAAAGACTTAAAAATACAATTTCTGCCAAGTGAAATATTAAACAGCATGTTTCATTATATTTGCTATAGATGCCAAAAGAGTTGGCATTTTCAATGAGATATGTTTCCTGCTTATGTAACAGTCATTTATCATAGAAGCTGTAAAATGCAATCTGGAATTTCTCTTGCCAAATTGCTGCCTGTTCTTCACATTTTATATTATTAAAGCTATAAAATCTATAAATTCTTTTAGCACACTTTCACAAAAAGCAGCACTAGTAAGTTGCAGGCCTTGCTTTGTATTTCAGTAGCCACGTCAAAACTTCTGAGCCATGCGAAATAGAAAGAGGGGTCCTAGGGTATTTTATGCCCAGGGCAACAAACGCCAAATGCTGACGTAGGGTAGCACTTACTCGGTTTTGCCAGGAGCTGTGCTAAGTGATTTTCATAAAATATGTAATTTAACCTACAGGCAACTCCATGTGGTATTATTTTCACTGTTTTACATAGAAGGAAATGGAAGCTTAGAAAACTCAAGCAATTTACCGAAAGTCAGTTAACAGAGCAAGGAAACCTAACAGTGTGCAGCCTCCGCTCACCAGAAAGTGTCAAAGAACCACATTTACTAGTACTTCAGACAGAAATTCTGCGAAACAAGGCGTATCTACTCTTGTTTTACTCCCAGAGACTTCCCTGTCCCGCTTAGATCAGTGGTGGTTTTCACTCAAATTTAAGTGTGTAACAGTGTCCCCAGGAGGGTTCTGTTAAAACAGACTGTTGTACGCGCCCCCTACCCCTGCCCACCCCGAGTGTTTGATTCAGTAGGTCTAGTTTGGGATAGAGAATCTTTTTATTTTGTTTTCCTTTTGTTTTGTTTTGTTTTGTTTTTGAGACAGGGTCTCGCCCTGTCGCCCAGGCTGAAGCGCAGTCGTGCGATCTCGGCTCACTGTAGCCTCCGCCTCCCAGGCTAAAGCGATCCTCCAGCCTCAGCCTCCGGAGCAGCTGGGGCCACAGGCGCGCGCCACCACTGCCGGCTAATTTTTTTTTTTTTTTTTTTTTTTTGTAGAGACGGCGGTCTCACTATGTTGCCCACGCTGGTCTCAAACTCCTGGGCTCAAGTGATCCCCCCGCTTCAGCCTCCCAAGGTGCTGGGATTACAGGTGGAGCCACCGCGCCCGGCATCGATAATCTGAATCTCTAACAAGCTCCCGGGCGACGTTGATGCAGCTGGTACGGGGACCACTCTTCGAAAATCATTGGTTTAGAGGTTTTAATTCTGAATCCATTGGGAAAAGTGTTGGGCGGACAGAGCACTGCTAACTCCTAACTTTTCTCAGAAACCTGGGCGCTGCTTTCGCCAGCAACCCGGTCCCAAGTGGCGGGCATATTCTGTCTGAAATCGTGTGCACCGCAATCCCCGCCTTGGGGTGGAGGCTGGCGCTAGGCGGCCTCAGCCTCGGCCTGCTGCGCTCAGGAACCCACGCCCCGGCTCCTCGGCGATCCATTGCTCTTTCCGCTGGCGCCGGCCTGAGGCCTCGGTCACGCCCCCAGCGGCCCGTTGGTTCGCGGGTCCCGCGGGGTGCCCCCGCCCACACGCTACGCCTTAAATTGGCCAGGCTGAGGCGCTGCTGCTCGAGCGGCCGATCCGGGACGTGGCTACCTGGGCGGAAGAACCATGTTGGACTTCGCGATCTTCGCCGTTACCTTCTTGCTGGCGTTGGTGGGAGCGGTGCTCTACCTCTACCCGGTGAGCGCCGTCTTGGCTCTCTGGGGCCCCGGGCGCCGCCCCAGTCTCTCTGTCGCCGGCATCCAGGCCAACCTGCCCGCTGCGGGCCGCAGGGGGCGGGCCTGAGGGGAGGGTTCGGGTTCTCTCCAGGGCTTCAGCGCGGGGACCTCACCCGGACTCACGTGACGCCCCTCCGGGCAAGCGCTGAGAGCTACGTCGGCTGCGCCGCTACCCCTCAGGCGCCGGGCCAGGCGGGCGTAGAGCTGCTGAGGAAAAGCCCGCCCCCCCGCGAGCCGTCCTCACCTTGCCAGGCACCCCGCGTCACTCACCAAGGCGGCTCTCAAGTACTTTGGGCAGCTTTTTGGCCGTAACTCCGCCGAACCCAAATTTCATTTCCCAGTGTGTCAGAGAGGAGACTCCTGGGCGCGCCACTCCTTTCTCCTTTCTTGAGGATTCTCCCAGCACTTGTGTATTCCTCCTTTCCATCTGTCTATCGATCTATCCTGACTGGAATCCAAAGTGCTCGAGGTCCAGGTCTTGCTCCTCTTAGGGGCTCCGGGGCAAATGCTTCTTTGGGGAGAGCGCCGCGCTGCCGGTTCGGGTGCGAGGTTGCCTCGGCCGCTGCCGCGTCTCCGAGCCTCCGGTCCTCCTCTCTCCACTTGCCTCCGTCAGCCAGAGAGCGAGGGTCTGAAAACAAAAGCATTGATGGCTGAGGACCGTCTTTAAAACCTGTTCTGCACGCTTTGGGAGGCTGAGGCGGGCGGATCACGAGGTCAGGATATCGAGACCATCCTGGCCAACATGGTGACACACCGTCTTTACTAAAAATGCAAACATTAGCTGGCTGTGGTGGCGGGCGCCTGTAATCCCAGCTACTCAGGAGGCTGAGGCAGGAGAATCGCTTGAACCCGGGAGGCGGAGCTTGCAGTGAGCCAAGATCGCACCACTGCACTGCAGCCTGGCGACAGAGCGAGACTCTATCTCAAAACAAACAAACAAACAAACAAAAAAACACCTGTTCTACAAAGCAAGGTGGTGGTTTTACAGTGAAAGTTGAAAAGTAGCTGAACTGCTGGAATTGACCATACACCTTCTTAAATGTTCTTTTCCGAGCAGGTAAATGGATTAGACTGGAATTTGCAACTACACAATCAGGGACTTCCTGAAATCTTATTTTCTGAGAAACTAAACAATTTTAGTGGTTCTTGAATTTTTGGTGATTTTAAAATGATACTCTTCTTTGATCAGCTCATAGATAGAAGCACACTGTTTATTCTTGGCACTAGATATGTGCCAGATACGGTTCCATGTGCTGGGAATCCAGCCGTGAAACCGGACAGAGAATTCCTGACTCTTGGAATTTATTTCCTAGAGAAGAGGAACAGACAATACAAACAAATAACATAGGATTGTGGGTAGAAATAAAGTTGGGGATAGGTAGATTGTTGTTTTAAAGTAGGATGGCCGAGAGCTACGGAGACATTTGAGCAGAAACTCGAAGAAGGTGAAGCTGCAAGTCATTCAGGTGAAGGTGCAAGCCATTCTGAGAAAGAGCATTCCGGGTCGAGGGAGCAGCAAATGCAAACCCTCAGAGGGAGACACGCCTGGTGTGTTTCTGGAAAGCAAGGGGACCAGTGTGGTTAGAGTGTAGTAAATGAAGAAGATACCAGAGGAGAGAAAGTTAGAAAGATGGGAGTGAAGGACAGATTTTAAATGACTTGTAAGGCTTTTTTTATGGACTTTTGCTGTGTGCCGCTGGAGGATTTCAGCAGATGAATGCCATTTGAAATTGGATAGAATTGAAATTTAATTTTGTTAGATAAATTTTAAAAGAATCATTCTGGTTGCTAAGTCATGAATAGACATGGGTCTCCAGGTAAGGATGGAAGCAAGCCAAGTAATTAGGAGGATATTATCATTTCAGCTTGGATCATGGTAGTAGTGGCAGAGATAATGAGAACTAGTCAATTGTGAAGATAGTGCCAATGGGATTTCCCAGTGGATTGGATGTGAAATGTGAAAGAGAGGCATCAAGGAAAACACCAGTTATTTTTAGCCTGGTATCTGGAAGGATAGATTAATTCCAGGGAAGATCAGGGGTTTTGTTGTTGGTGGTGGTTCTTTAGTTTTGTTTTAGTGGGAGGTAGTGGGGATTTATAGAGATTAGGAGTTGGTTTTGGGTAGGCTAGGTTTGAGATGCCTGTTAGACATTCAAGTGGAAATGTTGAGAAGTAACTGAATATATGTCTTGAGTTTATGGGAAAAGTCCAGGCTGAAGATACATATTTGGGAGCTATCAAAGTATAGATGGTATTTAAAGCGAGGAGAACTGGTTGCAATCTCCCAGACAATTTAGATACAGGACAGAAGAGGTCCCAGGGACCATTCCCTGGATTCTCCAATGTTAATGGTTGAGGAGAGAAAGAAGAGCCAGCAAAGGAGACTGAGAAGAAGCAGCCACATAAATAGAAGGAAGCCAGATGTTTTAAGCAGAAGAGGATAATCAGCTAAGTCAAATGCTGCAGATATTTTAAGTAAAGTTAAGGCCTAAGAATTTAATAACATTGGTAATCATTTTTTTGTTTGTTTTGTTTTGTTTAAGAGACAGAGTCTCACTGTTGCCGAGGCTACAGTGCAGTGGTACCATCATAGCTCATTGTAACCTCAAACTCCTGGCCCCAGGCGATCCTCCCACCTTAGCCTCTCAAGTTGCTGGGACTACATGCGCATGCCACCACAGCTGGCTAATTTCTAAATTTTTTATTTTTTATTTTTTGATACAAAGTCTCGCTCTGTCACCCAGGCTGGAGTGCAGTGGCATGATCTCTGCTCACTGCAGCCTCTGCCTCCCAGGTTCAAGCAATTCTCCTGCCTCAGCCTCCCAAGTAGCTGGGACTACAGGCACACATCACCACACCCAGCTAATTTTTTTATTTTTAGTAGAGACAAGATCTCACCATGTTGGCCAGGCTGGTCTCGAACTCCTGACCTCAAGTGATCTGCCCACCTTGGCCTCCCAAAGCACTGGGATTACAGGCATGAGCCACCGCGCCCAACCTAATTTTTAAATTTTTTATAGAAATGGGGTCCCGCTTTGTTGCCCAGGCTGGTTTCAAACTTCTGGGCTGAAGTCATCCTCCTGCCTCAGCCTTCCAAAGATCTGGGATTACAGGCATGAGCCACTGCAACATTTGTAATCTTAAGAAGAGCGGTTTCAGTGTAACTGGGGTGATAAACCTAAATGGTGTGGATTCAGAGATAATCAAGTATAGATAGCTTTTTAGAGTTTTGCAGTAAAGGGGGCTGGTAACTACAGAGGGAAGTGAGGTGAAGAGACTCTTAAGGTAGGAGAAATTACATTATGCTGATGAGGGCTGTCAAGTCATAAAGGAGAAACTGATGATTTAAGAAGCTTATGGCCAGCACGGTGACTCAAGCCTATAATCCCAGCACTTCGGGAGGCTGAGGTGGGAGGATTGCTTGAACTCAGGAGTTTGAGACTAGACTGAGCATTATAGTGAGACCCTGTCTCTAAAATAAATAAATAAATAAGGCATGGTGGTGACCGTCTGTGGTCCCTGGTCCCAGCTACTTGGGAGGCTGAAGCAGGAGGATTGCTTGAGCCTGGGAGATCAAGGCTGCAGTGAGCCAAGACGGCGCCATTGCACTCCAGACTGGGTGACAGAGTGAGACCATGTCTCAAAAAAAAAAAAAGCTTAGGTTCCATGGTCTGTTACTATAACCACTCCTTTACATATACCTTCAGTTCCTTTGCCCTGTATCCATTTGTCATAATCATCTAGCAAACCCTAATTGTGATTAAATCAAATGTTCTGTCAATTCCACCCCTGAACCCACACAGCTGGAAAACAAACAAACAAAAAAAACACAGGCAGAAAAGAACACAGCCATACTGACCAGTCTCATTTTAATTCATAAACCTTAAGTGGGGTGTCTGGAAATCACCTGGTGCATTCACTCTCCAAATCTTCTAGATAACTTTTCATTCCTTCCCTGTCTTCACATCTTCTGTCTTCACCAATAACTGATAATCTCTTTTTTGTTTTTTTGAGACGGAGTCTTACTCTGTCACCCAGGCTGGGGCTGGAGTGCAATGGTGTAGTCTCGGCTCACTGCAACCTCCACCTTCTGGGTTCAAGCGATTCTCCCACCTCATCCTCCTGAGTAGCTGGGAGTACAGGCGCGTGCCACCACACTTGGCTAATTTTTGCATTTTTAGTAGAGACGGGGTTTCGCTATGTTGGCCAGGCTGGTCTTGAACTCCTGACCTCGTGATCTGCTCTCACCTCTCTTTCTTTTTTTTTTAGATGGAGTCTCACATTATCTCCCAGGCTGGAGTGCACTGTTGTGATCTCGGCTCACTGTAACCTCCACCTCCCGGGCTCAAATCCCGCCTCAGCCTCCTGAGTAGCTGGGATTACAGCGCCCACTACCACGCCCTGTTAATTTTTGTATTTTTAATAGAGACGGGGTTTCAACATGTGTGCCAGGCTGATTTTGAACTCCTGAGCTCAAGTGATCCGCCCACCTCGGCCTCCCAAAGTACTGGGATTACAGGCATGAGCCACTGTGCCTGGCCTCTTTTTTTTTTTTTTTTTTTTTTTGATACAGGGTCTCACTCTGTCACCCAGGCTGCAGTGCAATGGTGTGACCTTGGCTTACTGCAGCCTCAACCTACCAGGCTCAAGTGATCCTCCTGCCTCAGCCTCCTGAGTAGCTAGGACTACAGCGCTGGCCACTGCACCTGATGAATTTTTTGTACTTTTTAAAGAGACGGGGTTTCCCCATGTTGCACAAGCTGGTCTCAAACTCCTGGACTCAAATGATCGTCCTGCCTTGGCCTCCCAAAGTACTGGGATTATCGATGCAAGCCACCACACCTGGCCTATTTCATTGAAAAAATAAAACCAATCTGGAGATAATTTCCACACCATCCTGCCTATCTGCCTAAATTTGTGCCCTTACATTCCACGTTCCCTCCTATTACTATGAATTGGCTATGCTCCCAATTAAATGCCCCCCACCCCGTCTCTTCACTCCTGTACTAGATCTCCTACCTTCTCACCCACTCAAGAAAATGGCTCCAGCACAGCAGTTTTTCTGTTTCCTTTTTTTTTTTTTTTTTTTTTTTGAGACAGAGTCTCACTCTGTCACCCAGGCTGAAGTGCAATGGTGCAATCACAGCTCACTGCAACCTCCACCTTCCAGGTTCAAGTGATTCTCATGCCTCAGCCTCCTGAGTAGCTGGGACTACAGGAGTGTGCCACCATGCCCAGCTAATTTTTGTATTTTTAGTACAGACGGAGTCGCCATGTTTGTCAGGCTGGTCTTGAACTCCTGACCTCAAGTGATCATCCACCTCAGCCTCTGAAAGTGCTGGGATTACAGGCAAGAGCCACTGCACCCGGCCCAGCACAGCAGTTTTCTTCTGTTTCTTGCATCATCATAATGAAAGTATTAGAATGGACCTTGATTTTTTTTTTTTTTTTTTAAGCCAAACCAGCTGGGACCATATATAAACTCAGCACAAAGAAAACAAAAATGTACTGGATATGTGTTAGTTGATGTAGAGTGTATATTAAATTTTTCAAACACCTTAGTTTAATTGACACAGAGGAAGAATATCCAGAATGAAATAATTTTTTTTTTTTTTTTTTTTTTTTTTGAGACAGAGTCTTGCTCTGTTGCCCAGGCTGGAGTACAGTGGCGCGATCTCGGCTCACTGCAAGCTCCACCTCCCAGGTTCACGCCATTCTCCTGCCTCAGCCTACCGAGTAGCTGGGACTATAGGCGCCTGCCACCACGCCTGGCTAATTTTTTGTATTTTTAGTAGAGACGGGGTTTCACCATGTTAGCCAGGATGGTCTCGATCTCCTGACCTTGTGATCCGCCTGCCTCGGCCTCCCAAAGTGCTGGGATTAACAGGCGTAAGCCACTGCGCCCGGCCTTTTTTTTTTTTTTGAGATGGAGTCTTGCTCTGTCGCCCAGGCTATAGTGCAGTAGCACGATCTCAGCTCACTGCAACCTCTGCCTCCTGGGTTCAAACAATTATCCTGCCTCAGCCTCCCAAGTAGCTGGGACTACAGGTGTGTGCCACCATGCCCAGCTATTAAGCCTAGTACCCATTGGCCAGGCGCGGTGGCTCACGCTTGTAATCCCAGCACTTTGGGAGGCCGAGGCGGGCGGATCACGAGGTCAGGAGATCGAGACCACGGTGAAACCCCGTCTCTACTAAAAATACAAAAAAATTAGCCGGGCGTGGTGGCGGGTGCCTGTAGTCCCAGCTACTCGGAGAGGCGGAGCTTGCAGTGAGCCGAGATTGCGCCACTGCACTCCAGCCTGGGCGACAGAGTGAGACTCCGTCTCAAAAAAAAAAAAAAAAAGCCTAGTACCCATTAGTTGTTTTTCCTGATCCTCTCACCCTCCGAAAGGCCCCAGCATGTATTGTTCCCCTCTATGTGTCCATGTCTTCTCATCATTTAGCTCCTACTTATAAGTGAGAACACGTAGTATTTGATTTTCTGTACCTGTATTAGTTTGCTAAAGAAAATGGCCTCCAGCTCCATCTGTGTCCCTGCAAAGGACATGGAAATCATTCTTTTCCATGCAAAGAACCCCTTTTTTTGTATTTTAATATGGAAATAATTTTATAGATTCAACTTAATTGGAAAGCTATTATTTAAGGTCCTGCAGATGTCTTGGTGAAACACATCTGACTTATGGGATATATGATAATTCATTATTATAAACTTTTTTTTTTTTTTAAGGCTTCCAGACAAGCTGCAGGAATTCCAGGGATTACTCCAACTGAAGAAAAGTGAGTAATGATTTTCTTGGAATTAAGTAGAGTTAATTCTTCATTATTGATATCAAGACTAAACCATATTTTTAGCCAATCATGGTAGCTCTTGCCAGCTACTGAGGAGGGTGAGGTGGAAGATCGCTTGAGGCCAGGAGTTTAATGCTACAGTGAGCTATGATTGTGCCACTGCACTCCAGCCTAGGCGACAGAGCCAGACCCTGTTTCTAAAAAAAATAAATAAATAAAAAGAAAACTAAGGTTATTTTGTGGTAGGACCAGGCAGACAGATGGAATAGAGTAGGTAGTTCAGAAGACAAATCAAAGTGATAAACCATATTTTTAGATCACTCATCTTATTCAATTCCTTCGATTGCCCTAAATTTACCGTGGCATATAACCTAAAGTTTGTTAACAGAAAGGAGGGTCGTGTAAATCAAAACATTTCATTGCTTTCACTTCCCCTTGCCAGAGAAAGCTGAAAAGAGGATTAAGATAGAAGGAAAGAAAGAAAAGATTGCCATGGCTGATCTGATGGTTTTCACCAGCCGATGATGTCCATTGTCATCTCAGAATTAGGTGCTGGGAAAGTGGGATAGCTTTCCAGTATCTAAGTCGGATGTTCCTATGGAGCTTTCGTATTTGGTTTGAAGTGTTAAGAATTCTTAAAATATCAGACAAATCCATATCTAAATATAACTATAGAAATATAGCAAGAAGGCAAATATAATTGAGTTTTGTATTTTGCAGTAATTTGAATTTCATGAACCTTTGTTCTCATTTATTGACACAGTTAATTCAGAGTCAACTGTTGTTTTTCTGATTTTTCCAAGTTAAATTGATTATTTTGTCAAATGTTGTTCTTTTGCCAGAGATGGTAATCTTCCAGATATTGTGAATAGTGGAAGTTTGCATGAGTTCCTGGTTAATTTGCATGAGAGATATGGGCCTGTGGTCTCCTTCTGGTTTGGCAGGCGCCTTGTGGTTAGTTTGGGCACTGTTGATGTACTGAAGCAGCATATCAATCCCAATAAGACATGTAAGTTTAATTTTCTTTCGAATTACCTGATCCTTACCTTATAAGAATGAATGTTTAGGCTGGGCACGGTGGCTCACGCCTGTAATCCCAACACTTTGGGAGGCTGAGGCAGGTGGATCACTTGAGGCCAGGAGTTCGAGACCAGCCTGGCCAACATGGTGAAACCCCTTCTCTACTAAAAATACAAACACTAGTCGGGTGTGGTGGCACACGCCTATAATCCCAGCTACTTGGGAGGCTGAGGCATGAGAATCTCTTGAACCCCGGGGACGGAGGCTGCAGTGAGCCAAGATTGCACCACTGTACTCCAGCCTGGGCGACAGAGCGAGACTCTGTCTCACAAAAATAAAAAAAGAATGAATGTTTATAAATAAAAACTGTATAGATATATATATCGTTCTTGGATAGGAATAGCCAACATTTATTGAATGCTTTGTACTATGTGCTAGGCACTGTGCTGAAGTCTTATTACCTAATTTAAGATAGTATTTTAAATAATTGTGTTTTTCCTTAATTTATAAGCATATATGATAAAATCTCAGTGTAAATTCCAACAGGATTTTTTTGGGACCCTGAAAAAATAGTTCAAATAGTTCCAAGGTATATCTGGAAGAGTAAATGTACATGAGCAGCCAGGAAACAATCCTAAAAAGAGTATTAATGGGCTGGGCATCGTGGCTCACACCTGTAATCTCAGCACTTTTGGAGGCCCAGGCAGGTGGATCATGAGGTCAGGAGATCGAGACCATCCTAGCCAACATGGTGAAACCCTGTCTTTACTAAAAATACAAAAATTAGCCGAGCGTGGTGACGTGTGCCTGTAGTCCCAGCTACTCGGGAGGCTGAGGCAAGAGAATTGCTTGAACCTGGGAGGCGGAGGTTGCAGTGAGCCGAGATGCTCCACTGTACTCCAGCCTGGGCAACAGATTGAGACTCCGTCTCCAAAAAAAAAAAAGAATATTAATGAGGGAAATACTTGTGCCATCAGTTAGTATAGAGTATTATAAAGCTAGATTAATTTAAAGAATCTTGTACTGGCCAGGCGTAGTGGCTCACACTTGTAATCCCAACACTTTAGGAGGCCAAGGTGGGAGGATCACTTGAGCCCAGGAGTTCAAGACCAGTCTGGGCAACATAGTGAGACCCCATCGTTGCAAAAAATACAAAAATTAGCCAGATGTGATACGTGTGCCTGTAGACCTAGCTACTTGGGAGGCTGAGGTGGGAGGATTGCTTGAGTTCAGGAGGTTGAGGCTTCAGTAAGCCAAGGTTGCGCCACTCTACTCCAGCCAGGCAGCCAGGGGACAGGGCAAGAACCTGTCTCTTAAAAAAAAAGAATCTCCTGGCCGGGCGTGATGGCTCCTGCCTGGTGTCCCAGCACTTTGGGAGGCCAAGGCAGGCAGATGACCCGAGGTCAGGATTTCGAGACCAGCCTGGCCAACATGGTGAAACCCTGTCTCTACTAAAAATACAAAAATTAGCCAGGCCTGGTGATGTGCGCCTGTAATCCCAGCTACTTGGGAGACTGAGGCAAGATAATCTCTTGAACCCGGGAGGCAGAGGTTGCAGTGAGCTGAGATCACACCACTGCACTCCAGCCTGGGTGACAGAAAGAGACTCCATCTCAAAAAAAAAAAGACTCTCATACTGTGGTCAAGCTAGGCAAACATGTAAAAGAGTAGAGAGTTCAGAAGACAAACCAAATATATATGATAAAGATAGCATTTTATGACAAAAGGGAAAAGTAATAAATGTTTTGGGGAATATTGTTTAGCTAGTTGTAAAAAATAAATCTCAATCCCTGCCTTATTCTATTCCCCCCACCCCGCCCCGCCAGCTTTTGCCTAGGCTAGAGTGCAGCGGTGCTATCACAGCTCACTGTATAAGCTCTACAATTCCTGGGCTCAAGCAATCCTCCCACCTCAGCCTCCTGAGTAGGTGGGACTATAGGCATGCACCACCATGCCTGGATAATTTATTTACTCTTTAGTGGAGATGAGGTCTCGCTACGTTGCCCAGGCTGGCCTCCAACTCCTAGACTCAAGCGATTCTCCCACCTCTGCCCTCCAAAATGCTGGGATTATAGATGTGAGCCACTTCACCTGGCCTCTGCCTTATTTCTTACATCAAGATAAATTCTAGATGATTAAAATATCAGGTCATAAAGGTAATACAAGAAAACATGGTTAAATATTAAATTTTTTCTCTTTGGTTAGAGAGAATGTAGATAAACCTCTTCTTACAATGGTACAAGATCTAGGAGCTGTAAAACACAAGTTAGATAAATCTGTCTACATAAAAATGAAAAATTTTAGTACAATAACAAACACCTTGAATGGATGCGGTAGCACATAGCTGTAGACCCAGCTACTCAGGAAGCTGAGGTGCGAAGATCGCTTGAACTCAAGAGTTGAAGACCAGTCTGGGAGACACGTTGAGACTGTCTCTAACTTAAAAACAAAGTCAAAATCACCTTGAGAAAGGAAGAAAGAGAGATGGTAAAATGTTGGCCACACATTGCTACACCTGATGGGTAGTAATTGATTACCATATTTTTGTTAAATAAAAAGGCACCATGACAAAGTTTAAAAGAGAAATGGAAAAGTAATTTACCACCAATATGTTAAATATATATAGTCCTTAAAAACTAGTAAGAAAAAATAGGCCAGGCATGGTGGCTCACACCTGTAATCCCAGCACTTTGGGAGGCTGAGGTGGGCGGATCACCTGAGGTCAGGAGTTCGAGACCAGCCTGGCCAACGTGGTGAATCCCTGTCTCTACTAAAAATACAAAAATTAGCTGAGCATGGTTGCAGATACCTGTAATCCCAGCTACTCGAGAGGCTGAGGCAGGAAAATCGCCTGAACCTGTGAGGTGGAGGTTGCAGTAAGCCGAAATCGTGCCATTGCACTCCAACCTGGATGACAGATCGAGACTCCATCTCAAAAAAGAAAAAAGAAAATGCCCTTTTAGAGAAATGGGCAAAAACAAGATCATTAAGAAAGGAGTAAACAAATTTAAAGATTTCAGCCTCACCAATATTCAGCTGGGTACAAATAAAAATGAGAAATTTTACTTATCTCCCTAGAAGAGATGAAGAATACTGGCAGAACGCATTGTTGATGAGGGAATGGGGAATCATGTGGTGTACATGTACTATACAAGCTCTCTGGAAAAAAAGTTGACAGTAACCATTGACCTAACAATAATATCTTAAGGAGTTGATCCATAAATTGATAATCACAGTGTGAGAAAATATTTATATTAGCATTGTTTATAAAAAAAAAAATCGAAGCAACCTAAATATCAATGGCTGAATAAATGAATACTTTCAGGCCTGAATATGATGATGTAGATTGATTTTATCAGATACTTATATAGCAATTATGATATCTCAGCACTATTCCAAGCCCTTTACAAATATTAACTCATTTAATTCTCAGAACAACTTCATGAAGAAGGTATTATGGTTATCCCTTTTTTGCAGAAGAGAAACCTGAGGTACAGAGAGGTTACTTGCCTAAGGTCACAGCTAATTAGTGATAGAGCTAGGACTTGAAGTCAGGCAGTCTGGTTCAAGATTGTGCTTTTGTAGAACAAGCATCACTGAGGAAGAAAAAAAAAGATTGTGCTTTTAATTACTAGGCTTTATACAACATGAAAAGATGGCTCTGTCGGGGAATATAATGAGGAAAACCAGAATGGTCTCTGCTCCTATGGAGTTTCTAGGCTAATGTTGGAGAGTGAGGGAAGTATGTAAACATTCAAATTATCACACTAATGAACTGAGAGAAGTGCTCTGAAAGAGGAGAATGTAGTTCTTTGTGAAATCTGACAGATTTTTCTGTCTCTTTCTCTCTGTTAAGAAATGATAACAGCTAGGCTGGGCGCGGTGGCTCACGCCTGTAATCCCAGCGCTTTGGGAGGCCGAGGCGGGTGGATCACGAGGTTAGGAGATCGAGACCATCCTGGCTAACACGGTGAAACCCCGTCTCTACTAAAAATACAAAAAATTATCCGGGCGTGGTGGCGGGTGCCTGTAGTCCCAGCTACTCAGGAGGCTGAGGCAGGAGAATGGCGTGAACCCAGGAGGCGGAGCTTGCAGTGAACCGAGATTGTGCTTCTGCACTCCAGCCTGGGGGACAGAGCGAGACTCCGTCTCAAAACAAAAGAGATGATAACAGCTGTGAAAAATGTCTAAAATGTTAACAGTATCTGGGATGCATTTTTCTGTCTTTTCTGTATTGTTTGAATTGTTTTTACAATGACAGTGTATCTTTGTAGGCATGTGAAAACAATAGTCATTAAAGAAACAAGTATTGGAGAAAATAAATTTTTGAATTCAGCTACATAATTTTACTGTAATACTTGATAACCACAAATCACAGACTTATCCATTTTGCTTTAAAATCAGGGGAATGTGCTTTTTTAAAAAAAATTTGAAGACATGATAGTTATATAGGTAGAAAATTTATGTCAGTATTAATGACTTAACAGTGGAATTCCAGTCAGGATATTGTGTTCTTGCCAGTTTTCACTGACTCTTAAATTGTTCATATTTTAAAAACAGTTTGCCGGGCACGGCAGCTCATGCCTGTAATCTCAGCACTTTGGGAGGCTGAGGCAGGCGGATCACTTGAGATCAGGAGTTCGAGACCAGCCTGGCCAACATGTTGAAACCCCGTCTCTACTAAAAGTACAAAATTAGCCAGGAGTATTGGCACACGCCTGTAATCCTATCTACTTGGGAGGCTGAGGCAGGAGAATTGCTTGAACCTGGGAGGCAGAGGTTGCAGTGAGCCGAGATCATGACATTGCACTCCAGCCTAGGCGAGAAGAGTGAAACTCTGTCTCAAAAGAAAAAAAAAAAAAATTAAAAAAATAAAAATATAATATATATATGTATATATATATGTATATATATATGTATATATATATATATAAAATAAAAAATAAAAACAGTTAAGGGAATTATGAAAAACAGTTGCCATGCTTTCAGCTACAATTCTTTACCTCCCTGATCTCTTGTTCTCTTACAGGATATATTTTTGAGTGATTATTTTGATAGAGAAATATTTAATTTGTCTGTTTCAGCGGACCCTTTTGAAACCATGCTGAAGTCATTATTAAGGTATCAATCTGGTGGTGGCAGTGTGAGTGAAAACCACATGAGGAAAAAATTGTATGAAAATGGTGTGACTAATTCTCTGAAGAGTAACTTTGCCCTCCTCCTAAAGGTAAGGTGATAAGTAGTTTGGTCTAGTGTTCTACAACATAAATAATCGTATTTTTTTTTTTTTTTGAGTATTGGTGTGTACTGTCTTTGTTACTGTTTTCTTTCCTGTCCCTCTAAGCTAATTTTATTCTGAAATTAAAAACAACAACAATAACAAAACACACACACACAAAAGAAAAGAAAACAAAAATCTTAACATCCAGACTCACCGTATAAGTTGGAATGATGAGAGCACCTGAAGAAGTTTCTGTATGTATGTATGTATGTGTGTATATATATATTTTGTTGTTGTTGTTGTTGTTGAGACAGAGTCTCACTCTGTCACCCAAGCTGGAGTGCAAGTGGTGTGATCTCGGCTCACTGCAACCTCTGCCTCCTAGGTTTAAGCAATTCTCATGCCTCAGCCTCCCTAGTAGCTGGGATTACAGGTGCGCACCACCACACCTGGCTAATTTTTGTATTTTTAGTAGAGGCAGGGTTTCACCATGTTGGCCAGGCTGGTCTCAAACGCCTGACCTCAAGTGGTCTACCCACCTCTGCCTCCCAAAGTGCTCCATGATAGGAGTTTTCAGACGCTGCTTGGCTTTGGAGAGTTCCTTATTCCCACTACAACTCTGAGCTGTAGGGCAGCTCCTATTAGCCATATGCAGATTGCCACTAGTCTTAGTTGGCCCCATGCTTTCTTGGAGCACACAGTCCATGCTAAGAGATCTGTGACTCCCCACTTCATGGCTGATGAGCCTAATTAGGGACCTCCATTCACACACTTTCACACACTTCCCCACTCCTAGTTCCTGTGTTCGTAATTGGGGTGGTGAGAGTGGCCACTCAGTTTCCCAGTTGGGGTGGCGAGCCATTCTCGTCACCTCCAGTTTCCTAGTTGGGGTGGCGAGCCACCCTTGCCACCTCCAGTTTCCCTTTTGTAACTGACATAGCGAGCCACTGTCACGTCCTGTGTTGGTTTGGGTGTGAGTTTCATGTGAATTGACGAGCCACTCTTGTCACCCCGAGCCCCTCTGGGTCAGACTATTTGGCACACCCCAGGAGGTGATCAGGCTTCCCTTCCATCCCCATGGGTCCTGCCTTGGGCCCCAAAACCTTACTGCGGTTCCTGAAGTGTGCTGTTTCTGAAATCGTCCTGTAGCCCCTCTTTAGGTTCTGTTGTGCTGCTGGGTGGGGGCGCCAGGTCAGGGGAGAGCTGATCTCCCCTACGGGCTGAAGTTCTCCCGGCAGCACCTGGGGTCACAGGTCTCCCCTGACCCAGGGCTGTGCTGTGGCCCCCAGAGGCAAAGGAGACAGTAAACCTGCCATCTTGGGTCCTTTCGTGGTCACCAAAAATGTTGCGGGGAACTGAGGACCAGAGAGACTGATATGGAGAACAGGAGGATTGTTTATTTTAAGGTACGCACCAGCTCAGTGGATTCACATCCAAAAAACTGAACATTGAACAAAGACAGAGCGGGGTTTTTATAAGCGGATTTACAGAAGCAAAACAAAAGCAGTTAATCATACAGTGACAGGTCACATAATGTATAGCATAACATAAGCTGTGGCCTTGCATAGCTGGTGACTTTGTGGCTGCCTTGAAAGAAAAACAAGAACTGGCTAAATACAGACATTTGTAATACGTAATCATGCTTAAGAAGCCAAAGAAAGGAGTAACAGTAAAAAAATTTGTCTTTTTCTTTTTTTTTTTTCCTTTAACCTTACTCTGGATGGGGGTGGTGGTGTTTGGAGCCTATTCCTTTGGCCTTGGCTTTTTGGACAATGTTATCTTATAACTGTCCTTGAAGTGAGTTTGCTAGGCAGAGGAAAACTTGTTTTTTTCTTTCTTTCTTTTTCTTTTCTTTTTTTTCTTTTTTTCTTTTTTTTTTTTGATACAGAGTCTCACTCTGTTGCTCAGGCTGGAATGCAGTGGCGTGATCTCAGCTCACTGCAACCTCCGCCTTCTGGGTTCAAGCAATTCTCTGCCTCAGCCTCCCGAGTAGCTGGGATTACAGGCGCCCGCCACCATGCCCAGCTAATTTTTTGTATTTTTAGTAGAGATGGGGTTTCACCATCTTGGCCAGGCTGGTCTTGAACTCCTGACCTTGTGATCCACCACCTCTGCCTCCCAAAGTGCTGGGATTGCAGGCATGAGCCACCGCGCCTGGACTTGTTCTTTTCTTTTTAACCCTTGCCTTGCCTGTTACTTTGAATGAATGCATATTTATTTTTAAATTTCTGCCTCAACTTGAGGTCAGGAGTTCGAGACTGGCCTGCCCAATATGGTGAAACCCTATCTTTACTAAAAATACAAAAATTAGCTGCGTGTGGTGGCACATGCCTGTAGTCCTAGCTACTCGGGAGGCTGAGGCAGAAGCATCACTTGAACCAAGGAGGTGAAGGTTGCAGTGAGCCAAGATCATGCCGCTCACTGCACTCCAGTCTGGGCAACAGAGCTAGACTCGTCTCAAAAAAAAAAAAAAAAAAAAAAATTGTTGTCATTCCAATGTTTTGTGTGCACAATAGAATTTTAATGTAATCAGAATATACTACGTGGATAGTCTTTGTGTTTTTTATTTACCATTGTATTGTAAGCATTTTTATAGCACTTGGTATTCTTTGAAAATCACATTTGATCTGGGTGTAGTGGCTCACACCTGTCATCTCAGCACTTTGAGAGGCTGAGGCGGGTGGATCGTTTGAGGGCAGGAGTTCCAGACCAGCCTGGCCAACATGGTGAAAGTCCATCTCTACTAAAAATACAGAAAAATTAGCCGGGCGTGGTGGCACGCATCTGTAGTCCCAGCTACTTAGGATGTTGAGGCATGAGAATCAGTTGAACCTGAGAGTTGGAGGTTGCAGTGAGCCAAGATTGCGCCACTGCACTCCAGCCTGGGTAACAGAGTGAGACTCCATCTCCAAAAAAAAAAAAAGAAAGAAAAGAAAATCACATTTGAAAAGAATCTCTAATGTCAATTTTACCTTCTAAATGCCTTTCAAATTGATCTACTTCTCTCCCACCAGCACTGCCATCACCCTGGTTTAAATTTCCATAATCTTACCTGGATTGCTTATTTCTCTTTCCCCTTTCCTTCCCGTGTATTTTCCCATGCTTTGCAGTTGACAGGTACCTCTTGGCAGTCTGATGAAACCTTCAACTCCTTCTGAGAATAACATTTTTAAATGCATAGCTAAAGCAAACCAATATAGTTACAAAATATTAATACTTTTTAAAAATCTTGTGATATTATATTTGCCTCTTTGTTAATGTATTAAATAGCAAGATCTAATAATTCTTCCAGAAACTTCCGTGATTTTAAAGTAGTGATGCAAGGGCCAAAATTATTATTATGAGATTTTTCCAGTATTTATAATGGGAACATATTTTGAGATTTGTATTGGTTTAAAAGGTCAGAGCCTATACTCATACAATCGAAGGAAATGCTAAGTTTTATTCAGAGGTTAGTTAAAAAGAACGATTGTTTTTTCCCCTGATCCAAGTTCGTGGACTGCACTGGATTCCACGAACAGACCCTTTGGTATCTGTGGACTCTAGTTTGAAAACCCCTTTGTTCTTGGGACAAACTCCACATCTTTAACGTAGTCTTCAGGACTTTTTATGATTTAGCCTGGCTACTTTTCCAGCCTGGTTTCCCACATTCTCATTTGGCTTATAGTCTAGCCACACTTGTTTTCTTTTGTCTTCAGATGTACCCTGTTCCCTCCTATCTCAGGGCCTGTCTATGCCATTCCCACTGCGTGGAATGCACCTCCAGTTATCCACACACTTAGCTAATGTGTGTTCATTTTTCAGCTCCTAGTTTAAATGTCACTTCCCCAGGGATGCTATCTCTGATCATCCCACATTGCTAGATAGGTCCCCTTTTATTTATTTTGTTTTAATTTTTTAAGGCAGAGTCTTGCTGTGTTGCCTAGGCTGTAGTGCAATGACCTGATCATAGCTTACTGTAGCCTCAAATTCCTGGGCCGACGGGATCCTCCCACCTCAGCCTCCTGAGTAGCTGGGATTACAGGCATGTGCCACCATGCCTGGCTAGTTGTTTTTAAAATTTTTTGTAAAGACGTGTGTCTCATTGTGTTTCCTAGGCTGGTGTTGAACTCGTGGCCTCAAGTGTTCCTCCCACCTTCGTCTCCCAAAGTGCTGGGATTGCAAGCATGAGCCACTGCACCCAGCCAGTTTCCCCTTTTAGATGCTATCATAACACCCCGTGCCTTTCCTTTACAACACTTTTCCCAGTTTATAATTCTGTTTTATTTATTTATTTTTATTTTCTTTTTGAGATGGAGTCTCGCCCTGTCTGCCAGGCTGGAGTGCAGTGGTGCAATCTTGGCATACTGCAACCTTTGCCTCCCAGGTTCAAGCAATTCTCCTTCCTCAACCTCCCGAGTAGCTGGGATTACAGGTGCATGCCACAATGCCCGGTAATTTTTGTATATTTAGTAGAGGCAGGGTTTCGCCATGTTAGCCAGTTTGGTCTCAAACTCCTAGCCTCAGGTGATCCACCCGCCTTGGCCTCCCAAAGTGCTGGGATTACAGGCATGAGCCACCACACCCACCAGTAATTCTATTTTTTGTAATCCTTTGAGTGTCTGTCTCCCTCACTTAAGTGTGTGCTCCATGAAGGTAGGGACTATTTCATTTTGATTACTGCTGTATACTTGGCTCTTGTTATAGAGCAGGCCCTCAGTCAATATTTATTACATCAGTGAATGAATACTGATAACTTAATGTTCCTAAATTCTTTGACTCCTCTCTTACTTCCATAGGTCTGTCTTTTTTCTCCTCTGAAACATTTTTCCCAGCCTTGCCTGGCTAACTTCTACTCCAGCCTCTAGTTTGGTTAAATATGCTTCCCTCCATGTACCGTCTCTAAACTTCCATAACAACTGGATATATTTACATAAAATTAAGTTTTTTTTTTTATTATTTTTAAAATTTTTCACATAGAGATGGGGTCTCACCATGTCGCCCAGGTTGGTCTCAAACTCCTGGGCTCAAGCATCCACCCACTTTGGCCTCTCGTGATGAGACCCTGTCTCTACAAAAAAAAAAAAAAATAGAAAAATTAGCTGAGCATGGTGGCGTATGCCTGTGGTCCCAGCTAATCAAGAGTCTGAGGCGAGAGGATTGCTTGAGCCTGGGAGGCGGAGGTTGCAGTGAGCCAAGATTGCGCCACTGCACTCCAGCCTAGGCGACTGTGAGATCCTGTCTCAAAAAAAAAAAAAAAATCCATTTGGTCAGTTTGGATTTATTTTCCTTTCGCTCTTCTATAACTTTGTTCATTCTTCCTGAAAATGTTCTGACTACACATTGTAAGCATTTTTGTATTTAAATATCTGGTAGTTCTCTTAAGAGTATGCCTTATTAACTTTAAAAGTATCCATTAAAAAAATTTTTTTTTGCCAGTCGCGGTGGCTCACACCTATAATCCTAGCACTTTGGGAGGCCGATGCAGGTGGATCACAAGGTCAGGAGTTCAAGACCAGCCTGGCCAACAAAGTGAAACTCCGTCTCTACTACAAATACAAAAAATTAGCCGGGCGTGGTGGCAGGTGCCTGTAATCCCAGCTACTCAGGAGGCTGAGGCAGGAGAATTGCTTGAACCCAGGAGGCGGAGGTTACAGCGAGCTGAGAGCGCTCCACTGCACACCAGCCCAGGCAACAACAGTGCATGACTCCATCTCAAAAAAAAAAAAAAAAAAAAAAAAAAAGTGGTTACTTAATAGGTGTATATATTTATGGGATACATGAGATATTTTGATACAGACATACAATGTGTAATAATCACATTAGGGTAAATCAGGTATCTTTTTAAATTTTTTTCAGTCAAGGTCTTGCACTGTTGCCCGGGCTCAAGTGCAGTGGCACAATTATAGGTCACTGGAGCACCGAATTCCTGGGCTGAAGGGATCCTCCTGCCTCAGCCTCCTGAGTAGCTGGGACCACAGGCACGTGCCACCATGCCCAGCTAATTTTTGTATTTTTATGTAGAGATGCAGTCACACTATATTTCCTATGCTACTCTTAAAATCCTGGTCTCAAGTGATCCTCCTGCCTTGGGCCCCCGAAGCACTAGGATTACAGGTGTGAGCCACTGTGCCTCAGGCCTTTACAGTATCCACTTTGAAAAATTACATTTGGAAGCTGGGCATAGTGGCACAAGCCTGTATTCCTAACTACTCAGGAGGAAGGATCACATCAACCCAGGAGTTCAAGGGTATTGTGAGTGATAATCATGCCTGTGAATAGCCACTGCACTCCTGCCTGGGCAACATAGCAGGACCCTATGTTTAAAAACAAAAATACAGTTAGTAAATGTTGAATGCCGTTTTTCCCATATGGAAGTTCTAGCTGAAACTCAAACTTTCCATTTAAGACTTGAGACTGACTTTCTCAGTCCACTATAAGCATTAATTAATACATTGGTTCTACTCTGCACACTTCTGCTTCTAAAAACAAACTGAACAAGACCTTCCTTTGCCTATGGTTGCTGCTGATTAGTTTTTGTCTTTTCCAGCTTTCATCTGTAACTGATAGCCAGTATTCTCAGGGCTATCAGGAGGCTTGTGCACCCAAATTCCCATTCTCTCATTGTTACCATTCCTGTTTTGTATCTCAAGGTTCTGTATTGGTTGTGCATATGTTGTGTTCTTTGAAGCTCTCAGGCTGCCTGATTTTTGTTTGCCATAGCTGTTCGTGTTACCTCTCATTTTCCTCCCTGGAGGCAGTTATGTTGCCTCTATTTAAGCACTCACCAGTCAGAATCTTCCTATTCTGCTTAAATACCCAACATTTGTCACTAAGAAATAATTTTGTATTTAATTGTGTATCCCCAGGAATTTTGCCCATTTCTCTTTGCCTTGCTTTCAATCATGATAGAAGCACCTTTTTCTTTTCAGTAATATTATTGTTAAAAGCCTTAATTATTTTGTCTTCTCTACTTCAAACTAAGTAATTCTGACTTCCTTAATCTTTTATCACAGGCTCTGTTCTCCAAACTTTCAATCTTTTCTATTGTTCCATATTCCATTGTTTTCTCCTCCTACTCATTCAGAGGCAAATTAAGGTGGTTTTTTAAGTTTTGGTTTGTAGACTGCGTCGTTATGTGAGAAATTTACTTTAGGTTTATATTGTCAACCCCATAGCACAAGCTAGGTACTTAATTTAGGCATTAGTCAGTGATATAGTTTGAATATTTGTCCCTGTGCAAATCTCATGTTGAATTGTAATCCCCATTGTTGGGGGTGGGGCTTGGTGGAAGGTGATTGGATCATGGGAGTGGAGTCCTCATGGCTTGGTGCTATCCTCACGATAGTGAATTCTTGTGAGATCTTGCTGTTTAAAAGTGTGTGGCACCTTCCCCCCTCTCTCTTGCTCCTGCTTTTGCCATGTGGCTTTCTACCTACCTTTTGCCGTCTGCCATGATTATAAGCTTCCTGAGGCCTCATCAGAAGCCAGGTAGGCACCTGGCACCATGCGTTCTTTATAAATTACCCAGTCGCAGCCAGGCACAGTGGCTTATGCCTGTAACCCCAGCACTTTGGGAGGCCAAGGTGGGCAGATCACGAGGTCAGGAGTTCGAGACCAGCCTGGCCAATATGGCAAAACCCCATCTCTACAAAAAATACAAAAATTAGCCAGGCGTGGTGGCACATGCCTGTAGTCCCAGCTACTCGGGAGGCTGAGGCAGAAGAATCGCTTGAACCCGGCTAATTTTTGTATTTTTAGTAGAGACAGGGTTTCACCATGTTGGCCAAGCTGGTCTCGAACTCCTGACCTCGTGATCTGCCTGCCTCGGCCTCCCAAAATGCTGGGATTACAGGCTTTTTTTTTTTTTTTTTTTTTTTGAGACAGAGTCTCACTCTGTCACCCAGGCTGGAGTGCAGTGGCACTATCTCAGCTCACTGCAACCTCCACCTCCTAAGTTCAAGTGATTCTTCTGCCTCAGCTTCCTGAGTAGCTGGGATTACAGGCACCCGCCACCACGCCCAGCTAACTTTTGTATTTTTAGTAGAGACAGGGTTTCACCATGTTGGTCAGGCTGGTTTTGAACTCCTGACCTCAGGTGATCCACCTGCCTTGGCCTCCCAAAGTGCTGGGATTGCAGATGTGAGCAACTGTGCCCAACCTATTTGTTTTTTGAGACAGTGTCACTCTGTCGTCCAGGCTGGAGTGCAGTGGCGCAATTTCTGCTCATCGCAACCTCCACCTCGCGAGTCCAAGCAGTTCTTGTGCCTCATCCTCCCAAGTAGCTGGAAGTATAGGCGTGTGCCACGATGCCCGGCTAATTTTATATTTTTAGTAGAGACGGAGTTTCACCATGTTGGCCGGGCTGGTCTTGAACTCCTGACCTCAGGTGATCCATCCGCTTTGGCCTCCCAAAATGCTGGGATTGCAGGCGTGAGCCACCGCATCTGGCCTGTTTTTAATTTTTAGAGACAGGGTCTCGCTTTGTCACCCAGACTGGAGTGCAGTGGCACAGTCATACCTTAATACACCTTCCTATACCTGGGCTTAAGTGATCCTCCAGCCTCAGCCTCCCAAGTAGCTAGGATTACAGGTGTATGCCACCATGGCCAGCTAATTTTTAAAATTTATTTTTGGTAGAGAGAGGGTCTCGTTTTGTTGCCCACCCTGGCCTTGAACTCCTGACTTCAAGCCATCGTCCGTCCTTGGCCTCCCAAAGCCCTAGGATTACTAGCATGGGCTACCAAGCCCAGCTGGTATCTGAGATTAATGACAATTTATTTCCTTTTTTCCAACTTTAAGATTTTTAGTTTCTTTTCCTGCTTTATTGCCAAACATTCCATTATATATTTAATGTCTTTAAGATTCATAGTGCTTTCTCTCTCTCTTTTTTTCTGTTTTTTCTTGATTAGTGTTTCCAGAGGTCTTTATCTGTATGGGTCCAATGGGAGAAAAAAGGCATATAATTATTTGAACAGGGAAAGTTTTATATAAAGAATTATAGGCTGAGCATGGTGGCTCACATCTATAATCCCAGCACTGTGGGAGGCCAAGTTGGGAGGATTGTCTGAGTCCAGGAGTTCAAGACTCACCTGGGCAACATAGTGAGACCCCCCACCTCTACAAAAATAAAAAAAAATTATAATAGGGGCTACTCTAAGGAGAACTCTAAAGCATATAGGAATACAGCTGGGCACAGTAACTTATGCTTATAATCCTAGCACTCGGAGAGGCCACGGTGGGAGGACTGCTTGAGTTCAGAAGTTTAAGACCATCCTGGGCAAAATGGCAAGACCCTGTCTCTACAAATAAAAAGTAAAAAATATATATTAGCTGGGTGTGGTAGTGCATGCCTATAGTTCCAGCTACTCAAGAGGCAAGGCAGGAGGATGGGAGTGATCACTGCGCACTGCATCCTGTAGCTCCTGGGCTCCTTTGTCTCCTTAAAAAAAAAAAAAAAAAAAAGGAATAGCAGATATAAGGAACAGTCACAAACCCCAGAGCCAAGACAGAGGGCACTAAGAAGACCCCTCTTCCTCAGGACTGAGATTCAGGCTTCTTGGAGGAGCCACAGCTGCTGTGAATGGCAGAGGGGTTGCTATGGTGCCATATTAGCAAAACTTGTCGGAAATCTGCCCTTTGGACCTGGTTGGAAATTTATCCTCTAGTATGCTGTCCTTTAGGGTGGTGGGGAAAGCTGTTCATGGAGAAGTGTCTCACCTGAGGCACAACTTTTTTGGGGGAGTTGGCAGGGCAAGCTGCTGGCCACTCCATGCTGCAGGAGGTGGTGCAGGGTTGGAGGACATCTCTTACAAAAGCATCCACGGGGAGGGCTGATGGGGGAAGCTGCTGGTTGCTTTCCAGTGCACTGCAGGACCCTGACACTGGAAAGCTTCAGACATCACAGTGGCCTGCTCTGTGACAAGCAGGGGAACCAAGAAGCAAAACTCTTCTTACAAATGTCTCTCTAGCACCTTATACTGAGAAAGCTTAACATCATGCCAGGTGGCAAAGGAAAAATATGTAAAGGACCCAAGTCGATTTTTATATTATTTTATTTTATTATTTATTTTTAAATTAGAGATGGTGGTCTCACTATGTTGCCAAGTCTGGTCTCAAACTCCTGGCCTCAAGTGATCCTCCTGCCTCAGCCCCTCAAAGTGCTGGGATTACAGATGTACACCACCATGCCAGACCTGCAAGTCTATTAACAGCGAGGCAGAAAGAATGAATTTATAGGTTGGGGCAATACATTTCTAACTGATATAGTGTCTTTGAATTTTGTTAAATTTTTTTACATGAACCAACTTTTTTCTCTATATATTATATTTGTTTTCTAATTTTGTTTATGCTCTTATGTTTATTTCCTTCCTTCTTCTTTCATTGGTTTTAACTTGCTATTCTTTTTTTAGTTTCTCGAGATGATTGCTTAGATCGTTAATAAACAGCGCTTTCCCTCCCAATATATGAATTTAAGTCTATACATTTCCCTCTATATTTCTGTCATATACAAGTTTTTTTGTCATTGTTGTTTTTTGTTTTTTTTTTTTTTTGAGACGGAGTCTTACTCTGTTGTCCAGGCTGGAGTGCACTGGCGTGATCTCGGCTCACTGCAAGCTCCACCTCCCAGGTTCATGCCATTCTCCTGCCTCAGCCTCGCCAGTAGCTGGGACTACAGGTGCCTGCCACCACGCCCTACTATTTTTAGTAGAGATGGGATTTCACCACGTTAGCCAGGATGGTCTCAATCTCCTGACCTTGTGATCCGCCCTCCTTGACCTCACAAAGTGCTGGGATTACAGGCGCGAGCCACTGTGCCCGGCAAGCTTTTTTTTTTTTTTTTTTGAGACGAAGTCTTGCTCTTGTCCCGCAGGCTGGAGTGCAATGGCGCGGCTCACTGTAACCTCTGCCTCCTGGGTTCAAGCAATTCTCCTGCCTCAGCCTCCCTAGTAGCTGGGATTACAGGCTTCTGCCACCACGCCCGGCTAATTTTTGTATTTTTAGTAGAAACGGGGTTTCACCATGTTGGCCAGGCTGGTCTTGAACTCCTGACCTCAGGTGATCAGCCCACCTTGGCCTCCCAAAGTGCTGGGATTACAGGTTTTTTTTTTTTTTTTTTAATTTAGGCGGCAACCAGGTTAATGTAGGTCTCGCTCACTGCAACTCGACGTCTAATTTTTTGTATTTTCAGTAGAGAATGGGTTTCACCATGTTGGCCAGGATGGTCTCGATGTCCTGACCTCGTGATCTGCCCACCTCGGCCTCCCAAAATGCTGGAATTACAGGTGTGAGCCACTGCGCCCGGCCCGTATGCAAGTTTTGATGTGCTATATTTCCATTATCATTTAGTTCAAAATAGTTTCTAATTTCCATTGTGCTTTCTTTTTTAGCTTAAGGGTTATATACAAGTATAGTGCTTAAATTCCAAAACGGTAGAATTTTTCTAGTTATCTGTTTTGTATTGATTTCTAGCTTAATTGCACTAATGGCAGAGAATATACCTTCAATTATTTCAATCCTTTGAAATGTCTTTGAGGCCAGGCGCAGTGGCTCACGCTTGTAATCCCAGCACTTTGGGAGGCCGAGGTGGGCGGATCACGAGGTCAGGAGATTGAGACCACGGTGAAACCCAGTCTCTACTAAAAATACAAAAAATTAGCCGGGCGTGGTGGCGGGCGCCTGTAGTTCCAGCTACTCAGAGAGGCTGAGGCAGGAGAATGGCGTGAACCTGGGAGGCGGAGCTTGCAGTGAGCCGAGATTGCGCCACTGCACTCCAGCCTGGGCGACAGAGCGAGACTCCGTCTCAAAAAAAAAAAAAAAAAAAAAAGAAATGTCTTTGAGACTTGCTCTGTGTCCCTGCATATGGTTGTTTTTGGTAAATAAAATGGTGTGCTCTCTGTTGTTGATCTTTTTTATGTGCTTGTTCTTTTTAGCTGCTGAGAGGAGTTTTCTTCCTCTGTAATTGTGGATTTGTGTATTTTTTATTTTAGCTCTGTTGAGCTCTGTCAGGTTTTTGTGTGGGGGCGTGGGTGTTTTGTTTTTGTTTTAGAGACAGGTCTTGCTCTGTCACACAGGCTGGAATGCAGTAGTGTGATCATGGCCCAATGCAGCCTTGAACACCTGGACTCAAGCGATCCTCCCAAGTAGCTGGTACAGGTGTGCACCCCTATATCTAGCTAACTTTTAATTTTTTTTGTAGAGTTGAGGTATCACTATGTTGCCCAGGTTTGTCTCAAACTCCTGGCCTCAAACGATACTCCCACTTTAGCCTCCTAAAGCTCTAGGATTACAGGCATGAGCCACCGTGTCCAGCCTCTGTCAGTTTTTGGTTTATATGTTTGGAAGTTAGGAAATTGAATGTTTTCCAACTTAGTCTTACTATATATTCTTGATACTGACTACTTTGTCATTATGAAATATCCCTCTTTATCTCTAGTAATCTTTCTTGCCTTAAAGTTTATTTTTCCTGATACTCCACTAGCTTTCTTTCAGTTAGTGTTTAATGTTTTATCTTTTTTCATTCTTTTACTTTCAACCTGTCATCATAATTGGAGGATGTCTCCTGGGACTAGTATATAGTTGTATTTTTTTAATCCAGCCTATTTTAATCTTTTAATTGAAATATTCTGTTCATTTGTAGCTAATGAAATTTCCGATGCATATGGGTTTAAATTTTACTCTTTGTATACCATTTGCTATTTGTTTTCTTTTTTTTTTTTTTTTTTTGAGACAGAGTCTCGCTGTCGCCCAGGCTAGAGTGCAGTGGCGTAATCTCGGCTCACTGCAGGCTCTGCCCCCCGGGGTTCATGCCATTCTCCTGCCTCAGCCTCCCGAGTAGCTGGGACTACAGGCGCCTGCCACCTCGCCCGGCTAATTTTTTGTATTTTTAGTAGAGATGGGGTTTCACTGTGTTAGCCAGGATGGTCTCGATCTCCTGACCTCGTGATCCGCCCACCTCGGCCTCCCAAAGTGCTGGGATTACAGGCGTGAGCCACCGCGCCCGGCCTGCTATTTGTTTTCTATTTGAGCTACCCCTTTTATACTTTTATACTTTCTTTCTTTCGTGCCTTCTTCTTTTTTTTTTTTTTTTTAAGACGGAGTCTCGCTCCGTCGCCCAGGCTGGAGTGCAGTGGTGCAATCTCAGCTCACTGCAAGCTCTGCCTCCTGGGTTCATGCCATTCTCCTGCCTCCGCTTTCCGAGTAGCTGGGACTACAGATGCTTGCCACCACATCCGGCTAATTTTTTGTATTTTTAGTAGAGATGGGGTTTCACCATGTTAGCCAGGATGGTCTTGATCTCCTGACCTTGTGATCCACCCGCCTCGGCCTCCCAAAGTGCTGGGATTACAGGCGTGAGCCACCATGCCCGGCCTCTTTCATGCCTTCTTTAGAAATAATAAAATATTTTTGAGTATTCCATTTTCTCTGTTAGCTTATTAGTTATATATTTTAACTATTTTAATATTTGTTTAAAGTAGGGTTTTTCACTTTTGGCAGTATTCAAACTTAGACCTGTGATTATTTATTGTAGAGGGCTACCTTGTGCATGGTAGGATATTTAGTAGCATCTGTGGCTTTTACCTCTAGATGCCAGTAGCACCTCACCCCAGTTGTGACAATAAAAAAATGTCTCCAGACATTTCTGAATGTCCTTTGAAGACAAAATCACCCTGGTTGAGAACCGCTGCCCTAGAGATTACAATAGGCATTCTTGGCTTATTATAGTCTAATGTTAATGATAACTTTTACCAATTACTCAACAATGCCAGGGCCTTACTAGCTCCATATTCTCTCTCCCACCTTTATACTTTGATTTTGTACACTAATTATTCATTTGTTATGCACCCACATTCCGTTATTCATTTTCTGTGTTTTTCTTTCAGAGCTCTTTACTTTCTGTGTGTATCTGTGTCTTAAATTTTCCTTCTACCTTTATTTTATATAAAGATAAGGGATTTTGATTCTATTGTAAATCCAGGATGATCTCATTAGAGATCCTTAATTTAATTACATCTACAAATTTTTGTTTGTTTGTTTGTTTGTTTTGAGACAGAATCTCGCCGTTTCACCCAGGCTGGAGTGCGGTGGCGTGATCTTGGCTCATTGCAACCCCTGTCTCCCAGATTCAAGCTATTCTCCTGCTTTAGCCTCCTGAGTAGCTGGGGTTACAGGCGTGCACCACCACACCCGACTAATTTTTGTATTTTTAGTAGAGATAGGGATTTACCATGTTGGCCAGGCTGGTCTCAAACTCCTGACCTCAGGTGATCCACACACCTTTGCCTCCCAAATTGCTAGGATTACAGGTATGAACCACTGTGCCCGGCCTAAAGCTTGTTTGTAATCTTTTTACTAGACTCTGTTTTTATTCCATAGGTATTTAATAAATATTTGGTGAAGAAAGGAATGACAAAGAGACTGAGAGGTTTCTGTCCCTGAAGTATGTTTAGGACTTTTATATATATTCATGTGTTTATTGATTATTATGTCACAGGCATTCTGTGGCAGACTTTTCATTATTTTTAATTAGATACCAAGAGTATGGTCTTTTAATTTCCATTGGGTTTAAGGTTTTTCTATCTTTGAGTTTTTAATTTATGTTTTCTGTTTTTATTGTTGTGGTAGTGGTTCTGTTTAGTTTTACGTATCAGCCCTTTGCCAGAAGCTGAACCTGAACCATTGAGGATGCAATTATAGATGGAGCTAGTGTTAGTCTGACAGATTCCTACCTGAATGTTGACTTTGGTTACAGAGTTTAACTGTTTGCTATTAAATGAATCTACTTAGTAACATTTTCTGAGATTTAGAAAGAATAAATAGTAATCATTGTGCTTTTCTGTTCTCTTTCAGCTTTCAGAAGAATTATTAGATAAATGGCTCACCTACCCAGAGACCCAGCACGTGCCCCTCAGCCAGCATATGCTCGGTTTTGCTATGAAGTCGGTTACACAGATGGTAATGGGTAGTACATTTGAAGATGATCAGGAAGTCATTTGCTTCCAGAAGAATCATGGCACAGTAAGTCTGGGGCTAAATTTAAAATTACTCTTTCAGGCTGGGCACGGCAGCTCACACCTGTAATCCCAGCACTTTGGGAGGCTGCAGTCAGGAGTTCAAGACCAGCCTGCCCCACATGGTAAAAACCCATCTCTACTAAAAATACAAAAATCAGCCGGGTGTGGTGGTGGGTGCCTGTAATCCCAGCTACTTGGGAGGCTGAGGCATGAGAATCACTTGAACCTGGGAGGTGGAGGTCACAGTGAGCCAAGATCGTGCCACTGCACTTCAGCCTCGGTGACAGAGTAAGACTCTGCCTCGAATAAATAAAATAAATAAATAAATAAAATTATTCTTTCATCATTAGCCAGGCATAGTGGCATGTGCCTGTTGTCCCAGCTACTGAGGCTGAGGCATGAGGGATTGATTACTTGAACCCAGGAGTTCAAGGCTACAGAGAGCTATGATTGCAGCACTGCACTGCAGCCTGGGAGACAAGAGTGAGATCCTATCTCTAAAAAAAAATAATAATAAATTAAACAATTATTTCATCATACTGGGTGGTTTAATAATACAGATTGTTGCCTATCAAGAACAAGGCTTGGCTGGCTGCAGTGGCTCACACCTGTAATCCCAGCACTTTGGAAGGCCGAGGCAGGCAGATCACTTGAGGTCAGGAGTTTGAGACCATCCTGGCCAACATGGCAAAACCCTGTCTCTACTGAAAATAAGAAAAACTAGCCAGGCATGGTGACTTGCGCCTGTAATTCAAGCTACTCGGGAGGCTGAGGCACGAGAATTGTCTGAACCCGGGTGGCGGAGGTTATAGTGAGCCAAGACCGCACCACTGCACTTCAGCTCTGGGTGATGGAGTGAGACTCTTGTCTCAAAAAAAAAGAAAGATCTTGGCCGGGTGTGGTGGCTCATGCCTGTAATCTCAGCACTTTGGGAGGCTGAGGCAGGTGGATCACGAGGTCAGGAGTTCAAGACCAGACTGGCCAAGATGGTGAAACCCCGTCTGTACTAAAAAATACAAAAGTTTGCCGGGCATGGTGGCAGGAGCCTATAATCCCAGCTACTCGGGAGGCTGAGGCAGAGAACCGCCGAAACCCGGGAGGTGGAGGTTGCAGTGAGCTGAGATTGCACCACTGCACTCCAGCCTGGGCTACAGAGCAAGAGTCCATCTCAAAAAAAAAAAAAAAAAAGCGATCTCACCGCTGTTTCCAGGATTTTCTTCCAGTTGCTGATATCTATCCTGCATATTTTTATGCTGGTGTTTTTTTTTCTTTTAACCTCAAAATAGAAATAATTTTAAACTTCCAGAAAAGTTACAGTTAATACAAGGAACTCCCTCCCTCCCATATATCTTTTACCCAGGTTCAGCAGTTGTTTACATCTTGCCCCACATGCTTTTGTCATTCATCTTCTATCTATCTGTCCATTCCTCCCCCTTTCCTCAAACCATTTGAGAGTAAATTGAACATTTTGCCTGTTTTCCTCTAAATATTGCAGTTGATATTTCCTACGAGCAAGGATATTCTGTTATGTAGTGACAACATAGTTATCAAGTTTCTTTGGTTGTATCAATAATAATCTTGTAGATTCTCAGTCTCCTCCCCTCCAATTCCAGGACCCAATTCATGATTACTCAGTACTTTTAGATACCAGATCTCTTTAATCTGGAACAGTTCCTCAGCTTTTCTTCATTTCTAGACCTTTACATTTTTGGATAGTACAGGACAGTTATTTTGCAGACTATCCCTCAATTTGAGTTTGGTATTTCATGAGTAGATTCAAAATACGTATTTTTGGCAAGAATGTGATGTTTTCTTAATATTACTAAAAGCTGTCAAAGGAAACTTTTCAGACTATAAACAGGACTTATTCTTCCTCAAATGATTTGTGTTTTGTTTTTCTTTTACATCCACAGCCTTGCCACCAGAGTGGGCTTTCAAAGATTTTTTTTATTTGTATAAATTTATGGGTTATATGTATAATTTTATTACATGCATAGATTGTGTAGTGGTAAATTCAGGGCTTTTAGTGTATCCATCACCCAAATAATGTACATTGTACCCATTAAGTGATTTCTTATCCTCCTGCCCACCCCTGCAATGATCTTTTAATGTCTGAAATACCAAGGGATTGCCATTATCCAGTCATACCACCAGGAATAATAACCAGTTTGTGAATTCAGAGCCATTGACGACTGCATCATGACTGCTACTTATATGAAAACAGTTGGGAGATGTCATCAGTTGTAAGATGCATACTGATTTCACAGGTGTTAAAATGCGAAAAAACATACATCTTTCCTTCAGTTGCATATTGTATGTCCTAACTGCCCCCTACAAACATTGTCCCAAGTATTTTTCCACCAATATTAGTGTGCTCTTACCCTGTTCTTTTGACAACATTTAGAATTGTTGGTCCTTAAATATTTGCCTTTCTAGGCCAGGTACGATAGCTCAGGCCTGTAATCCTAGCACTTTGGGAAGCCAAGGCAGGAGGATTACTTGAGCCTAGAAGTTTAAGACCAGCCTGGGCAACACAGTGAGACCCTTGTCTCAAATTTTTTTTTTTTTTTTTTTTTTTTTATAATTAGTGAAGTGTGGTGGCATGCACGCCTGTAGTCCCAGCTACTCAGGAGACTGAGGGGAGGATCACTTGAGCCCGGGAGGATCACACCACTGCACTCCAGCCTGGATGATAGAGTGAGACCCTGTCTCAAAAAACAAAATTTTTGCCTATCCAGTAAGCCAAAAATGACATTTTATGATTGAAATATATAGTTCTTTTTTTTTTTTTTTTTTTTTTTGAGACGGAGTTTCGCTCTTATCGCCCAGGCTGGAATGCAGTGGTGCAATCTCGGCTCACTGCAACCTCCACCTCCCAGGTTAAAGCAATTCTCCTGCCTCAGCCTCCCCAGTAGCTGGGATTACAGGTGCCCATCACCACGCCTGGCTAATTTTTGTAACTTTAGTAGAGATAGGGTTTCACCATGTTGGCCAGCTGGTCTCGAACTCCTGACCTCAAGTGATACACCTGCCTTGGCCTCCCAAAGTGCTGGGATTATAGGCGCTTGTCACCATGCCCGGGTAATTTTTGTAGTTTTAGTATAGATGGGGTTTCACCATGTTGGCCAGGCTGGTCTCGAACTCCTGACCTCAGGTGATCTGCCCGCCTCAGCCTCCCAAAGTGCTGGGATTACAGGCGTGAGCCACCACACCCGTCCTGTGTAATTCTTTTATTACTTGTGAGGTTAAACATCTTTTTGCCTTGGTGCAGTGATTCACCCCTATAATCCTCGCACTTTGGGAAGCCAAAGCAGGAGGATTACTTGAGCCCAGGAGTTTGAGACCAGCCTGGGCAACATGACAAAACCCCATCTTTGCCAAAAAAAAACCACACGAAAATTTGCTGCATGTAGTAGTACATTCTTTTAGTCCCAACTGCTTATGAGGCTGAGGCCAGAGGATTGCTTGAGCCCAGGAGGTGGAGGTTGTAGTGAGCCATGATTGTGCCATGGCACTCCAGCCTTGGAGACAGAGCCAGACCCTGTCTTAAAAACAAAAAACCAAAAATCATATTTTTATACTTTTGTTAAACACTTTGGTTTCTTTTGTGGGATTTTTTTTTATGTCCTCCGCCTATGTTTCTTCATTATTTTATTTACTTTTTTGTGACACAGTATCACCATGTTGCCCAGACTAGTCTCAAACTTTTAGGCTCAAGGGATCCTCTGACCTCAAATAGGTGGGATTTTAGGCCCACCTGGCTGTTTTGCCTATATTTCTATTTTTGTGTTGCTTTTTCTTACTAATCTAGAACAGCTCTTTATTTTTAATCTGTTTTCATTTCCTTTTACATTTATTTATAGTAAATAAAAGTTTTGTGATACTTTTTCAGTATCACAAATGTTAATGTTTTTATGTAGCTAAATCAATTTAACTCTTTCATTGTGAATTTGTGCCTTGTGTTCTGCCATATTTAGAAACTGCTTTTGAACTTTAAGGGTCTTATATAAATATTTACTTTTTTTTTCTTTTCTTTTTTTTTTTTTTAGGCTGCAGTGCCACAGTCTCGGCTCACTGCAGCCTTCACCTCCCAGACTCAAGCTATCCTTCCACCTCACCCTCCTGAGTAGCTGGGACCACAGATGCTCACCACCACACTGGGCTAATTTTTTGTATTTTTCGTAGAGACAGGGTTTCACCGTGTTCTCGAACTCCTTAGCCCAAGCAATCTGCCCGCCTTGACCTCCCAAAGTGCTGGGATTATGGGTGTGAGCCACTCCACTCGGCCTACTATTCATTTTTACAGTAGTTTCAATAGTCTGATTTTTTTTTTTTTTTTTTTTTTGAGATGGAATCTGGCTCTGTACCCCAGGCTGGAGTGCAGTGGCGCGATCTCGGCTCACTGCAAGCTCTGCCTCCCAGGTTCACGCCATTCTCCTGCCTCAGACTTCCGAGTAGCTGGGACTACAGGCGCCCGCCACCACGCCCGGCTAATTTTTTTGTATTTTTAGTAGAGACGGGGTTTCACCATGTTGGCCAGGATGGTCTCGAACTCCTGACCTTGTGATCTGCCCGCCTCGGCCTCCCAAAGTGCTAGGATTACAGGCTTGAGCCACCGCGCCCGGCCAATGGTTTGATTTTTTAACATTTAAGTAATCTGAAATGTTTTCATTTAAGGTAAGAATTGAGGACTTTTAAAAATCTATTGTTTTTCAAATACAGTATTTAGTCATTGTTTAATAAATGTTCTTTCCCTAAATTCTTTTAGAACTTTTGAATTAAAATCAGGTTAAAGTTTTTTCAGGGGCCAATGACCAAATTGTGAAAATTTGGAAGCCTGTTCTGCTGCTTATCATATCCAAATCTCAGACTAACTTTTAACCTTTTTCTTTACCTCAGCCAATGTTTGTCAATATTACAGGTGAAACAGAAATTTGTAATTACCTGTGAATTTTATTTTTACATTTTTGCCAGTATAATACAAAAATGAGGGCTGGGCGCAGTGGCTCACACATGTAATCCCAGCACTTTGGGAGGCTGAGGCGGGTGGATCACCTGAGGTCAGGAGTTGGAGACCGGTCCGGAAACCCTATCTCTACTAAAAAATACAAAAGTTAGCTGGGCGTGGTGGCGGGCACCTGTAATCCCAGCTACTCAGGAGGCTGAGGCTGGGAGAATTGCTTGAACCCGGGAGGTGGAAGTTGCAGTCAGCCGAGATCACACCACTGCACTCCAGCATAGGCAACACAGCGAGACTCTGTCTCGGGGTGGGGGAAGAAAAAATGAGGATTGACTCTACTGCTGTGTCGTTTTTCTTCTCCCTACTCCTTTTAGAGAAAAGGAATTTTTCACTTTCCACTTATTAGTTTGAAAGTGCCTTGACTGAAGTCATTGAAATATATTTGTACCCTCTCCTCTGAAACTGTGGAGTAAAGGATTGTGCAGCCAGTTGAGAAGGAGAGCTTAATTATCAGATTTGTTGGTGAGAAGAGTTCCTGCTGGGTAGGTGGCTCACGCCTGTAATCCCAACACTTTGGGAGACTGAGACGAGATCACTTGAGCTCAGGAGTTCAAGACCAGCCTGAGAAACATGGTGAAACCCGTCTCTACAAAAAATAGAAAAATTAGCTGGCATTGGTGGCACACACTTGTAGTCCCAGCTACTTGGGAGGCTGAGGTGGGAGGATGGCTTGAGCCTGGGAGGTGGAGGTTGCAGTGAGCTATGATCATGCCATTGCAATCCAGCACTCTAGCCTGGGTGACAGAGCCAGAACCCTGACTCAAAAAAAAAAAAAAAAAAAAAAAAAAAGAGTTAAAGAGTTCCTAAGTCATTAGGTTACATTGCTCTATATTATTTTTTAAATTCTACCTATTAGATAATAGATATGTATATTTACCTATTTTCAGGTTTGGTCTGAGATTGGAAAAGGCTTTCTAGATGGGTCACTTGATAAAAATACAACTCGGAAAAAACAATATGAAGATGGTAAGTTTGGTCACTCTTAATTTTTAGTGAGGACAAAAAATAAATGTGCCCCAGTTTTAATAAAGTTATCTCTGAATAGTAAGATTAAAAGTCATTTATATTTTCTCTCTCTTTTTTTTTTTTTTTTGAGACAAAGTCTTGCTCTGTCGCCAGGCTGGAGTACAGTGGTGCGATCTCGGCCACAGCAACCTCCGCCTCCCAGGTTCAAGCAATTCTCCTGCCTCTCAGCCTCCCAAGTAGCTGGGACTACAGGTGTGTGCCACCACGCCCAGCTAATTTTTGTATTTTTAGTAGAGACAAGGTTTCACCCTGTTGGCCAGGATGGTCTCGATTTCTTGACCTTGTGATCCGCCCACCTCGGCCTCCCAAAGTGCTGGGATTACAGGCATGAGCCACTGTGCCCGGCCTATATTTTCTTTCTTTATGCTTTTTTCTACATTTTCTTCAATGAAAGTTTCCTTTAACAGAAGCGAGGAAAGATAAGTTAGTAAAAGAAACTCTAGCACTGACTGCAGAATGAGAGTGTTGTAGAGCTGGTATACTCTATAGGATTAATGGAAAGTATAAGGGTATAATCTTAAGAAAGCAGTTTAATAATGCATACTAAGAACCATAAATAATGGATGAAATTATATGAAAGAAGACAATATTCATGAAGATATTTTTGTAGTACTGTTTCTGCAAGTAGAAAACCAGGAACAAACTAAAGGTTCAACATTATAGGAATTAGTAGGGAAATGTCAACATGATTAAATATTACAGATATTTATAAAAAATGGCGGCCATGGTACCACATGCTTGTAGTCCCAGATACTTGGGAGGCTGAGATGAGAGGATCACTTCAGCTGAGGATTTTGAGACCGGCCTGGGCAATGTAGTGAGAGACCCCATCTCAAAAACTTTTAAAAAATTAGCAACATAGGCCCAGTTCGGTAGCTCACACCTGCAATCCCAGCACTTTGGGAGGCTGAGGTAGGCAGATCACTTGAGGCCAGGAGTTTGAGACCAATCTGGCCAACATAGTGAAACCCTACCTCTACTAAAAAAATACAAAACATTAGCCGGGTGCAGCAGCACACACCTGTAATCCTAGCCACTCAAAAGGCTGAGGCATGAGAACCACTTGAACCCTGGAGGCAGAAGTTGCAGTGAGCTGAGATCGTGCCACTGCACTCCAGCCTTGGTGAGAGAGTGAGACTCTATCTCAAAAAAAAAAATAAAAATAAAAAATTCTTGCCATTATAACATTGAATTAAAATATTTTCAATGTTGTTTGGCATTGATTTCAACTTTATACAATTTACACAGAAAAATAGCAATTTTAATGTACTATAGTACCCCGAAATTAATTATTCTCCCGTATTATTTTTTTGTTCTGTATTCTCTGTCAGTGGTTGAATAATTATAAAGCTTTAATACTTTTTTTAAAATAATTTTTTTTTTTTGAGACAGAGTCTCTGTTGCCCAGACTGGAGTGCAGTGGTGCGGTCACAGCAACCTCTGCCTCCTGGATTCAAGCGATTCAGTAGCTGGGATTACAGGTGCCTGCCACCATGCCTGGCTCATTTTTGTATTTTCAGTAGAGATGGGGTTTCGCCATGTTGGCCAGACTGGTCTTGAACTCCTGACCTCGAGTGATCCACCCACCTCAGTCTCCCAAAGTGCTGGGATTACAGGTGTGAGCCACCACACCCGGCCAATACTTTTATTGTAAGCTACCTTAATTCATTTTTTTGGAAGCATGCAGGATAAATTAAAATACAGAGGCTGCATTAGAATAATGGATTGTTTTCTATACATTATAGTATTGCTTCACAGGATTCTCTTTCTTCATCCTTTCAACAAACATTTATTGAGGCTGTGCTAGGCCCTATTCTGTGCACAGGAGACAAAAATCCCTGTCCTCATTAGCTTACTGTTTGAGTGATTTTCTTGGTCCAACAGAAGTAAAAAAGAAAAAAAAAGCCAGTTTAATTGACGCATTTCCTGCTATCTGGTTTTTATGACCATTATGATTATCCTGATCAATGCATTTGGATTAATTCCCCTTGATAAAAAATGTATTTCAGAAATATTGGTTAAATTAACATGAAATGAAAATAATTTATATTCTTTGATTCCAAATAAAAGTAAATTGTCTGGCATAATGTGTTCCTTGGGCTGTAACATGGGCATAAATCAAATTTGAGCTTTTATTAGAAATGATTATGTTCTAGTATTTATAAAAATGGGATCCCATGACTGGATCAGAGCTTCCTTTGTTTAATTCCCAACCTGCTTTGCACATTAGAATCAGTTGGAGAACTTAAAGCACAAAACCTGAAGATCAGGCCTTATCCTAGACCAGTTTATTCAGAATCTGAGATCGGGGTGTCATGGGCATCAGGTATTTTTGTAAAGGCTCTCTAGATTATTCTAATGTACTTGTAGTGTTGAGAATGTACAACAGTAGTTCCCAAACTTTGCTACACATTGAATCTTTTTAAAAATATTGAAGCCTGACTCCTACCTGTAACCATTCAGATTTAATTGATATGAGGTGTGACTTGTGCTTTACTGTTGTTTGAAAAAACTTCTCAGGTGTTTCTAATGTGTAGCAAAGCCTGGGAACAACTTCTTTATAGTGTTAATAATTTCTTATTTTAATTCTTTTTTTTTTTTTTTTTTTTGAGACTGAGTCTCACTCTATTGCCCAGGCTGGGGGAGATTGCAGTGGTGCAATCTCAGCTCACTGCAACCTTTGCTTCCTGGATTCAAGCGATTCTCGGGCCTCAGCCTCCCAAGTAGCTGGGATTACAGACGCCTGCCACCGTGCTCAAATAATCTTTGTAGTTTTACTGGAGACAAGGTTTCACCATGTTGGCCAGGCTGGTCTCAAACTCCGGACCTCAAGTGATCCACCCACCTCAGCCTCCCAAAGTGCTGGGATAACAGGCGTGAGCCACTGTGCCTGAGAATAATTTCTTATTTTAATCACTAATGTGTATTATATTGATTCAATTCTATAAATATTTAATGTAGATCTATGATATCCTGGCATGTTTTAGGTGCTGAGGAACCTAAACAAAATTTCTTGCCCTTGTGGCACCACATTCTAGTGGGAAGAGACAGACAGTAATCTAAGTAAGTACATTGAATAGTACATTAAAAGGTGAAAAATGCTGTAGACAGAAATAAAACCAGAAGGGGATAGGGAGTACCAGGGGTTGGGAGATTGCAATTTTAAGTAATTATTAGGAAAGGCCTCACCAAGATGAGGTGACTTTTGAGTAAACACTTGCAAGAGATGAAACCAGTCATACAGAACATGTGGATACCCAGATGTTCAAAGGAAGAATATTCCATGTAGAGGAAAAGTAATTACAGAGTCCTTGAAGTAAGACTCTTCTGCTGTATTTGAAGTACAACAGAAAGGCCAGTATGGCTGGAATGAAGTGAGTGAGAAGAGGAGCAGAAAATGAGGTCAGAAAGACTGGAGACAGGAATGGGTTTTGTATGGCCTACAGACCATTGTGTGACTAGGTTGTTACTATGAGATAGGAAGCCACTGGCAGGTTTTGAGCAGAGTTACAATCTGAGTTATGTTATAAAAGGATCACTTTGACTGGTATGATAGACTGTATGAGTCCAGAGCAAAAGCAGGGAAACTAGTTAGAGGGCTACTGCAATAAACCAGCATGAGAGATAATGTGGCTTGGACCAAGTGGCAGGCAACAGAAAATATAGAACAAGAAAAAAAAAAGGAGTAAGAAAATAATTTGGTACTTTGAAGGTAGACCTACCAACATTGGCTGACAGATTAAAATTAGGGTATAAGGGAGAGGGAGACACCAAGCTTTTTGGCCTAATTGCAAAAGGAGGTTGTCGGGAAATAAGATGGGGAAGACTATGGGAAGATCCAGGATTTGGGGGAAAGCTCAAGAGTTCAGGGTTTGGTATGCTTCAGGCATCCAAGTGCAGAGGTTGAGTTTGTTATTAGAATTAGATATGTGAGTCTGGAGCTGAAGAGAAAGAACTCCTGACTAGAAATACAGATTTGGAAGTGTGTGGTACATATATTGCATTGAAAGCCTTGAGATTAGAGATCACCAGGTAGTGAATATAGATAGAAAAAGAAAAGAGGTCCCAAAACTGAGCCCTGTCCTTGAGCATTTCATTACTGAGAAATTCAAGAGATTGAAAAAGAATCAAAAAAGGAGACAGAATGAGCAGGCAGTAAAGCAGGAGGGAAGTGTGGAATCTAGGGGAGTACAGAGTCCTGGGAACCACATGAAAAAGTGTTTCTTGGCTGGGCGTGGTGGCTCATGCCTGTAATCCCAGCACTTTGGGAGGCTGAGGTGGGCGGATCACAAGGTCAGGCGATGGAGACCATCCTGGCTAACATGGTGAAACCCTGTCTCTACTAAAAATACAAAAAATTAGCCGGGCGTGGTGGCACACGCCTGTAGTCCCAGCTACTTGGGAGGCTGAGGCAGGAGAATCGTTTGAAACCTGGAGGCAGAGGTTGCAGTAAGCTGAGATTGTGCCACTGCACTCCAGCCTGGGTGACAGAGGAACACTCTGTTTAAAAAAAAAAAAAAAAGAAAAGAAAAGAAAAAGAAAAAGTGTTTCTTGGAGAGTATGTTATCAACATCATCAGTGATATAATAGGTCAAGTAAGATGAAGACTGAAATATTTGTGTATAATTTTATGGGCCATTGGATATCAGTTATTGGTATCTTTTAGGTTTTTATTTTATATATTTATTTATTTAGAGATAAATAAAATATTTATTTATTCTCTCGCCCAAGCTGGAGTGAAGTGGCACAATCTTGGCTCACTGCAACCTCTGATGCCCGGGTTCAAGCGATTCTTCTGCCTCAGCATCCTGAGTAGCTGAGATTACAGGTGCCTGCCACCGAGCCCAGCTAATTTTTCTATTTTTAGTAGAGATGGGGTTTTGCCATCTTGGCCAGGCTGGTCTTGAACTCCTGACCTCGTGATTCACCTGCCTCAGCCTCCCAAAGTGCTGGGATTACAGGCATGAGCCCCTGCACCCAGCCTCTTTTAGGTTTTTAGAAATTTACTTTTCTGATTATCTCACATCTGTTTCTATCCCTAAATAAGCGATTCCTGATTTGGGAGAAGGAATGGAGTTAAGACAGAATTTAGAAGGAAGGTGGCTTATCAGGGAAGAAAGGCTTATGTGTTTGGAGGTCTCTAAAGTGCTGGTATTAGGCCAGGCGCGGTGGCTCACGCCTGTAATCCCAGCACTTTAAGAGGCCCAGGCGGATGGATTGCTTGAGCCCAGGAGTTTGAGACCGGCCTGGCCAACATGGTGAAACCCCGTCTCTACCCAAAATACAAAAATTAGCTGGGCGTGGTAGCATGCCTGTAGTCCCAGCTACTCGGGAGGCTGAGATGGGAGAATCACCTGAGCCTGGGAAGGCAAGGCTGCAGTAAGCCAAGATCACACCACTACACTGCAGCCTGGGTAACAGAGCAAGACTCTGTCTCAAAATAAAAGAAAAAGTCAAGTGCTGGCATTGCTCTACTTCTTGACCTAAGGTGGTTGGCAGTGATTTATAATTATTCCTTAAACTATACTTACATGCTTTGTGCACTTTTTTGTATTTATGTTAAATTTGGCAAAAAAGGAGGAAGAAAATGATGAGTTTAAACATAAATTAGCTTTCTTTGTTGTTGGTTACTAACTTTGAAGGTTTTCTTCTTCATATGGTAACATTGCACAGAATTATTTTTTTAAAGTTCAATCTCCACTAATGCTTGTATTCTAAAATTATTTTGTTTTTTTCTCTAAGCCCTCATGCAACTGGAGTCTGTTTTAAGGAACATCATAAAAGAACGAAAAGGAAGGAACTTCAGTCAACATATTTTCATTGACTCCTTATTACAAGGGAACCTTAATGACCAACAGGTGATATAATTGTTAAATGTTTATAAGCTAAAAAAATAAGCCAGAGCCAGGCACAATGGCTCATGACTGTAGTCCCAGCTACTTGAGAGGCTGAGGTGAAAGGATCACTTGAACCCAAGAGATTGAGGCCAACTTGGGCAATATAGCAGGATGCCATCTATAAAAAATAGTGATAATCACACATATATACAGTGTGCTTTTCTTTTTTTTTTTTTTTTTTTTTTTTTTTTTTTTTTTTTTTTGAGACAGAATCTCACTCTCACCCAGGCTGGAATGCAGTGGCGCGATCTCCGCTCACTGCAAGCTCCGCCTCCCGGGTTCATACCATTCTCCTGCCTCAGTCTCCCGAGTAGCTGGGACTACAGGCGCCCGCCACCACTCCCGGCTAATTTTTTGTATTTTTAGTAGAGACGGGGTTTCACCGTGCTAGCCAGGATGGTCTCGATCTCCTGACCTCGTGATCCACCTGCCTCAGCCTCCCAAAGTGCTGGGATTACAGGCGTGAGCCACCATGCCCGGCCTACAGTGTGCTTTTCATTCACTTTAATCCAGATACCCTCCTAGAGTTCAGTGGCTTAAGAGAAGCATCATTCATGTTTTTTTGGGAGTTTTTTTGTTGTTGTTGTTTTGAGATGGAGTCTTGCTATGTCGCCAGGCTGGAGTGCAGTGGCACGATCTCTGCTCACTGCAACCTCCACCTCCTGGGTTCAAGCGATTCTCCTGCCTCGGCCTCCCAAGTAGCTGGGACTACAGATATGCACCACCACGCCCAGATAATTTTTTTGTATTTTTAGTAGAGACAGAGTTTCACCTTGTTGGCCGGGATGGTCTCTATCTCTTTGACATCATGATCTGCCCGCCTGGGCCTCCCAAAGTGCTGGGATTACAGGTGTGAGCAACTGCGCCCAGCTGCATCGTACATCTTTTATTGTACATCATTAGTAGTACAAGTACTTGGTCTCTATTATTTAGCTCTTTGAGGCAGCTGTATATTATTTAATATTATTAAATTGAGCCAAAATTCTTGAATTACAAAAGAGGAGAAGGACTTGTGTTAGGTATATTAGACTAAATCACTTTGCCTGCTTGACCAGGTGTGGCAGTGTGGCTTGTTGACAATACTGCCAGCATACCACTGCATTTGTGTTATTGTCAGGCCAATGAGGTGAATTGTTATTGCCACACCTCTTCATTGTAGGAGTCTTCTGCCTCACTGTACACATGCAAGTCCTTGTAGCCAGAAGTAGTTTGGTATATGTTGGTGCAGAAATTGAATTCGGCTTCCGGGACAATGATGAGATCTTCTGTCCTATTTCTGAGGCTTCATTGCTGTTTACTAGGCTAAGCCAGAAAAATAGGACTGAGTTTATTTACCAAAGTATATCATGAACCAGTAATATTCACAACAAATACCCTGATTTAATCATTACATGTTGTATACATGTACCGAAAATCACTTGTACTCCCAAAATACATACAACTATAGTTTATCAATTTTAAAAATATTTTTAAAAAGCAGTGTGGTATTTAGGTTGGTATTCACATTATACAGATTTGGTTTTTTGTTTTAATGAAAACATCATAATGAAATAATATACTTTTTTTTCATTGACACTAATTTTATGCTGTAGATTATTTTAGCAGGGCCTAATATAGGCTACCTTACATTTTTCACACTTTCTAAACTTAGTTTTGTTTCCTAGATCCTAGAAGACAGTATGATATTTTCTCTGGCCAGTTGCATAATAACTGCAAAATGTAAGTATAAATTGATTTCTTTTTCAGAGGAATTACTAAATATACAGGCTGAGCACAGTGGCTCACACCTGTAATGCCAACACTTGGGGAGGCTGAGGTGGGAGATTTCTTGAGGCCAGGAGTTGGAGGCCAGCCTAGAAAACAGACCCTCTCTCTACAAAAATATAAGTCAATTGAGCATGATGGCTTGCGCCTGTGGTCTCATCTCCTCAAGAGGCTGAATCACAAGGATGGAGGCTACAGTGAACTGTGATTGTGCACTCCAACCTGAAAACAGAGTGAGACCCTGTCTCAAAAAAAACAAGGCCAGGCATGGCAACTCACATCTGTAATCCCAGCACTTTGGGAGGCCAGGGCAGGAGGATCACTTGAGCCCAGGAGTTCGAGACCAGTCTGGGCAACATAGTGAGACCGCGTCTCTGCTAAAAATAACAATTAGCTGGGTGTGGTGGCGCATGCCTGTGGTTCCAGCTACTTGGGAAGCTGAGGCAGGATCATCACTTGAGCCCAAGAGGTTGAAGCTGCAGTGAGTGATAATCACACTATTGCATTCTAGCCTGGGCAACAGAGCAAGACTGTCTCAAAACAAACAAACAAAAATAAAACACTGTTTAGAGGACTTCTTTATAATTTTTCCGTCTTTTTTAGTCATGTTTTAAAGGGCTGACTCACATAAGTGCTTTTTTTCTTAACCCCAAGTGCTTAAAGCCACCTCTGAAAATTGCCATAAATTTCTTGACACATTTTATGGATTGTGAATTCTTGTTAGTGCCTTTAAAATGAACTGCTGTTGACACCTTTCCAACCAGAACAGTGAGCTTTTCATTTCCTGCTGCTGCTGTCCACTTTGACTCCAAGCTAGTCTGCTATTATTAAGGTCTACCAACAAGAGTATATAGGCCACAGAAATCACAATTTAAAAGAACTCCTCTCGTTGGAATTGAAGGTGATTTTTATGTAAAATATTTGATATGTTTCTAAGTTTCCTCACTTGGTTTTTAGATTGGTGGAGTACCATTTATTTATACAGTATTTATAAAAATACTTCTATAGGCATAAAAATATACTAAGATAAAAATACTTAAAGGAAGTATTAGGGGACCAGGCAAAGTGGCTCACAGCTATAATGCCAGCATTCTGGGAGGCCAAGGTGGATGAATCACTGGAGCCCAGAAATTTGGGACCAGCCTGGGCAACACAGCGGAAACCCATCTCTATAAAAAATTCAAAAATTAGCCAGGCCTGGTGGCACACACTTGTAATTCCAGTTATGTAAGGAAGGCTAAGGTGGGAGGATCACCTAAGCCCAGGAGGTTGAGGTTGCAGTGAGCCATGATTGCACCACTGGACTGCAGCCTGGGTGACAGAGTGAGACCTTGTCAAAAAACAAACGGAGGCCAGGCATGGTGACTCATGCCTGTAATCCCAGCACTTTGGGAGGCTGAGGTGGGCAGATCACAAGGTCAGGAGTTCGAGACCAGCCTGACCAACATGGTAAAACCCCATCTCACTAAAAATACAAAAATTAGCCGGGTGTGGGGTCACATGCCTGTAATCTCAGCTACTCAGGAGGCTGAGGCAAAAGAATTGCTTGAACCCCAGAGGCAGTGGTTGCAGTGAGCTGAGATCGCACCACTGCACTCCAGCCTGGGTGACAGAGCAACACTCTGTGTCAAAAAAAAAAAAAAAAAAAAAGAACAGAAGGAAGTATTAGGACATGAATATAAATTTTATAAAATTTGTGTTCACTTGAAGGATTTCATTTAAATCCCTTAATGTTTAAGGAAACTTTCTTTAAAATGATACAAATGTAAACTTCCCATAAATTTTTCTTCTTTGACATGTAGAAATGTCCAGATACTATAGATGATTAAATTGAATTTAGGTAAGCATATGTCAAAAATAATGTATTCAACCTTTTTTTTTTTTTTTGAGACGGAGTTTCGCTCTTGTCACCTAGGCTGTAGTGCAATTGCGTGATCTTGGGTCACTGCAACCTCCACGTCCTCGATTCAGGTGATTCTCCTGCCTTAGCCCCCTGAGTAGCTGGGATTACAGGCGCCCACAACTATACTTGGCTAATTTTTATATTTTAAGAAGAGACCATGTTGGCCAAGCTGGTCTTGAACTGACCTCAGGTGCTCCACCTGCCTCGGCCTCCCAAGGTGCTAGGATTACAGGTGTGAGCCACCACGTCCTGCCTTATTCAACCTTTTTTTAAAAATGCCTACTTGTTTGGTCCAGTGGTGCACACTTGTCCCAGCTACGTTGGAGGCTGAGGTGGGAGGATTGCGTGAGTCCCAGGAGTTCGCCTAACTTGGGCAATAAAACAAGACCCCAGCTTAAAAAAAATTAATATAAAAATAGATTTAAAATCCTTGTTTTTAAAATGCATTACATTAAAAATAAATATGTCTTTGCTAAAGACCTTTAAAAATCTAAATCACTTGTGCTCCAGACACCAAGAAAAGTGACTATTTCCAAGGTTGAATTAATATTTTAATCTTATTTTCAGTTTTTAGGGAGATTTTAGGAGTATTGCTATGTATTTGGATGTAGGTTAGTGGTTTTTTAAGGCTCCTCCTAAGTTTTTGAGAGAGTAGATAAACAAGAAACCTTAATAAGTCCTTACTCTGCCCCTTATTAGCCTTGGGCAAGATACTTAACTCTGCATTTTCCTCCTTTTCTAAAATAGGAGTTTAGCTCCAGATGACCTTCCAAGTTATCTCTAAGCTATGAAATTGTGTCTGATTCAGTATTGTATTTAAAGCACATTAAGTGGCTTCAAATCACATTTTAAAGCTATTTTCAGCCATCATTTTTAATAGAGTCCTACAAAGGAACCAGTGTGACAGGCTGGGCAATATAGTGGGACACAATCTCTACAAAAAAAAATAATAAATTGTAGTTAGCTGTGCATGGTGGCATGCACCTGTAGTCCCAGCTACTTGGGAAGCCGAGGTGGGAGGATCACTTTAGCCAGGAGATCAAGGCCTCAAGTGAGCCGTGATCACTACCACTGCACTCCAGCCTGGGTGACAGAATGTGACCCTATCTAAAAAAAAAAACCCCACAAACCAAAATTCAACGTGAGTTTTTTTTTGTTTTTTGTTTTGTTTTGTTTTTGTTTTTTTGAGGCAGAGTCTCACTGTGTCGCCCAGGCTGGAGTGCAGTGGTGCACTCTCGGCTCTCTGCAACCTCCACCTCCCAGGTTCAAGCGATTCTCCTGCCTCAGCCTCCCAAGTAGCTGGGACTACAGGCGCCCACTACAACACCTGGCTAATTTTTTGTGTTTTTAGCAGAGACGAGGTTTCACTGTGTTGGCCAGGTTGATCTCAAACTCCTGACCTCGTGATCTGCTGGCCTCCGCCTCCCAAAGTGCTGAGATTATAGGCATGAGCCACCACACCCAGCCAATGTGAGATTATTAAATTCATATTGTTATATTAATTTCTTTTTTTTTTTTTTGAGACTGAGTCTTGCTCTGTCACCAGGCTGGAGTACAGTGGCGCCATCTCGGCTCACTGCAACCTCCGCCTCCCAGGTTCAAGCGATTCTCCTGCCTTAGCCTTCCAAGTAGCTGGGACTAGAGGCGCGTGCCACCACGCCCAGCTAATTTTTGTATTTTTAGTAGAGACAGAGTTTCACCATGTTGGCCAGGATGGTCTCCTTCTCTTGACCTTGTGATCTGCCCGCCTCAGCCTCCCAAAGTGCTGGGATTACAGGTGTGAGCCACCGCGCCTGGCCTGTTATATTAATTTTAAGTGATAATATAGTCAAGCAGAGTACAGGATTGACCACTATGTGCAAATCTTTGTGGTGAATCCTTCAGTTGTATATTACTCTATGTTGTAAAATTGTATGACATACGTATTGTACACTGCACAAGTTTTCACATCACTTGTAAAATAGAAATTCTACAGTTCACTCAGAAGCCATAATGAAGAGGCATATGTAGGGAAAAGTTAAGGACAGGCAGTCACTCATGTTTTTTGTGAACTCTAGATATAAGAAAACTAATCAGAGTAATTGAGTACCAGGTAACTACTGATTTTAATGATAACAATATGGGTAATAAGGTGAATCAGGTGAACTTTTTTTTATAAATTAACTTTGAGATAAGTTTAAGTTAACCCTTAGCTCAGGAAAGAGATCATTGGTAAGTAAAGTACAAGTTACTAGAAGGATATTAAAAAGTATTTGACACAGGAACAATAGAGCTACAGATGATGTCAGCTCAAACATATTCTAGGGAAAGAGGTATTATATATGTTCAGAAGGTTCCATTCTTTTAATAGTTATAACCCCAGTGTATTACTAAAGGAAATATAACTACTCTTTTTTCTCTGTTTTTTTCTTAACATGTAATTTCTTTACATTTTCATTTCTTCTGGTTTTTTCTCAACATGTAATTTCTTTACATTTTCATTTCCTCAGTGAATATAATCCATAAACCAGTTTAAGCTAAAGTAAGCCATGAGCCAGTGATCTTCTGATTTTGGCATTAATTGAGATAAATGTGATATTCCTTTTTTTTTTTTTTTTTTGAGATGGAGTCTCGCTCTGTCACCCAGGCTGGAGTGCAGTGGCGCAATCTCGGCTCACTGCAAGCTCCGCCTCCCGGGTTCACGCCATTCTCCTGCCTCAGCCTCTCCGAGTAGCTGGGACTACAGGCGCCCGCCACCACACCCGGCTAATTTTTTTGTATTTTTAGTGGAGATGGGGTTTCACAGTGGTCTCGATCTCCTGACCTCGTGATCCGCCCGCCTCGGCCTCCCCAAGTGCTGGGATTACAAGCGTGAGCCACGGCGCCCGGCCTGTGATATTCCATTTGTTAAAAGTACAGATGTTGGGACATTACCACAAACCTACTGAACCAGAATTTGTGAATGTGAGGTTACAGCATCAGCCATCTCCCAGGTGGTTTTTGAGAACCACTGTTTTTTTTTGTTGTTTTTTTTGTTTTTTTTGTGACAGGGTCTCACTTGGTTGCCCAGGGTGGAGTGCAGTGGCACGGTCACAGCTCACTGCAGCCTCAACCTCCTAGGCTCAAGCGATCATCCCATCTCAGTCTCCCAAGTAGCTGGGACTACAGGCACACACCACCACACCCAGCTGATTCTTGAGTTTTTTGTAGAGATGGGGTTTTGCCATGTTGCCCAGACTAGTCTTGAACTCCTGAGCCTAAGCAATCCCCCAGCTTCAGATCCCCTCCCAAAGTGATCCCCTCTGCGTGATCCCCTCCCAAAGTGCTGGGGTTACAGATGTGAGCTACCACGTCTGGTTGAGAACTGTTCTAAGCAATAACCTCTCACAAATTTTGAGCCAGTGTATTTACCATCACAAGTAAATATTTTAGAATATTGATTTATCGATAAATCTGCTAGCTTGATTTGTCTGAATCATTTCATTAGTGCTCCTAAGTGAACTGATAAATTGGCCTAATAAGGTTGAGTGCATCAGATAATCCATTGCAATAACCAACATTGAGCACTCCTACAGATATGAAATTTATTCATTATCATAACTATTTTACCTAAGGTAAAATTAAGTGGCTCCAGTTACTTATCAGTTTTAAGAAAGAAGGCATCCAGATTGCACTATGTCTGTTGGAGGGCATTCTGTAAATATTGATGTTCCATTCAATGAAATATAAACCCTGTGAAGAATTTTACTTTTTAGTAGCACTTTTCTATCTTCTATATCATGGGAGAAAAAAAGCAAATACAAAAACCCCACCCTAAATAAGTAGTTTTTTTTCTTATTCTATACCCAAGCCACGAGTTAGCTATTTTCATTGTTATTCATATAATGTTTCACCTAGTGTGTACCTGGGCAATCTGTTTTTTAACCACCTCTGAAGAAGTTCAAAAACAATTATATGAAGAGATAAACCAAGTTTTTGGAAATGGTCCTATTACTCCAGAGAAAATTGAGCAGCTCAGGTAAGAACACAATAAAAAGCGGAGATTATTAAAAGGTAAATTTGAACTGGTTTATCTAATTTAAAGCTATTGTTGCTATCTAGGAAAGCTACATATTTTTATAGGACTTAAAGTATTTATATGTAGATTTTATTAGGTAAATGAATCTGCTTTTTAAAATCATAAGGTTGTGTGGGAAATGTTTAACTTAGCCTGTGAAATAGTACTAATAAAGTCAAGCAAGTATGACACTCATACTTTTTTGATGGTAATAAAAAATAGTACAGCCACATTAGATAATAATATAGTAGGCTTGCCTGGGCGTGGTGGCTCACACCTGTAATCCCAGCACTTTGGGAGGCCAAGGTGGGTGGATCACTTAAGCCCAGTAGTTCAAGACCAGCTTGGGCAACACGGAAATGCAAAATATTGGCCAGATGTGCTGGGACTTGCCTGTAGTCCAAGCTACTCAGGAGGCTTAGGTGGGAGGATCACCTCAGCTCAGGAGGTCGAGGCTACAGTGACTGCATCACTGCACTCCAGCCTGAGTTACAGAGCGAGACCCTGTCTCAAAAGAATAGAAAACAATATGGTAGGCTCTTAAAAAGTTCAACATACACTTATATGACCCAGCAGTTCCACTCCTTGGAATTTCATTCCAAGATAAATGAAAACATGACTACACAAAGACCTGTTTGCATATATTCATAGCAGTATTATTCAAAATAGCCCCAAATTGGAAGTAGTTCGCATGTTCAACTGGTAAATAGATAAACAAATTGTGGTATTACCATACCATAGAATACTACCAAGTAATAAAAAGGAACACCATATCAATACACACAGCAACACAGATGAATCTTAGTGATTTAAGTGAAAGAAGTGAAACATAAAATACTGGCTACTGTATGATTTCCTTTGTGTGAAATTCTAGAAAAGGCAAACTGTGGTGATAAGCATACTGTTGGGGACAGGAATGGGGATCAACTACAAAGGGGCATGAAGAAAATGAAACCGTCTTATATATTACTAGTGGTTGTAGTTACACAATTGTATACAATTACTAAAATTCAAACTGTACGGGTAAAATGGGTTAATTTTATTGCATATAACTATACCTTAATTAAAATTTTTTTAAAATTGCAACTGTGACTGCTTCCAGGTTAGAAGTCTGAGACTGGGTAGCAAGCAACCCTACCTTGGAGCATAAAATCAACTATAGAAAAGATAGAGTGGCTGGGTGCAGTGGCCCACACCTGTAATCCCACCAATTTGGGAGGCCAAGGTGAGAGGATCACCTGAGCCCAGGAGTGCAAGACCAGCCAGAGCAACATGGCAAAACCCTATCTCTAAAAAAAAAAAATACAAAAAATTAGCCAGGGATGGTGGTACATGCCTGTAGTCCCAGCTACTCAGGAGGCTGATATAGGAGAATCACCTGAGCCCAGGAAGTCCAGGCTGCAGTGAGCCGTGATCACACCACTACACTCCATCCTGGTGACAGTGAGACCCTATCTCAAAAAAAAAAAGAAGATAACCACTGGAAAGAACTAGGAGGCTTTTAAATGTTGGAAGTTTTATTTATTACATTGACTATAACTATTATTTTGAAAGTAATACTAGTTGTCTTTTGAAGTTTTTATCATACAGAAGTGTATGAAGTAGAAGGTGAAGTTCGTTTGTAAATGTGCCCTTAAGCCCGTAACAGTTGGGCTAGGTGCAGTGACTCATGGTTATAATCCCAGCAATTTGGGAGGCTGAGGCTGAGGATTGCTTGAGCCCAGGAGTTTGAGACCATTCACGGCAACATAGTGGGAGCCTGTCTCTACAAAATATTTAAAAATTAGCCAGATGTAAAAGCATGTGCCTATGGTTACAACTACTAGGGAGGTTGAGGTGGGAGGATCGCTTGAGTTTGGGAGGTTGAGGCTGCAGCATGATAGAGTGTCACTGCACTCCAGCCTGGGCAACAGAGCAAGAACCTGTCTCATAAAAATAAATAAGTAAATAAACAATTTTTAAAAGTTTAAGCTCTCTAATACAGCTTATGAAGCATTTCAAAAGCTGGGCCTTGTGTACTCCCACCTTATCCTCACTTATGCCTCTTCATAGCTTTCAGTTTAGCTCTACTCAAAGTCTTTAGTTTCTTATCTCCTGTCCTGGCTTTTGCACAAACTATTCCTCTGTATAGATTCTCTTTTTTTCTCTTCTTTAGTTAAGTCCGGGTTTTGGTTTTTGGTTTTGGGGTGGAGTTTTTTTTATTGTGGGTGGTGGTTTTGAGTTTTTTTTTTTTAATGTTGTTGTTGCTTTGCAGGTTTCAGCCTGTGTTTATTTCTCTCTTTTTTTTTTTTTTTTTTTTTTTTTCAGACACAGTCCCTCTCTGTCACCCAGGCAGGATTGCAATGGCGCAATCTCAGCTCACTGCACCCTCCATCTCCTGGGTTCAAACGATTCTCATGCTGCAGCTTTCCAAGTAGTTGGATTACAGGCATGCACCACCACACCTAGCTAATTTTTGTATTTTTAGTAAACACAAGGTTTTACCATGTTGGCCAGGCTGGTCTTGAACTCCTGGCCTCAAGTGATCCACCCACCTCTGGCTCCCAAAATGCTGGGATTACAGACGTGAGCTACTGCGCCCAGCCCAGCCTGTGTTTATTTCTCTACAAAGCCTTTTCCTTAGAGTAGCTGCTCCTGCCTTATATTCCAGTAATACCCTGAACTTCCTTTATCATAACATGTGCTATGCTTAATTGTTCATCCTTTATGTCCTATCCAATCTGCCTCCCCACTGCCAACTAGATTCTGAACCCGTTTGATGGTGTATCTCTTGTTTATTGTTGTAGCTCAGTATCTAGCACAGTGCTTCACATTAGCAGGTACGCAATAAATATTTATACAGAGGAAAGGAAGGAAGAATGTTTCTCCTTTTGATTTTGTTTTTGATGTTACAAACAATTAACACTTCTGTGCTTACATCTTTACTAATATTTCCAAGTATTTCTGTATAATACGGTCCTAGAAGTGAGCTTCTAGTTGAAGAATGTATGCAGTAGGACAGTGGTTAAGATTTGAATCCTGTCAACACAACTTACCTGCTCTGTGATCTTAAATAACTGCCTCTGATTTTAATCTGTAAAATTAGAATAATAATGGCACCCATGGGTTTTTTGTAAGGATTCGATAAGATCCTGCATATAAAGTATTTAAGTGAACTGACTCATAGCAAGATTGCAATACATTTTAGTTTTTATTCTTCTCATTGTGATGTACACTTAAGAGTTTGATATATATTGCCAAATTATGCTTCTGAAAGGTTTTACCAGTTTATACTTCCACCAATTGGATATGAGAATGTCTTTTTCTCCATTTTTTTCTAGTAATATCTGCTCTCATTCTTTTTCATCTTTGTCAATCTGGCAAGTAAAAAAAAAATGCTGCGATTGGCAATCTTTAAATTGTTAATTAAGTTGAGTATCATTTCATATGTCTTCAGGCTATTTGTAAGTTTTTGTAAATTGCTTTTTGTATTCTCTGTCCCTGTTTCTATGGGGTTGTTGGATTATTTTAATTACTTTTAAAGAGGTTTTATACATTAAGGATATCTTTACTGAAAATACTTTTCCTAGTTATCTTTAGAAATATATAAACAAAATGTTTCTCTACTTAGGTTATGTGTATTTTTCTTTATAATTTTCTGTCAGCTTCGTGCTAAAAATAAACTTAAAAAATTGTAGAAACATTGTTCTGAGTTTTCTTGTTACTTTTAAAAGTGTTTTTATTTGTTGAAATCTTTATCTACCTAGAGTTATATACAGATTTATAACAAATCTTATAAAAATGTATTTATTTTAAAATTTATAAAATTGTTGCCGGGCGCGGTGGCTCACGCTTGTAATCCCAGCACTTTGGGAGGCCGAGGCGGGCAGATCACGAGGTCAAGAGATCGAGACCACGGTGAAACCCCGTCTCTACTAAAAATACAAAAATTTAGCCGGGCGTGGTGGCGGGCGCCTGTAGTCGACTCCAGCTACTCGGAGAGGCTGAGACAGGAGAATGGCGTGAACCCGGGAGGCGGAGCTTGCAGTGAGCGGAGATCGCGCCACTGCACTCCAGCCTGGGCAACAGAGCGAGACTCTGCCTCAAAAAAAAAAAAAAAAATTTATAAAATTGTTAATCTTTATATACTTCTAATATATAATATATCTTTAAGGAGATAAGAATTATGATGGGACTATTTCAAGTTGGGAATGTTTGAGCAGTTGTTGAAGAACGTTTTTTAAATGTATGTACATTTCTAACTGCCTCCCAAAATAAACATCTTCAAAAAAATTTTTTTTAAAACAGATACTGTCAGCATGTGCTTTGTGAAACTGTTCGAACTGCCAAATTGACTCCAGTTTCTGCCCAGCTTCAAGATATTGAAGGAAAAATTGACCAATTTATTATTCCTAGAGAGGTAGAAAACATTTAATATGTTTAATTCATTCAGCTATTCTCAACTCTTTTGGTGTGTGTGTATATATATATATATATATTTTAGACGGAGTTTTGCTCTTGTCACCCAGGCTGGAGTGCAATGGCGCGATCTTGGCTCACTGCAACCTCCACCTCCCAGGTTCAAGGGATTCTCCTTTCTCAGCCTCCTGAGTAGCGGGGATTACAGGCGCCCGCCACCACACCCAGCTAATTTTTGTATTTTTAGTAGAGACAGGGTTTCACCATCTTGGCCAAGCTGGTCTTGAACTCCTGACCTCAGGTGATCTGCCAACCTTGGCCTCCCAAAGTGCTGGGATTACACACATGAGCCACTGCACCCGGCCTGGTGTGTATTTTAAATTTGTTTAAAGTGGCAAATAAATGCTACGCATTATTAAAAGACACAATTATTTTTAGTTACAAAATAATCTGTGCTTGTTTTAAAGTTCAAACAATATAAAAGTCTTCCTTCCCAAAAGGTACTACTGTTAGCAGTTTAGTAGGTATTTTTATAGACCTGTTTCTGTGTATGTATATTACTCTGTGTATATATGCATAGAAACACACATATACATATGTATTAAACAGAATTTATATGTGAAAAGTTACTCTTTCTATATTGTTTTTTAATTTTCTTTTATTGAGTGTATCATGGCTATTAGTACACCCAGCACTTGATACAGATTTGACTCATTATTATTAATGGCTGAATAATATTCCATTGTGTGAATGTACCATAATTTATTTTTTAATTTAATTTTTTGAGACAGAGTATCACTCTGTCACCGATCCTGGAGTGCAGTCATGCAATCTTGGCTCACTGCAACCTCCACCTGCCGAGTTCAAGTGATTCTCCTGCCTCAGCCTCCTGAGTAGCTGGGATTACAGGCTAGCGCCACAAGGCCTGGCTAATTTTTGTATTTTTAGTAGAGATGGGGTTTCACCATGTTGGCCAGGCTGGTCTCGAACTCCTGGCCTCAGGTGATCCACCTACCTCCACCTCTCAACGTGCTGGGATTACAGGCATGAGCCACCATGCCCATCTAGCATAATTTATTTAAGCAGCCCCCGCTAGTGGAAATTATGATTGACATTATTTTTTTTAATTATATACTGGTACAGGTGTTGAGTAGAGTCTGAGACTCAGAGTTTTTGTGTCAAAGTCCATGTATATGTTCAGTTATTATTATTTTTAGACAGGGTCTTGCTCTGTTACCTAAGCTGGAGTGCAGTGGTGTGATTGCAGCCTCGACCTCCCAGGCTTAAGTGATCCTCCCACCTCAGCTTCCCAAGTAGCTGGACTAAATTTTTTTATTTTTTATAAAGATGGAGTCTCACTATGTTGTCCAGGCTGATATGGAACTCCTGGGCTCAAGTGATCCTCCTACCTCAGCCTCCCAAAGTGGTGAGATATAGGCATTAGCCACTGCACTGGGCCATGTGTATGTTAAATTTAAAATGTTCTCTAAAAGGCATTTTATACTTTTAGCAACAATGTATGAGAATTTTTTTTTTTTCCAAATCCTCACTGCCTCTGAATTTGAGTCTTATGTATATTTTATGAATCTTGCTTTTCTCTGATCATTGGAGAGATCGAACAAATTTTCATACATATATTAACAGTTTGTATTTTTCTTTTGTGAATTCTGTCTATAACTTTCACTCATTTTTCTAGTGAGCTTATGTATATATTTTTGTATATTATACAAATTCTGTCAGTTGTATAGCAAATAACTTTTACTGTTGCTTACTTTTTTTGTTATTGTTTTTTAACTGGATGCAGATTTTTTTTTTAATACTTTAAGTTTTAGGGTACATGTGCACAACGTGCAGGTTTGTTACATATGTATACATGTGCCATGTTGGTGTGCTGCACCCATTAACTCGACATTTAACATTAGGTATGTCTCCTAATGCTATCCCTCCCCACTCCCTCCACCCCACAACAGGCCCCTGGTGTGTGATGTTCCCCTTCTTGTGTCCATGTGTTCTCATTGTTCAGTTCCCACCTATGAGTGAGAACATGCAGTATTTGGTTTTTTGTCCTTGCGATAGTTTGCTGAGAATGATGGTTTCCAGCTTCATCCATGTCCCTAGAAAGGACATGAACTCTGGATGCAGATTTTAAATTTTCATGTAGTTAAGTCTGTTATTCCTTTATAGTTTCTAGATTTTGTGACATGCTTAGGGAGGCCTTCCTTATTGTAAGATCACCAAAATAATCACTTGTGGTTTCTTCCATTATTTTAAAATTATTATTTTGTATTCAATATCTATATTAAAAGAAGTTTGAAATAAGTTGACTTTCTAGGAGTCATTTTATCTCTGTTAGTCCTTGACTAATTGGATTTTTTTTTTTTTCACAGACCCTCGTCCTTTATGCCCTTGGTGTGGTACTTCAAGATCCTAATACTTGGCCATCTCCACACAAGTATGAAATATTTGTCATTGTATTCGTGACTGTCAGTTTTTGTGTTTGCACGTTTTGCATTCCTTTCCTAAGTTTTGAGGAGAAAATTAAATATGTAGCAATGATACAACAAAAGAAAACTAGTGAATCCCCTTCTCTTTCTTTTGAGACAGGGTCTCACTCTGTCATCCAGGCTGGAATGTAGTAGTGCAATCACTTCTCACTGCAGCTTCGACCTCTCTGACTCAAGCCATCCTTCTGCGTCAGCCACCTAAGTAGCTAGGACCACAGGCACGCGCCGCCACTCCTGGTTCATTTTTGTACTTTTTGTAGAGATGGGGTTTCACCATGTTGCCCAGGCTGGTCTTGAACTCTTGAGCTCAAGCCATCCTCCCACCTCTGCCTCCCAAAGTGGTGGGATTACAGGCATGAACCACCAAGCCTGACATGCATCCCCATTGTATCTTCTGTTCACTGCTTTTTCTCTTACGTGAATCTGCTATTTGCTACTCTTTGTCTCTTTTATTACTACTTTTATACTAAGTGAAAAGTAATTAACATCTGTTTTAAGAAAATGAAAGCAAGCCGGGCACCGTGGCTCACACCTGTAATCCCAGCACTTTGGGAGGCTGAGGCGGGCAGATCACAAGGTCATGAGTTCAAGACCAGCCTGGCTAACATAGTGAAACCCCGTCTCTAATAAAAATACAAAAATTAGCTGGGCGTGGTGGCGCATGCCTGTAATGCCAGCTACTTGGGAGGCTGAGGCAGGAGAATCACTTGAACCTGGAAGGCAGAGGTTGCAGTGAGCCAAGATCATGCCATTGCACTCCAGCCTGGGCAACAAGAGCAAGACACAAGACTCCGTCTCAAAAAAAAATTTTTTTAAAAGCAGAATTTCTCTTTTTTTTTTTTTGAGATGGAGTCTCGCTCTGTCGCCCAGGCTGGAGTGCAGTGGTGCGATCTAGTGTCACTGCAAGCTCTGCCTCCCAGGTTCAAATAATTCTCCTGCCTCAGCCTCCTGAGTAGCTGGGACTACAGGCGCCCACCACCATGCCCGGCTAATTTTTTGTAGTTTTAGTAGAGACAGGGTTTCACCATGTTAGCCAGGATGGTCTCGATCTCCTGACCTCGTGATCCGCCTGCCTCAGCCTCCCAAAGTGCTAGGATTACAGCCACTGCGCCCGGCCCCCCCACCCTTTTTTTTTTTCCAGTGCATTTTTCTGTTCTTTATTGCTTCTCTTTTTGCTTTTTTTAAATTTATTTTTTATTTCAATAGGTTTTTGGGGAACAGGTGGTATTTCTTTGGTGGTGATTTCTGAGATTTTGGTGTACCCGTCACCCAAGCAGTGTACACTGTACCCAATGTGTAGTCTTCTATCCCTCATCGCCCCACCCTTTCCCCCAAGTCCCTAAAGTCCATTGTATCATTCTTATGCCTTTACGTCCTCATACCTTAGCTCCCAAGAATTTCCCTTTTTTAAAAATTCAGTTTAAGTCATTTAAAAATACTTGTTTTTGCGAGGAATTTTTTTGTTCTGTGGTACATGGGTTATTTGTTTTGTTTTTAATATATGCATTTCTTCAATGACTTTACAGAAATTCTATAGAACAAAAAGTTTCTTAGGCCCTTCATTTCCCTGACTTTATTTTTTATTTTTATTGTTTCTTTAGAGACAGAGACAGGGTCATGCTCTGTCACCCAGGCTGGAGTGCAGTGATGTAAACACGGGCTCACTGCAGCCTCAACCTCCTGGGTTCGAGCAATGCTCCTACCTCACCCTCCAGAGTAACTGGAGCTATAGGTATACGCTACCACGCCTGGCTACTTTTTTTTAATTTTTAATTTATTTTTATTTTTATTTTTTTTGAGACAGAATCTCGCTCTGTTGCCAGGCTGGTCTTGGAATAAGCAAGACGCCATCTGTGAAAAATAATGGGCTGGGCACGATAACCTGTAATCCCAGCACTTTGGGAGGCTGAGGCGGGTGGATCACCTGAGGGTTTGAGACCAGCCTGACCGACATGGAGAAACCCCTTCTCTACTAAAAATACAAAATTAGCCAGGTGTGGTGGCGCATGCCTGTAATCCCAGCTACTCGGGAGGCTGAGGCAGGAGAGGTGGAGGTTGCGGTGAGCCGAGATCATGCCATTGCACCCCAGCCTGGGTAACAAGAATGAAACTCCATCTCAAAAAAATAAAAAATAATGATAATAATCACACATATGTAGAGTATGCGTTTCATTCGCTTTAATCCAGATACCCTCCTAGAATTCAGTGGCTTAAGAGAAGCATCGTATATCTTTTCTTTTTTTTTTTTTTTTGAGACAGAGTCTTGCTCTGTCGCCCAGGCTGGAGTGCAGTGGCACCATCTCGGCTCACTGCAACCTCCGCCTCCCAGGTTCAAGTGATTCTCCTGCCTCAGCCTCCCGAGTAGCTGAGACTACAGGCATGCACCACCACGCCCAGCTAATTTTTATACTTTTAGTAGAGACAGGGTTTCACCATGTTACCCAGGATGGTCTCAATCTTTTGACCTCGTGATCCACCTGCCTCTGTTTCCCAAAGTGCTGGGATTACAGCCTTGAGCCACTGTGCCCAGCCTTTTAAAAAATTTTAATAGAGATGAGGTCTTGCTATGTTGCCCAGGCTGGTCTCGAACTCCTGGGCTCAAGCAATCCTCCCACCTTGGCGTCCCAAAGTGCTAGGATTACAGGCGTGAGCCACTATGTCCAGCCTCTCTCACCTATTAATAAATCTGATGTAATATAATTGATAAATATAATTTTAAGGCTGGAGCCTCCAATTTTAAGACATAAATTTCAGTTGAAGCAATATAAAATGTCTTACATATTGATAGGGTGGTCTCATGTAACAGGTCTTAAATTTAAATATTCATTATATGATTTTCTATGATTTATCCTTATATTTCACAAAATAATATAAACTCGTGTAACAATCTTATACCTTGGTATTCTCGAGAAATATATTTTGCATCTATCATTTAGAAATAATAAAGTAGGCCGGGTGCCATGGCTCATACCTATAATCCCAGCACTTTGGGAGGCCAAGGCAGGTGGATCACAAGGTCAAGAGATCAAGACTATCCTGGCCAACATGGTGAAACCCCGTCTCTACTAAAAATAAAAAAATAAGCTGGGCGTGGTGGCACGCACCTGTAGTCCCAGCTACTTGGGAGGCTGAGACAGGAGAATCGCTTGAATCTGGGATGTGGTGGTTGCAGTGAGCCGAGATCATGCCACTACACTCCAGCCTGGTGACAGAACAAGACTCCATCTCAAAAAAATAAAAAAAAAAAAAAGAGAGAAATAATAAAGTGCCAGTCTCAGTGGCTCACACACCTATAATCCCAGCACTTTGAGAGATTGAGGCAGGAGGATCGCTTGAGCCTAGGAGTTCAAGACCAGCCTGGGCAACATAGGGAGAACCTGTCTGTACAAAAAACTGTTAAAAGTAGCTGGGCCTGGTGGCATGTGTTTATAGTCACAGCTACTCAGGAAGCTGAGGTAGAAGGATAGTTTAAGTCCAGGAGGTCGAGGCTGCAGTGAGCCTTGATTGCACCGTTGCACTCCAGCCTGGGTGACAGAGCGAGACCCTGTCTCAAAAAATAGAATATAGTAAGAAACAGCAATAGACTAAATATATGTTAAATAATTTGGGAACATAAAAATAAGTGACATTTAAATATATAAATATAAATATAATGTAAGAGCGCTTTCTATTTTCAGTTGATTTTTAACTTTATTACATATTTGTGTTCTTTTCGTGTTAACATGTAAAATGCCAGTGGAGCTATATTGTGATTAACCTCAAATTTTCTTTGCAGGTTTGATCCAGATCGGTTTGATGACGAATTAGTAATGAAAACTTTTTCCTCACTTGGATTCTCAGGCACACAGGAGTGTCCAGAATTGAGGTGAATAATGCCAGACTCTGTTCTTAGAATTTTGATGATCACTGTTGCTGAGAATGGGCAATCTACATGATTAAAGTATAATTTTTTAATTATTATTGTACTTTAAGTTCTGGGGTTCGTGTGCAGAACGTGCAGGTTTAAAGTATAATTTTTAATTTTTAGTAACTAATTGACTTTCTTCCTGACTAGGTTTGCATATATGGTGACCACAGTACTTCTTAGTGTATTGGTGAAGAGACTGCACCTACTTTCTGTGGAGGGACAAGTTATTGAAACAAAGTATGAACTGGTAACATCGTCAAGGGAAGAAGCTTGGATCACTGTCTCAAAGAGATATTAAAATTTTATACATTTAAAATCATTGTTAAATTGGTTGAGGAAAACAACCATTAAAAAAACTGTGTTGAATCCATTTATAAACCAGTATCACTTTGTAATATAAACACCTATTTGTACTTAATTTTGTAAATTTGGATTTTTATATATTTTCTTAATTCATTGTACACATTTGACTTACTGCATAGTATATTGATCATTTTAATGGGAAACTTTAGCTTTCTACTTTTTATTTTTGTTTTTTCACTTTTTATGCCATTATTTTTATATTCTTTTTCTTAGTGTGAGCTCTAAAATCAATGTTCTTGAAGAAAGAAATTATTTTGCAGAAGCTGGGGAATCATGTTTGTTGAATATGCATAAAATAGAAACAGGCTGGGCGCGGTGGCTCACACCTGTAATCCCTACACTTTGGGAGGCCGAGGCAGGTGGATCACCTGAGGTCCAGAGTTGAGACCAGCCTGGCCAACATGATGAAACCCCATCTCTACTAAAAATACAAAAAATTGGCTGGGAGTGGTGGCTCATGCCTGTAATCCCAGCACTTTGGGATGCTGAGGCAGGTGGATCACCTGAGGTCAGGAGTTCGTGACCAGCCTGGCTAACAAGATGAAACCCTGTCTCTACTAAAAATATATTTAAAAATTGGCTGGGTGCGGTGGCTCACACCTGTAATCCCAGCACTTTGGGAGGCCGAGGCGGGTGGATCACCTGAGGTCCGAAGTTCGAGGCCAGCCTGGCCAACAGGATGAAACCCTGTCTCTACTAAAAATACAGAAAATTGGCCGGGTGCAGTAGTTCACACCTGTAATCCCAGTACTTTGGGAGGCTGAGGCGGGTGGATCACCTGAGGTCAGGAATTCGAGATCAGCCTGGCCAACATGGTGAAGCCCCATCTCTACTAAAAAACATACACACAAAAATTAGCTGGTCATCGTGGCACATGCCTGTAATCCCAGCTACTCAGGAGGCTGAGGCAGGAGAATCGTTTGAACCTGGGAGGCGGAGCTTGCAGTGAGCCGAGATTGCACCCCTGCACTCCAGCCTGGGCCACAGAGCAAGACTCTGTCTCAGGAAAAACAAAAAAAAGATAAATGGACAAAAGACATGAACAAACAGCTTTTATAGGATAGCATGGCTAACAGACTTTTAGAAAAAGTGTTTAGTCTCACTAGTAAGTAACAAAATATTGGGGCAGGGCACAGTGGCTCGTGCCTATAATCCCAGAACTTTGGAAGGCCGAAGCTGGTGGATTGCTTGAGCCCAAGAGTTCGAGACCAGCCCAGGCAACATGGGGAGACCCTGCCTCTACAAATATACAAAAAAATTACTGGGCACGGTGGCACATAGTATAGTCCCAGCTATTCTGGAGGCTGAGGTGGGTGGATCACTTGAGACCAGGAGAGGTCAAGGCTGCAGTGATCTGTGATCACACCACTGCACTCCAGCCTGGGCAACAGAGCAAAACCCTGTCTTTAAAAAAACAACAAACAAAAAGGCCCAGGCTCGGTGGCTCATGCCTATAATACTTTGGGAGGCCGAGGCAGGTGGATCAATTGAGGTCAGGTGTTCGAGACCAGCCAAGCCAACGTGGTGAAACCCCGTCTCTACTAAAAATACAAAAAAAAAAAAAAAATTAGCCAGGTGTGGTGGTGCACATTTGTAATCCCAGCTACTCAGGAGGCTGAGGCAGGATAATTGCTTGAACCTGGGAGATGGAGGTTGCAGTGAGCTGAGATCGTGCCACTGTACTCCAGCCTGGGTGTCGAGAGTGAAATTCATTCTCAAAAAAAAAAAGGTGGGGGAAGCTATTTCAAGAATATTTTAAGTAGGCTGGGCACGGTAGCTCATGCCTGTTATCCTAACACTTTGGGAAGCCGACGTGGGCGGATCACAAGGTCAAGAGATTTGAGACTATCCTAGCCAACGTGGTGAAACCCCATCTCTACTAAAAATACAAAAAATTAGCTGGACATGCTGGCGTGCGCCTGTAGTCCCAGCTACTTGGGAGGCTGAGGCAGGAGAATCGCTTGAACCTGGGAGGCAGAGGTTGCAGTGAGCTGATGTCGTTCCAGTGCACTCCAGCCTGGGTGACAGGGCCGAGACTCTGTCTCAAAAAAAAAAAAAAAAAAAAGTATCTTAAGTCTCCTTCAAAATTACACTTTAGCACTTATAAATTTTATATATAATACTTTACTGATAGCATTGTATATTAGTCCAGCTTTTTTGGCTACACTATGAAGGATTCTTTTTTTTCTTTAAGACAGCCACCATAGGAAATATGCCAAGTACAGATAGGAAAGAAAGGAAGAAAAATGATAATTGTCTGCAAGTGAGCTTATTTTTAACACTGCTGAATTTCATTTGTAATTTTACTTTCAAGAATATTTTCTGGTAGACTGAGGTGGGAGGATCGCTTGAGCCCAGGAGTTGGAGGCTTCAGTGAGCTGTGATCACACCACTGCACTCAGCCAAACCTGAGTGATAAAGTGAGACCCTATCTCTTAAAAAGAATCCCTTTGTTACTGAGTTATTTTATGTCATTTATTGGTAAATACCTAACATTTTAGACCTAGTCATTACCAGTTAACATAGAATTTAATTGGATGCAGTCTTTATTTTTGAAAAAAAAAAAAAAAA